>NC_080757.1:3030303-3333333 GCF_020826845.1 Diceros bicornis minor
GCTTGTTGGAGGGACAGTGCCACTGGGCACAGGAGACCGTGCGACCAGAGCTCAGGGAGCCAGGGCAGAGGGGAGGGCGACGACAGAATGGGGCCGGATCTCAAGGCATCAGTGGCCATCTCAGGGACTTTACTTTTCACTCTGAGTGACTGGAGAGAGCCCCTAGAGGGTTTTAAGTAGAGAAGTGACATGACTTATGTGTTAAAAGGACCACTTTAGCTTCTGTTGAGAACGAAATATAGAGTGCCCAGACAAAAGAAGGGAGATCTTTTGGGAAGCCCAAACAAGGAAGGTGGTGGCATGACCCAGGGGGTCCCAGGGAGGCAGTGGGAGTTGGTTGAGTTGACATCTATATTTAAGGTAGAAGCAATGGCATTTTGCTGATGGACTGTGGGATGTGATAAAAGGAGGGTCCATGGGTTCTGGCCTGAGCGACTGCAAGGATGGAGATGCTATTTACTCAAATGGGGAGATTCGCTGGAAGCGGGTTTGGGGGGCAGGAGAGATGGAGGGGAAGGAATCAACATTCAGTTCTGGACGTTACATTCAAGGTCCCTTTTAGATATCTAAGAGGTAATGTTACAAAGGCAGTTGGAGGGGTCCTGGCTAAAGACACAAATTTGCATGTCATCCACCTACAGTATTAAAATTCATGAGAACAGATACTATCACCTAAAACAATTGTTCTCAACAGGGACAGTGCTGTCCCTCAGGGAGTATGTTGGAAATTTTTGGGGGCATTTTTAGTCATCACTGTGATTGGAGGTGCTACTTATATTTAACGGGTGGGAGGAGCAGGGACCCGGATGTCCTATAATGAATGTGACAATCTTGCACAAAGAATTGTCCCACATCCCTCACAATTTTCACATATTCCACAGACATTCACAACGGTGGTGCACCTTTTTATTATTATCCGAGGCTAGAGCATCCCTTCGTTTTACATATAAAAACAACGTACTTCTTGCACAACTTTAAGATACACTGAATTTTCTGAGAATAACAAGTGAAGACTGCCCTTTGGTTCAGAACTTTACCAAGTGTTCACCATTTCAAAACAATCACATCACTCCCTCAGTATCCTTTATGGAATCTGAGTCATTGACATGACAACCCTGAATCAGTCTGCATTGTAGCTGTCACATCCACGGTGCTCTAAGGAGCATCTTAGGTCCTTAAGCATAGTCGTGCTCAGGCATATGCAGATGGAAATATGGATTATTTAATTATGAACTATTTTCCTTTTATTTTTCTTCTATAATTAGGATATTATACTGATTTTTCAAAAGTTATGTGTGTAGGTAGGTCATATTATCTCTGAATTTCATTTCAGGGTAGTAAAGGAAGTGCTGGGTGTGACAGTAGCTGGGAAAGAGATGAGGCCCGAGGACTGTGCCTCATTCCCAGCTGATGACAGACCCAGGTGACGAGGAGAAGCCAAGACTAGAGACTCTAAGGTGCTGCCCAGGAGGAGGAGAAAACCGGGAGAAGAAGGCACTCCCAGACCGAGGGCGTAATCAACAGCGTTAACGCTGCTGACCCTCAAGTAAGACAAGGATGGAGAAGTGACAACTGGATGAGGATCATGGAGATGACTGGTGATCTTGACTCCCATCTGGGGTGCTGGGGGCAAAACTCTGGCTGGAGAGTCCACGTAATCCAGGGTAGGGGATCTTAGTCTTTCTGTTAAACATTCTGCAGATTTCCTTTCTCGACCCCAGGGCACTCAGCTACACCCTCTTTGCTCTGTTCCTTGAGGTCCAGATATGCTGGTTCTCCTGGGGCCCTCCTCAGAGCCTCCTTTCCCGCTTTGCTTACTGACCTCTTCAATCTCCTGACCCAGGGCTACCAGGGGTGCCCAGAGGCCCTGTCCTATGGGTTTCGGTCTGTACCTTGCTGAGTCGGGACTCAAAAGCCAACGAGGTCGAAGATTTAGAACTCTTCATGCCGGAAGAAGCTGCAGGGAGGGGCCGTGCACGGTCCGTCCCATGGCTCCCCGCTTTGATGACTGGACTCCAGGGCTTGGCTGCGCTCCTCATGTTTGTCCCGTTGGGTCTGTCTTTCTGTAGAAGAGCAGAAAAGAAAAACATGTGTGTCCACAATTGAGCCACAGCTGAACCTGGTGAGTGATATCTTGGAGCTTCACCCCCATATTCTACGTTCACCACTGTTCTCATAGAGAATGGGCGCTTATGATTGGGCTGCCATAGAGCATTCTCTTCCTAAGATGATACCCGTGCACTAGGCTAATTTTACAACTTTACAACAGCTTTTACCAAACTATCAAAAACATACATGCAATATTATTGATGTTCTGATATTACCTTTCACCAAAATGATGGCTGCTTCTTGGTAAGGGACACCTAACACAGTATCACTATACACCCATACACTATTTATAGATATCCCCAGAGAAAACAGGTCAGCTTGAGTCAAGACATACTATGTCCACGAGCCTTGTAGCTTCAGGGTTGACAATGGAGCAACCTACCTAATTTTTAAATAGACATAAATGAATCACTTGAAAATTAGATTTCACAGAAGCACAGCTTTTTTCTTCTTTTGGACAAAAATGGATATCATTTAAAATTAATAGAGCATATTTTAATTGGTCAGATCTGACATTACAGGGTAGAGTTACCCCCGTAACTAAAATATTTTATGAAAGAAAAATTGTACAAAGTAGCAGGATGCAGTTAAAGACCTAAGGGGAAAATCCGCACACAAAGATATGGAAGGCAGCCTGAGTCTTGCAATCATTCCTGAGCAAGGTGCAGCGCCATTTCTTAACCTCTCTGAATCTGCTTCTTCCATCAGTAGCACAATGGGATAGGATAAAATGCCCTCTAGGGTCTCATCCAGCTCCAACCCTGACACTGCCTGTCCCCATGGACTCTAATGACCAAGGGTGTGAGAGAGAACACCAAAACCACAGGTAACGCTCCATCCTTTCAAAGAAACAAACCCAAAAATGCACTTTAAAAAAACACAAATAGGTGATAGCTAATGCCAGTGGCCACACTCACAGGACCCGGGAGGTCTAATTAACTGCCCCTCTGAGTGATCGTAGCTGGTGCTACGCGGCCCTGGGCCTCCCCGCCCCTCACCATACCCCAGTACACCCCATTAGCCACCTATGAGAAAAACAACAGGCCACCCCCCAGCCTTGCTCATAGTTCAGGCTGTGACCTCCTCCCGGCCTGCCTCCTTTTCCTGGCTGGAGGAGAGCATTTCAACTGACAGTGTCTCTCAGCCAGGCCATCCAGTTCCTACTCCTACTGAAAGTGATGAGCTGGTGCCTGTGTCCAAGAATCTACATGGAACTCATTCTGAAGCACCACTATACTGGCAGCTATGGAAGTGTGGTGACAGGTGAAAATATATATTTAAAGACTTTGCAATTTGTTTTCTACAGTGTTTTTGAGGAAAATTATTCATGATTTTAGTTACATGATTAGTTCCGAACCTTATTAGTCTCAGCTTGGTTCCAGGTATCATGATTATCTTTTTATTCTGTATTAAAAAAACTTACTCCTCGGGGCCGGCCCCATGGCTTAGCGGTTAAGTGTGCGCGCTCCACTACTGGCGGCCCGGGTTCAGATCCCGGGCGCGTACCGACACACCGCTTCTCCAGCCATGCTGAGGCCACGTCCCACATACAGCAACTAGAAGGATGTGCAACCTACGACATACAACTATCTACTGGGGCATTGGGGAGAGAAAAAGAGGAGGAGGATTGGCAATAGATGTTAGCTCAGAGCCGGTCTTCCTCAGCAAAAAGAGGAGGATTAGCATGGATGTTAGCTCAGGGCTGATCTTCCTCACAAAAAAAAAAAAAATTACTCCTCATGTATTTTACTGACATTTAGCACCAATTATTTTTCTTTCTTGACCCACAATTTTTAATAAGCTGGTTTCCACAGCAACAATGAGAAAATTCCTAGGTTAAGAACTATACAGTAACTAATTTTATTAGGACTCCCAACATAGAATGAACTAACATAGTCTGAGTGATTCTTGGAGAGAATTACTGATGAATTTTACCAATTACTACAGAATCAACCAGTAACATGTCAGTCTGACTCACGGAGATGACTTCAATAAAATATCTGTTTAATCAAGGCACTCTTTTATGTTATGATGACAACTACTTAGAAACGACAATTACAGGGCTTACTTTATGAAAACATACAGTGATTCTGCAATACATCTACATTTTCCCAAATCTTCCCAGGTTACCCCTGAAATGAAATGCCTTTTATTTACTCCCAAAAGTAAGATAAGAATATGAAAATGAAAAGTAGCAGGAAGAGGGTGGAAAATTTTCTTGCCAACTTTTCCCCAATGTTTCCAGAGTCTAAGTCCTTGGTTAAAAAAAAAAAAAAAAAAGCCATCTCAGTCAAAACTCAAGATCTAAACTCCTCTCTTAATCTCTGGCAACAAATCTGACAATCTTCTGGACAGGCACCTGAAAAACGTTCAACCATTTTTCAAAGACTGATGAGTTACTTGCTCTGAGGCAAAATTCTCAGGGTTACTTCACTTATACCATCACACCTTTCTTTATTCTCCTAGAACCTTCTGAACCCAATCAAATTATTCCCAAACAAATGCTAGAGAACTTTCCTCATCTGGACCCCTCTTGTTTGCCATGCTATCTTTTCTTGGCTCCTTTCACTCTTTTTTCCCATTATTTTTCCCAGACCAAGCCTTTTATTTTGTACCACCCACCAGCCAGACTCTTCCCTTCAAATTCTACCTTCTTTCAGAATTCAAATATACAGAAATGAAGTAACTGATGTCCCACTCACTTGAAACAGGAAGAGAACCCTATAGGTAGGGAAAGTGCTGGGGATGGGATGCCCAGAACAGTAATGGGCTCTGCAGGGTCAATGCAGCTTTCCAGGATGGACGAGAGGATGAGAGCTGGTGAATGAGGAAAACACTCCAGTCAGACTGAACGCTAGCTTTGTGCCCCACTCCCCACTCTCCACGGTTTAGGACATTATTAAACATTGCCCACCTCCCCCCCAGCCTGGACCAGTGTCTTCCTAGCGTTCTCCAAATTTTCTAGAGGCTGCCTCTTTTCCCTTGCTCTGCCCACACCCAGCCCTGGGCTCTTCTGGAACAGACCCAGAAAGGTTCGTCCTCAGAGCTGGCCACCCACAGTTTCTGGCCCGCTTTGGCCCTGCTCTCTGTCCACTTCCAGGAAGACCTCCTGCAGGAAGAGGATCAGGTGCCCCCTAAGCCCACTCCTGGCTTTCTGCAGACTTTCACCCAATCTGCTTCCTCCACAACCCTCCTCTCAGCCCTTACCCCTGGCCTGGCTGTCTGACAGGGAACCAGTTAATTACAAGAACACTGTAGTGATGTGAGAGCGACTACACTATTCTACTCAGAGCCTGGCAAGGCACTGCTAAGCACTCTCCGTGGTTGTCCCTAAACCCTCACCATAACTCTATGACCCACGTGTCACCTCCATTTTACAGATGGGGAAAACTTTGTTTGGCTCAGGGAGGTTAAGCGACTTGCCCAAATCACAGAGTTTATGATGGAGCTGGGATTCAAATTCAGTTTTAACTGGCTCTTAAACACCAGGGATGGATAAGGCCTTTCTGAATAATCTTTGCTTCCATGGGAAAGCAGGAAGGCTTTTGGATCCAATGCTCCTGGTCCAAATCTAGCTCCACTGTTTACTGTGTGAACTCGGGCATGCTTTTTGAACAACTGTGAACTCTCAACATCTTCACCCAATAACACAGTGTTATTACTTCACAAAACTGGGAAGACGGAAGGAGAACGTGGATATCAAGGGCCGGGCACTCACAAGGCGCTCAACAAATATTAGCTGCCTTCCCAACAAACACTGTTAATTGTGTTCAGTGGAGGGCTGCTCTGCTTTATTAACTCAATAATACACAAGGATGGATCGAGTAAACCAATGTTCAGTGGCAGGAGCCACACAGACATACCAAATTTAATGAAAGCGCTCTTCTTGTACACAGAGTGGCCTATTTTCATTTGGAAATGTGAAGAGAGAAAGTATAGTCAAACTTAACAACCAGATACGTTCTGAGAAATGTGTGGTTAGGCGATTTCATCATTGTGCGAACATCATAAAGTGTACTCACACAAACCCAGATGGTATAGCCTACCACACACCTAGGCTATATGGTGCTAATCTTATGGGACCGCCATCAAATAGGCGGTCCATTGTTGACAGAAACATTGTTATTGGCGCATGACTGCAGAGAGGAAAATAAAGACGGAGAGCAGACACCTTACAGTCATAAAATGGGCCCCAGCCTTAATACATCCTAGCTGCTGAAAGATAAACACAAATGTGAATGCTGGGTGAATAATACTTTCCTTATGGATGTGAATTAGTAACAGAAAATAAATAGATGGGCTCTGGCCAAGTACAAGAAATGAAAAAAAAAGGTTTCTATTATTAACTTCCCGATTTCTGAAAATCCTCCTAAACCATCTCAAAGAATCAAACTGAGTAAGGAATTACAGTTAACTCTAGGAACCCACTCCCACAGGGGTGGGGAGAGGGTCTTCCCAGAGGTGTTTTCTTCAAATTTCTCGAACATTTTATTTTCTTACCAAGCTTTTTTCCTCTCCAGAATACTGTAAGACTTATATTTACACAGTAACTCATAAAATGTATGGCATAAAGTGGAAAAGAAAGGAGAGAGAGAGGGAAGGAGGGAGAGGGAAGAGCTATTTTAGGAAGACAATTAGCTGTTGGGCACTGCAGGAGAGGCAGAGCCCTCGCGTGTCTCCCGCTCCCTCAAAACGTGTTCCTCTGCTACTTACCGCTGCCTTCAGACCTGTGTTGGAGGGGTTATCTCCGGCCTCAGATTTACTACCCTTTTAAGGTAAGAAAACAGAAAGGCGACTGGAAAACCATTCTGGACTACCACAAAATAATACCGAGTCTCTGGGAGTGGGAGAGGGCACTGAGGTCTCAACTATGAGTTACAATAAACCCCAGGAAGCGGGAAGCTAAAGCATTCAAGTCTGAGAACTAACAAAATAAGAATGCTCACATAGCTCAATTAGCAGGGGACTCGGCAGGAAATAGAATGTGAGTGAACAACATGTTGAAAACATCCAGCTAGAGCTCTGCAGAGCATGCGCTGCGCTTGCTCTTGACCTCCTCAACAGTAGCCGTTGTGAACCGCGGTGGGTGTGGGTGGGTGGGTCATTCTGCCCCAGGGGGACATTTGAATGTGTGGAGCCCTCTTTGGTTGTCACAACTTGGGGGGTGCTACTGGCTGGAGCCAGAGATGCTGCTCGACATCCTGCAACCCAAAAGGCAGCCCCCACAACAGAGAAGTATCTGGCCTAAAATGTCAGCAGTTGAGGTTGAGAAACTCAGTCCAGACGAAGAATGCGAGTCCTCAGACGCTGGTTCTTCGACCGGCACCTGGTCTGTTTCCCATCTAATGCTGAAATGTTAATGCGGAAAATCCGGTTTGGGAGCTGCCGAGGGAATCCCAGACTTTTCAGCTAGAGGCCAGAGGAAACTTTTCAAACCTTATTATTTCCTGTGGTGTTGAGATGAAAAATCATCCCATTAGCCTTAGATTCCTTCCCAGTAAATAAGGAAAAGAACAGATCTGCACATAGCATCAGAAGAAAAACAGCAAAGTAAAATTCATTTATCCTATCAGCAGAAGTGACAAAACAAAATCTAAATGGAAAGGAATATTCGTACATCACTATGCACACCATCTCAAACCTGAAAACAAACTTTGAAAATGGAATAAGAACTTACAGAAACTATGACACGCTGCCACAAGGCAGAGATCCATAATAAACAGAGTGTAATCTGGAATAAGAAACAGAAGAGGAGTCAAGAAACTAAATATGAAACACAGACCCTAGAGAGAGGCTGTAATCTGGCAGCTATATTGCGACTACTGATGGGCTCAGAATCACTGCCCGGGGCCATCCTTCTGTCTCCAAAGCTGAACCAAGAATCCAGCAACCCAAAGAGCTAGAGGGTCACTAATCAGCATTATTTGCTTACCTATAATGTGGCTTCACATCAAAGACTTAAAAGTGAATGAGCCAAGGGAGGAGAAAAGGAGATGGAAATAAAATACTTCAACAGCTCTTTCTATAGAAATAGTTTTAAAAGATCTATTGAAGAGTAACTAAGAATAAAAACTATATTGTGGTGTCAAGACCATTCAACGAGGAAGGACAGTCTTTTCAACAGGTGGTGCTGGGAAAACTGGATATCTACATTCAAAAGAATGAAGTTGGACCCTTACCTTACACCATAAACAAAATTTAACTCAAAATGGATCAAAGACCTAAATGTAAGAGCTAAAACTGTTAACCTCTTAGAAGAAAACACAGGGAAAAGCTTCATGGCATTGGATTTGGCAATGAATTTTTAGATATGACACCAAGAGCATATGACACCACAGGCAACAAAAGAAAAAATAGATAATTTGGACTACACCAAAATTAAAAACTTTTGCGCATCAAAAGACACAATGAACAGAGTGAAACGGCAACTCAAAAAATGGGAGAAAACATTTGCAAATCATTTATCTGATAAGGGGTCTTCTATGGATTGAATTGTGTCCCCTCCCAAATTCCTATGTTGAAACCCTAATCCCCATTGTGATTGTGTTTGGAGACAGGGCTTTTAGGAGGTAAATTAAGATTAAAGGAGGTCACAAGGGTGGGGTCCTAATCCAACAGGATTGGTGGTCTTATTAGAAGAGGAAAAGAGAGAATTCTCGCTCATGTGCATGGACCTAAGAAAGGCCATGTGAGGACACGGTGAGAAGGCAGCCATCTGCAAGCCAGGAAAGAGTACTAAATCAGCCAGCACCCTGATCTTGGACTCCCATCCTCCAGAACTATAAGAAATAAATTTCTATTGTTTAAGCCACTTCAAGGGGAGGAAGGCTATCCTCTACCCAGTCTGGGTCCTTTATGGCTGGGCTACAAATTAAATTGACATGAGACTGAATAGCAGGAGAAAATCAAACAAAGCTTTATAACATGTATACATGGCAAAGACCAGGGAAACTGAGTTTCTTGACAAAATGGTGGAGGTTCTCTTCCTAAATAGATTTAGGTAAAGACAAAGGAGGATGGTGGGGGTGGGGGAGTCAGTTATGGGAGATTACTGGAAAAGCACAGTAAGGTTATAATGCAGCCTCGCCTTCCACACTGATAAGTTTCTAGAGATGAGGTCATCCCTCCCTCTTCCTGGTACAGAGAGGGAGATACCTTTACAAATGGAGATTTCCCTTACAAATGTAAATGTTTAGTAAACATAACTTTGATAAGAATGGGCTTAGCAAGGACCCTCCCAGTCTATTGATCAGTTAGTGGAGGGAGAGGTCAAAGTGTCCTTCAGAAAATAATCAATGTAAAGAGACATATTTTGAGGTGGCCAATTCTGATCTCACACACACACAATCTGTGATATTTTGTTGTGGTAGCTCAAACAGATTAAGATAGCGTTAATACCCAGAATATATAAGAACTCCTACAATTTGACAAGAGATTCTCACATATTGAGGTATATGGGGTAACTGTTCGGGTTCAAAACTGATTTGGCTTGAACTAAAAAGCCTGACTTATGGCCTATCAAACATAGATTGTACATCTGCTTAACCATTAAAGAATACACTCTCTTAAGATAAGAATGCACAGTTCCCCCTCTACCCCCTACTGGTAATGCCCGGATTAGTCCCTTTCTTGACATCACAGTCACAATGACCTGCTAATTTGCAACTGAACACCTCTTTGAAATTTTGATAAAAAGGTATCCTGGGTGTGCTTAATGTATGTTCTTTGTTTTAAAAAGATATAAGACTGTACTGAAAAACCATGCTTCTCTGGAATGCTTTCTAAGGCCTTCCTGGGTTATAATCCTCACTCTGGCTCAAGTAAACTCACCTTATTTCTCTTACCTATAGAATGGTTATTGGTTATTTTGTGTTGACAAAGTCTACACTCAGTGTTCTACAGAAGCACAAAACGAGTCCAGAAAATTAGATTATATTGTGAATCTCTAACAAAAAAAACCCCAGAAAATAACAAATGTTGGAGAGGATGTGGAGAAACTGGAACCCTTGTGCACTGTTGCAGGGAATATAAAATATTTATTTTATATATAAAATATTCTGGTGCAGCCACTAGAGAAAACAGTAAGGTCTTTTCTCAAAAAATCAAAAATAGAATTATCATATGATCCAGCAAGTCCACTTTTGGGTATATTCCCAAATAATTGACAGCAGGGTCTCAAAGGCATACTTGTACACCCATGTTCATAACAGCACTATTCACAATAGCCAAAAGGTGTAAGTAACCCAAGTGTCCATTGATAGATGAATGGATAAACAAAATGTGGTGTATACATTAAGTAGAATATTATTAAGCCTTAAAAAGGAAGGAAATTTGATATATGCTACAATCTTGCGGACATTATGTGAGGGAAATAAACCAGTCAGAAAAAGACAAATACTGTATGATTCCACTTATATGAGGTACCTGAAGTAGTAAAGTTCATAGAAACAGACAGTAAAGTGGTGGTTTCCAGGGACTGGGAGGAGTAGGGAATGGGAGTTTTTGTTTAATAGGGACAGAGTTTCAGTTCTGTAAGATGAAAACAGTTCTGTGAATGCATGGTGGTGACAGCGGCAAAACAATGTGAATGTACTCAATGCCAGTGAACTGTACACTTAAAAATAGTTAAGATGGCAAATTTTATATTACATGTATTTTACTACAATTTTTTTAAATGTGATAAGAAAAACAAAACCAAAACTGCAGTGTAGGAGGGAACCAGAGACTTGCATATCTACTGTGGGGGAAGCATCTTGAGTCATATTATTTATTCAGCTCCAGTTCTGGGCCCTTGCACATGCCCCTGCCTCTGCCTGGGACATCAGTTGGGAAATAGGAGGGGTCAGAAAGGAACTGTTTACAAGGGTGTGGGCAAGGTTTGGAGGAGCAACAAGGGAAGGTGCAGAACCCCCAGGCTAGGACCCTAGGCCTGCAGGAGTCAGGGGAGGAAGCAGATGTAACGCAAAGAGAGCTGGACTGAGAGACAAGCTGTGGCCTTCAGTAGAGAAACGCAACCAACTCATGGAGACGCAGTTGGGAGAGAGTTAGGGAAAGAAAAGCCTCAAACTCATTCTCCCTCTCCCGCCAATCTGCTGCTCACTGGCTCACTGGGAAGGCCGGGAGCCCACTGATGCAGTATCTAGGAGCTGGAGGAGAGGGATGAGTGAAGACGTGGAGGGGCAAACAAAGGAAGCTCAGGACACCCGCCCTGCCCTCCTGGCCTGGCTAACTTCAATGCCACCTTCTAAAGTGAGCTCAAGGTCTCCCCCTAGAAACTTCCCCCAGTCTAAGGGGCCCACAGGGCTCTGAGACTTGTCTGTTGACTTACCCGCTGCGCAGCTGGCCTGTGAGCCCTTCCCAGGGGGCAGCCTCCTGGCATTTGTCCATGTGCCACCAGCCCTAGCCCCGTGCACAGGACAGACCCTGAATAACCTGCATCTCCTCCTGACTCCCCCATTTCTACTATCAGCACGGCCTTTCTCACGCTCTCCCAGACTTGAAACCTCGGAAGCACGGTGGACTCTTCCCTGGGGCTCCGGTTCCTCAAACCTACAGCTGCTCAGACCGGGAGATCAGACTCCTGCCACGTTTCCTGGAGAGCCCTGCCCAAAAGGTCCAGCGCGGACCTGAGTGGCAGCTCTCGCTCTTCCCCTTCGGAAGTTCCTCCTGAGGCTCATCCCTTCCCTGATTCCTGACAGACTTCCGAAGCTCATCTGGGATTGTCACTCCCTGCTTAAATCCCTTCATTTTAACTTATTTTTAAGCAAACATTTATCAACACCGACTACGTGCCTGGCAGGACATCCAGCGATTTGCAAAGATTACTTTCTTTAATGCTCCTGACTGCCCCATGAGGCAGCTGTTGTCACCTGCACTTTACAGTGAGTAAATTGTAAAGTGAGCACAACTGAGGCCGAGGAGTTTGCTAACTTCCCTGACACAGACCCAGGCAGCACCCTTTCAGGCCGTGCACCCCAACCTGGGCCCACCGCTCCTCCTTGCTCCGAAATAAAGGACTGCCCAGCTGAGCTCAGCCGAGCCATGCTGACCACTGACCCTGCTGTGTAGCCAAACCAGATCTTTCCCTACCCAGCCAGTGCACTCATGGTTCTCATCTTGGGGCATTCACTCCGAGATCTTCTTCTGAGCCCTCCCTCTAGGAATGTTCTATCCCCTTTCTGATACTCCTGCCTCAACACTCCAGAGAACTCTGTGGCTCTCTTCTGGTACTTCTATGTCCATGTCTGTCACCTGCTCCCATCTGAGCCACTCACACCTCCCTCCTGGACGCTGCAGGGTCCCCTGACAGT
Source organism: Diceros bicornis minor (assembly GCF_020826845.1). NCBI lineage: Eukaryota > Metazoa > Chordata > Mammalia > Perissodactyla > Rhinocerotidae > Diceros > Diceros bicornis. The sequence continues at coordinate 3,042,723 of NC_080757.1, forward strand.
CTCTGCGTCGGCCCCACCCACCTCAGTGCAGGAGCTCTCCCCTGCTCACTGTACTGTGGTCACTCAAGCTGCTTCCAGCTCCCTGAACATGCCCAGCTAGTTCTCAACCAAGAGCTTTGCACTCGCTGTTCCCTTTGCCTGGAACGTTCTCCCAGCTCTTTACCCAGTGGGCTCCTTTCCCCTCAGTGGGTCTCTGCTCAAGAGCACTTCTTCCAACAGGTCTTTTCCTTCCACCGTCTAGAGTAGCCCTCCCACCCCACCCCACAGCCCCCTGTTCATTTCTTCAGAGCCTTTATTACCAAACTAAGGCTATCACTGTCACTCATTATCCATCCTTGACCATCTGCCTCCCTCCACCACCATGGAAGTTCTGTGATGGCAGAGCCTTACCTCCCTTGTTCATCATGGTGTTCCCAGCATTTACACTGGGCCTGGCACGTAGTAGGTGCTCAAGAAATCTTAGCTAATGAATATTTAGATTCTGCCTTTCAGTGAAGAAATGCCTGCAGGTATCTCCCTGCCCCTCCTTCATTAGGCAGGCACACAGGCCCCAGCATGGAGCCCTGCAAATGGGCGTCCTTCATTAAGTAGATGCTGAATTAATGGGCAAATATAAAGTGGAACTATAAAGCAATGACTATCCTTTTCCTGTAAGACTTATAAATGTCTCTAAACAACTGGGAAAAAATCCCATCCCAACATTCCTTTCAGGATGAGAACCCCACTGACACAGATATAGAGCCTTCCAGCACTATTACCTTGAAGATAACATTCACGTTGATGTATAGCATGAGCATTACAAAAATTAATCTCATTAACTTACAACCTGAGAAACAGTTCCTAAAATTATTCAACATCAAATCTCTAAAATCATCTACTGCTTCATCTCATTTCCTGAATTTATTCCTGAAGGATGGCTTTTAAAATTTTTGGTATACATCTTAGTTTCACGGTAACAGTAAATAATACTTTACATTTTTATGGTTTTAATTTCAGATGTCTTAATTGAAACATAATAATAAATGGATTTATGTTAGATGCTTTGTTAAGTGGTAGCTGATGGTAACCACAGATTTAGGGACCCAATAATTTAAAGTATCCAGTCTAAGTACCTTGTCTTTTATCTAACCTTTTCTGTTTCTTTGTTCCTAACTGGGGCCCCTAAGTCAGGTGGGACCACAGGCAAAGCCCTATGATGTCAGTGGCTCTGCTTCCAAGGCAACAGGCAGACCAGTTCTGACTCATTCTGTTCTATTTCCTCTAAGAACAATGCAAGAAGTGCAGGGCATGCTGTCCCACCCACCTAGCAGAACCCCTACCCTCCACCTACACGCTTCAGTGTACTTGCATTACCGAGACCCAGGAGGGAGGATACAAATCCTCTCCCCCAGCACTGCTGAGCATAGGTGCAAAAACGGACCCTTTGTGACAACTGCCATTGTGGAGAGGTGGGTCCCTTCACCACATCCACTGCTCCCCTTTGCTCAACACACTTAACCCACACTGACCTTCTGCCAAAGGAAAACACAAGCAAGGAAGAAGCCAGCACCAGCTCTGCACGCTCAGGAGAGGCAGCCTCCACATGCCACACTGTCTATATTGCAAACGGGACTCAACAAGAGAAACCACAGAGGGTCATCTCACAAGTCCCCCTGCTGAGAAAGTGGCTTAACAATTCAAGAATTCTGATAAAAGAACCGCACCCACACCCTCACTTTGGATTCAGAGCCGAGAGCGCTGGCGATAACTCTTCCACACCATCACAGTCCTTCATCACAGTAACAAACTCTCCAGCCAGCAATGTCCATGAGTTATGTGATGGGACTTCCTCAAATGGCTCATTCCCACCCTCCCTCCTCTTCTTTTTTTGTTTTTTTTTTTGGTGAGGAAGATCAGCCCTGAGCTAACATCCGGTGCCAATCCTCTTTTTGCTGAGAAAGATTGGCCCTGGGCTAACATCCATGCCCATCTTCCTCTACTTTATATGGGACGCCGCCACAGCATGGCTTGACAAGCTGTGTGAGCGCCCGGGATCCGAACCCGCGAGGCCTGGGCCACCAAAGCAGAGCTCTCGCACTTAACCGCTGCGCCACTGGGCCAGCCACTCATTCTCCGTTTAATACATTAATCGTGACTACTTACTTTCTCTTCCTCCTGAAAGATACGTGCTCATCTCTACTCGTTCCTCATCACTCATCTGCATCTCACGTCAGAGACAAGGTGCCTTCAGGATGCCAAGGGAGGGGTTCACCTGACAAATGCCCAAGTTGTCTTGACTAGTTTCTGTCAGCACATAGGGATGGGGGTGTGGGGGGACGACAACCAATTCAATCACAAAAGTAAATTTTCAGCTTGGCAAAATAAAGAACACATATAGGGAAAAAACCAAGACTGGGGGCTGGCCCAGTGTCGTAGTAGTTAAGCGTGTGCCCCGCTTCAGCGGCCCAGGGTTCCCAGGTTCAGATCCTGGCGCAGACCTATGCACCGCTGGCCAAGCCATGCTGTGGCAGGCGTCCCATATAAAGTAGAGGAAGATGGGCATGGGTGTTAGCCCAGGATCAATCTTCTTCAGCAAAAAGAGGAGGATTGGCAACAGATGTTAGCTCAGGGCTAATCTTCCTCACACACACAAACAAACAAAAAAACAAAGACTGGACTCCAGTTTCTCTGGAAACTGGATCTTTCCAGTTTCTCTCTTGCTTCTTGCTCAAAGATGGTGGTCTTTTCCACTGATATGGTACCTTCAGAGGCCCATGGTTTCTGACAGACTCACAAAGGACACCCATCAGGTAGAAGTGGCTTTTCTATAACGATGACATTATTCTGAAAAGGCAGCCCCAAGTCATGAGAGCTTGAAGAGTTCAGAGTAGCAGGGTCTCAACTGGATCACAACCGCATTGAGTGTGGGGCCCAGGCGTGTCAGGAGGTCAGCTGGGCAGGGCCCCTGGCAGTCTGACAAACTGAAGATCCTCCTGGGAGAACTCTTATCCTAAGGGACCAGGGAGGCAGGCAGAAATTGGGCCATCAAAACAACCCTGAATTTCTGAGGAAAGTCAAGAAACTCTGAGGTCTTCCATCACATCCATTGTGTCTCTGGGGAAGTACTGAATACTTGGCTCTCTGGCACTTCCCAGCTACAAAGAAATCATGGCAGTGGTGAGGCCCAGTGGTGGTGGAGAAGGTAGCAGTGTGCCGGGGCCAGGCTTCCATCTGTGGCCCCCGGAGCTGTGGAGCGGAGGCTGCAGGATGGTGGGCAGTGAGGGCTTGGGTGCAGTAGGCACGACAGCAGCAGCCATCCCAGAAAGCGCCCAGGGGATGGAGAGAAGGGAGCAAGGAGGGAGAGGGGAGAGGCTGCACAACAGCTAAGCTTGCTAGCAGTCTGTGTTCGCTCCTGGGACCACCAGAAAGAAACGAGGAGAAGACAGGACTCTCCTGGAGCTTCTACAGATGCAGAGGGTGCAGGGACCTACTCCCACCTGCACTCTCATCCTGGTTGCCCCAAAGTCATGGTGGACGCCCACTCTGAGTAATGAGCGGTCTGTCCCCTCGCACAGGCTGAGAGTCTGCCATTGCTCTGGATTTCCTTATTGTTACCGGATTAAGTTAGATCACTGAATGCAGCTGACTTCTTGTTTTCACATTCTTGAAATATTCCTTTCTAACTCACGGGCTTCAGCTATTTTCCTATGGTGCCAGCTGGCTCATGAATGCAGCTGCTGTGCTTCGCAGGGTTAATTTATTCAGCGCCTGGAATATGCCCTATCTCTCCCCAGCATGAAATGGGTCCAGTATTGTTTTAAATATATACAATAGCCACAGATGTGAGGGATAATGTTGCAGGCTGCTCCTGGGATTACCCTGTCATTACATGTCCCTTGCACGGTCCTCGGGAGTAAATCTGCAAGGAACAGCACTACAGCAACGGCTCTATGATCTGTCCCTAGGGTGGTAGCTGGAGACAATTATGGAACAGCACCTCGCCGCCCAAGGATGCACTCTTTGTGATACAGACTCATCTGACTGACTTCCAGTGAAGAAAGACAGTCCCTTGTCCCTCAAAGAACATGGCATGAACCATGTTGTAAAGCCGCCCCCACCTTCACTTTGTGTCAGGGTAAGGCATGCTGCGGGCTCTGCCCACTTGTGCCCAGCGCCTTGCACTCAGACCCCAGCGCAGCAAACGACTAGCAGCTGCCCTATCATCTAGCCTTCAGGCCTCCCAAAGGCCGCTCCATGCTCAGAACAATGGGCTTCCCACCTCCATTGAACCTAACTCCTATAGTCCTGTAAACTCTTTCCTGCCCCTCGTCCAGAGAACAGTCTTGCTTCCCCACCACGATGGGCGTCCACAGCACCCCTTACACCAGCCTAACATTCTGTTGACTCGTTTGTCTCCCGCCCTCCAACTCCCCAGCCTAGAATAACCTTGAGCAAAGGACTCTTTCTCATTCCTCTGTGGTTCCACAGCTCTGGGCCCACTGTCCAGTCCATAATAAATGTTAAAGATGGATCATCGACCTAAAAATGTGAAACCTAAATAAAACTAGAAAACTGCTAGGGGAAAATCTTTGTGACCTTGAGTTAGGCAAATATTTCTTAGATACAACCCCAAAAGCATCATAAATATAACAAAAATAATTTTTTTAACTGATAAGTTGGACTTCACCAAAATTTAAAACTTCTGCTCTTCAAAAGACATTGTCAAAATAGTGAAAAGACAAGCCGTAGATTGGAAGGGAAGCATCTATAAAACACAAAACTGATAAAGGACTTGATTCCTGAATTTATAAAGAATTCCCACAATTCAATAATAACAAAACACACAATTCAATAAAAAATGGTCAAAGATTTAAATGAACACACTACCAAAGAAGATATTCTCAGGTGGCAAATAAGTACATGAAAATATGCTTCACATCATTGGTCATCAAGTAAACGCAAATTGAAACCACAAGGAGATATTACTACATACATATTAGAATGGCTAGAAATTAAAATAAAATAAAACAATACCAAGTGCTTGCAAGAATATGGAGCAACTGGAACTCTCATTCATTGCTGGTGGAAATGCAAAATGGTACATCTGCTTTGCAAAACAGTGTAGCCCTTTTTATAAAATTAAACACGCACTTTTGCAATCCAGTAATCCCACTCCTCAGTATTTACCCAAGAGAAATGAAAACTTGTGTTCACACAAACAATGCGAATGTTCATAACAGCTTGACTCACAGGCTTGGTTCATAACAGCAAAAACTGATAGCCCCTCAACAGTGAGCGGATAAACTGTGGTGTGTCCATATAACGAAATACTACTCATCAGTAAAAAAAGAATGAACTAATGATACATGCAAAAAAGTGGATGAATTTTAAATGCATTATGCTAAGTGAAAGAAACCAAATTCAAAAGGCTACCTACTATATGACTCCATTTACATGACAGTCTGGAAAAGGCAACCCTATAGGGTCAGAAAAGAGCTCAGTGGTTACCAGAGCTTGGGACCTCGCCCTAAGCACCTCTTCACCTGGCTGCTCATCTGTATCCTTTGTAATACCTTTTGTAATAAACTGGTAAAGGTATGTAAATATTTTTCTGAATTCTCTGAGCCGCTCTAGAAAATTAATCCAACCCAAAGAGGGGGTCATGGGAACCTCCGATTTATAGCAAGTCTGAAGCAGGGGCAGTCTTGAGGGACTGAGCCCTTAACCTGTGGGGTCTGTGGTGACTCCAGGTAGAAAGCATCAAAACTGACTTACCTGCTGGGATGTGTTGGCAAACGCACATCAGAGGGGCCGACTAGAAAGAGGCAGGAGGGAATTCTGGGGGCGACAGAACTGTTGTAAATCTTGACTGTGGTGGTGGTTACACACACTACATATTAGTCAAAGCTCAAATGGGCTGAACGAACGCAATCTAAGGCTCTCCTGGTGCCGGCCCAAGACCACCTGGCCAACCTCGTTTCCTCCTCCCCCGTATGCTTTCCACGCTCCGGTCAAGCTGGCCTTCCACGGCTCCAGCAGCATGGGACCTGCCTACCTCCATGCTTTTTCTTTTTTTTTGGTGAGGAAGATTCACCCTGAGCTAACATCCATGCCAATCTTCCTCTATTTTGTATGTGGGTCACCGCCACAGCATGGCTGACAAGTCGTGTAGGTCCATGCCTGGGATCTGAACCCGTGAACCCCGGGCCACCAAAGTGGAGTGCACCGAACTTAACCACGAGGTCATGGGGCCAGCACCCCCCCCCAACTCCATGTCTTTTTTCTTGTTTTCCTCATGTTCCCTCTGCCTGGTCTGCCCTTTCCCACCCTCACTCCCCTTATGCAAAAATCTGATCCATCCTTCAAGCCCCAGATCAAATGTTACTTCCTCCTATAACCTTATTTGACTACCACCTCCCCACATCCACAAAAAGTCAGAAATTATTTGATGTGCCTCTAAATTCCAAGCATTTTATCTATGTATCTCTTACATTTATCGCCTTCTTTTGTATGACTGTGTATGTCAATATCATCACATCTCTCCAACTAATTGAAGTGCCAACTCTGATTCACTTTCTCATTTATGCACAGCATCTAGTGATGCCTTACCTGTGGTAAATGCTCAGAAAATTTCTGTTTGGTGAATTAATGAAAAAATAAATGGTCAGGGTACCTGTGGCAGGTAAAGTTGTGGTCGGCACTCAGAAAGGAGAATATCACCCAGGAGTTTGGACTAGATGGTCTCTTAATGAAAAGCAAACAAGACCAGGCAGGTTATAACTCCACAGCTACTGTTGCCATATGGTAGTCACCTGGAGCAGCAGTTCCCCAACCTGGCTGACCAAACTTACTTGTAAGGCTGATTAAAAACTCACATGCCTAAGGTTCACTCCCTGGGATCCTGATTCAGTCCATCAAGGCTGAGTACTGCTTCTAAATTTTTAATAAGCTCCCAGGATGACTCTGATCAGCCAAGCTTAGGATTTACCTTCTTAAATGGCCAGAGAATCTGTATAGAAGCACCACACACACACAGACACACACACGCACATATACAGGTGTGAATGGATCATCAAACTGTAATACCTCCATACCTGTCAATAAAAAGGAATGAACTATTGATACATAGAACAACAGGGATGAATCTCAAAAGCATTATGCTGAGTAAAAGAAACCAGACACAAAATACAACATAATATATAGTTCCACTGATATGAAATTCCAGAAGAGACAAAAACAATGTAGAGTGACAGAAAGCTAATCGCTGCTGGCGGCAAGGGGGTGGAGGGGAGCCTGGGAATGAGACTTTCTAGAAAGGGACACAAAGGGAACTTTTTGGGATGATGGATATGTTCAATATCTTGATTGTAGTGGCATTTCCACAGGTGTATACATTTAGCAAAAGTCATCAAATCGCACAATCAAAATGGGGGCATTCACCGACACTCAGAATCTAGGAACCTAATGATGATCCTTCTCCATGCCCTTCACCTCCAATATATCTAGCCAGTCACCAAGTCTTGTCACTCTGATTCCAAAATCTCTCCCAGATCTTCCTTTGCTCTTTATTTCCAGTGCTGCACACCATCACTGGGATAAGAATTACCGTTGATTTCCCTACCTGGAGTCAGGGCCACAGCCACTGTCTGCCACCATGCTGCTACTAGGCTTTCGAAAACTCACACCCGCTCATGTCCCTCCCGTACTTAAAACCTCCCATCACCCCTTTCAGGATAAAAACCAAATTCCATATGCTTCTCCTGACCTCGCACCCACCCCCAGCCCCATTCTCCAGATCCACCTCTTACCATTCTCTCACACACTCACTGCAGAGACCTGCTCCCACAATGGACTGCCACAGCTCCCTGAAAACACAAAGACCCCTTGCAACTCCAGGCCTTCACACACGCTATCCCTTCCGGCTGCAACATTCTCCCCACTCTCTCAGCCCACTAATTCCTCTTCACCATTCAAGGCTAAGCTGAAGCATCTCCTGACCCAGTAAGCTTCCTCTCGCTCTGATCCAGCACTGGACTGGATGCCCCTCCTCTGGACATCGACATCTGTCACACTGCATTGCAGCTGCTGTCATTGGTTTGTCTGTCTCTCACCTAAGCCTCCGGGGTGGGCACCATATTTTTCGTCTCTGGATGCCCAGCATCAAGAGGATCCCTGGCACACAGAAGGTGCTCCCTGTTTCCAGTATTTCAAATGAATGAATGAATGAATACCAAAGGACAGAGTGTTAGAAAGAAGTCCACTAAAAGGCACGAGAACAGCGAGACACTTGAGGACAAAGTGGTATTTGAGCTAGACTCTTGTTATGAGCTTAATTGTGCCCCCTCAAGTTCATATGTTGAAGTCCTAACCCAAGCACCTCAGAATGTGACTGTATTTGGAGATACGGCCTTTAAAGAGGTGATTAAGGTAAAATGAGGCCATTGGGGTGGGCCCTAATTCAAGGACTGGTGTCCTCATGAGAAGAGGACATGAGGACACAGACATGCACGGAGGGAAGATCATGTGAGGACACAGGGAGACAATGGCCATCTTCAAGCCAAGGAGACAGGCCTCAGAAGGAACCAACCCTGCCAGCACCTTGATCTTGGACTTATAGCCTCCAGAGTGTAAGAAAATTACTTTTTGTGGTTAAGCCCCCCAGTCTGTGTTACTTTGTTATGGCAAAGTAACACAGGGAGACCCAGAAAACCAATACAGCTCCAAAGGATGGGAGGGATTGATACGTGGAAACTGGAAGAGAGGGCATTCCAGGTGAGAAGCACACTCCGAGGCAGGAAAGGCGCAACTGCGGGGCGTGTGCACTGGAGTGGTTTGGTTTGGCAGCAGTGCACGAGCGTTGTGGGAAGTAGAGCAGAAAATCCCCGGAAGAAGGGCTGGCAGAGACTGTGGAGGTCCTAAAGGCCAGGTTAAGGAATTTAGACTTTACTCTGTAGGCCACGTGCCTCTTCCTTGTGTGACTGGTGGCAACTCAGTACTGTCTGTGACTGAAGGAAGCAGAGGGCTGGTGGGACAGGGCAGGCCCCACGGGGAAGGGCTGGCAGCCGCGGCCACCGCTCATCCTAAACTGGCGCACACGAGCCATGGAGCACCTGAGGTGGCTTTCAGGGACAGAAAACACTTGTTAATTTAAAAGTTCCATATGTATTTTAATGTGAGAAACTCAGGACTGCACTGTGGCCCTTTTATGAAAAGTTAGAGCATTGATCAGAGCAAGAAATAACGGGATCCTGATGACCAGAATGGCCATATGCCATTGGCTCTACAGTCAGGATATACTCCAAATCCACCTGGATCCTCTTCTGACATTCGCTCACCCCTATCCACAGTGCTTCTTTTAAAATGTAGGTCAGATCTTGTCACTCCTTTGCTCAAAATCCTCCACTGGGCCCTCACATCCCTTGGAATAAAACCCAAGCCCCCTACCATGGTTCACATGCACAACCTGCACATCCCCACGACCCCAGCCTCCTCTCTGGCTGCTCCCCTTCATTGTCTGCCCTTTGCTGCCCCGGGAACAGGAAACTCAGGCCCCAAAGGAATCGTGGGAATTCACTCGTTCACACAACAAAACAGTGGAGGACTGTTGCATTCACTTGTTCACCAACATACCCTCTGGAGCACGTGCTGTGTCTCAGGGGCTGCGGGAGGCACCACACACGGGGGTGAGCAAACACAAACACGATCCCCACTCACCTGGGGTTCACGGTCTAGAGCAGGGGACTATCACATGGTCCCGAAAATACAAGATTTCAACTGTGCAGAACTACTAAAGAGAGTCCCACAGTGCGTAAGAGCTCATCCTCTAGGGGAGGGATGACCAGTCAAGGAGGAAAGCCTGAGAAGGTTCCCTGAGGAAAAGACATTCCCAGGATAAGAGGCATTAACTAGGTGAACAGGGGGAGAACATCACCAGGCAGTGGGAAGGCAAGGCAAGGGAGAGATGCCATGGCAGGAGCGGGAAAGCAGGTGTGCAGGACGCGACGACCCTGCGGCTGAAGGACGAGGGCAACGGGAGCCTCACGACACAGGCTGCAGAGCAGGAGAGCAAGGAGAGCTCTTGCCAGCCGCCCCTCACTGCCCCGATCCTGCCAGCTGGGCCCAGCCCTCCTTGGTGATGGCCGAGGAAACGCCCAACACCCAGCAGCCCCAGCTGGTCCACAAGGGCTGCTGTAGGGCTCCTTCCATGCGGCGAAGCCCCCAGACAGTGCAGGGGAAGCCAGGACTCTGGAGACTCTTCTGCTCAGACCTTAGCAACGAGATCAAAGACAGTTCCCGGGGGGCAGTGGCTGCCAGAGAGGTTCTCAAGCCCCAGGCTCAGTAGGCACTTTTATTTAAGACCCAGACCACCCCTCTAGGACCTCCTCCTTTATCTACTACAGAAACCCTCCCAGCTCCCCTGCTGACTCTCCCCAAGGGGCCACTTCCTTCAGGCACTCATGGCTCTCCTCATTATGAGGAGACAGTGCTGCACCAGGTGTGCCTCCTGCAGTCTGTCTCAGAGGGACCTCCGGGCCCCCTCTGTGGTCATGCGTCCCCAGCTTACCTCACTCTTGTGATTGTACAGAATAAAGAAATGCTCTCCAGTCTCTTCTTTCATCTCTTTCCTGCGGCGTCCTCCCTGAATTCACTGACAAGAGTCATTTTCTGCTGGCTAGATATCTAAACCTAATACATTTCCTTCTATAAATAGCAACCTTTGGTGAGCAAAGCAACCCCACAGGCCTTTACAGACCATGTTGAAGACTTGTCTTCTCTGCTGATAATTTTTTATTTTATTTTTAAAATTCAGCATTATTTCATTTTCGTTGTTTCGCATTTAAAGTAAGTCACCAAGTTTCCTTTTTAAAATATGTTAATAATGTAAGTCAGTTTTAAGAAATTTAATGAGTAAGTGATGGTAGCTGGCTACGGCAAAAACTGTGAAAAGAGGAATTAAATGACTAATAGCTGGGAAACAGTGGTCCCAGTGAAATGAATGAAGAAATGGCAGTAGAGGTGGAGAGAAAGGGATGGAATGTAAGAGACTGGAGTGATGTAATCAGGAAGAGGTTCCGACTGGTTGGATGCGGCCAAGGGGGAGGGGGCCTCAAGGAGGCTGCCATGTCCCAGCCATGCTCTTCTTAGAACAGCCGCAGTTTGGGGTTGCCTCTCGTGAGCACCCAGCTAGAGGAGCTCCCGTCCATCATTCTCCATCACAGCCCTCTATTTGGTAGCTTCACAGCAATGCGCACCAACAGCGATGAGTAATTCATTAGTGTGTTTGCTGCTCCCGCGAGGCCGGCACATTCTCCCTCCTGCTCACCCTTGTCTCGGCAGAGCCTAGCGCACTGCCTGGCTGGACCCAGGCGCTAGATATCTGCTGGGCGAATAACTGGACGAATGGCTATTTTGAACGTTGGATGATGGCTTTTTAAAATAGAGATAAGGAACACCAGAGGAGAAGGACGGTGAGGGGCGCAGTGAGTTTGGGGTGGGGTTTAAGAGCCTCACCTGGGGGGCAGGCTGCACACCAGGTGAAAACAGGGACAGCAGCCGGAAAGAGATCAGTGCTCACCAACCAAGCGACCTTTCCTCCACGCCTCTGGGGTGAGTTTTCTCAACAAGTTCCTCGCTTCTTTTCCTAAAACGTAAGTCAAAACCTCTAAGGAAGGTTAAAACACTGCCCCCCAAATGTTCATTCATCCTAAAATTTGTCATGTCATATCTAGGGTCCTGCTCCCTAGAATTTTATTGCCTGTGGGCCTGGAAAAACATCTATTTATTTATTTATTTTACATAACTAATAGATAAATACAGACTCACAAAAAATTCAAACACAGAAGTACATCTAGCAAAAGCTGAGACAGATGTTACCCTAATTCTGCTTCCCTCTCCAGAGGGAACACAGTAAACAGCTTGATACTACGTATCCAGTCTTTTTAAAAATGAATTTTTATGTACATACAAATGAAAATATATAGTTTAGGCTTCTTAACGTGAATAATGAAATTTTTAACATAAATATGATTATGCTTACTTGAAAACATGTACAGTATTTTTCTAAGACACAGTACAGGTATGCATATTTTACATTTTGGTAAATTTTGTAAAACTGCCATACAAACAAGCTTACTAATTCCTGTTCCTATCAGCTGTGATTGCCAATGCCCATCACCATATGTTCTCTTTGATGCTGGATTATTATTTATGTTTTCAATTTTTGCCAATCTGTTGCAGGGAAAATGATACTTCATTAGTATTTGAATTTGCATTTCCATGATTCTTACTGAGGTTGAACATTATGTGTTTATTGGCCATCTATATTTCTTCTTCTGTGAATTGCCTATTTATAAAAATACATATAAGTTGCCTGCTTATAAAGTGCTTTTGCGCAGTTTTCCTTTGTGTGTTTGTCTTTTTCTAATTGATTTGTGGGAATTCTTCATCTATAATGGATAGTAATCCTCTGTGGTATGTGTGCTGCATATATTTCTCTCTGTCACTTGCCTGTCTTTCAAGGTACTAAGTTTCCTAACGTATACGGAGTCAAATGTGTCATTCTTTCTCTGTCTCCCAAGAATGAAACCCAACATGAAAGGTTGCCTTAAGCCATAAAAAGAAAAATGACACATTTGACTCTACATAAGAAATATATAAAATGCACATTTATGTATATAAAATACACATACGTGTACATCAAATACGCTCTACACATATCTATATACATCAAACACTTTTTCAGTGTTTTTTCTAAAATTTAGATTTTATTTCCTCACCCCAACAACCTATGGAGTAGACACTATTACTATCCCTGTTTTACAAATAATAAGACGAAGGAAGAGAGAAGTTAAGACTGAGCAATCTGCCTCCAGAGCCCCCACTCTTAACAATACTTTACTTTGACTCAATATTACTCCATACAACTCATTCTCTTTAAATATAATAAAACGACAAAAATTAACACATTACGATAACAGCACAGAAACAGTGAGCTCCTACAAATAAAACAGATAATCCAGAAAAATCATTTAACGTAGAAAAGCTGAAGGTAAAAAAGGACAGAATTATAAAATATTAGAGAACATAAAGATTGCTCATAAATGATACTGGGGAAATTGTTTAGCATTATTTTTTTTAAATCAGTTTAAATCCACTTTTTTACATCATCCACCAAAGTAAGAACTAGAAGGAAAAAATCCTTTAAAGAGAATAATTTAGAACTCTAAAGTAAGAAGAACTAGAAAAAAAATTGCCAGATTTGACTATGTAAAAATATTAAATGGCTGCATGTTTTTAAAAAATTCATTTAAAAAAGGTAAACAATAGTCTGGGAAAAATAACTGACAAAAATATGATAAGTAAATCTTAATAAAAACCATATAAATTAGCAAAAAGAAAAGCATTAAGATCTTATCAAATAAATGGGCAAAAGAGAAAGTACAACTTATAAACAAACGTGAAAAAAGTTCAGCTTAACTGTATTAAAAGAAATGGAAAATTACAAAAAAGGGATGTGTTTCGCTTATTCTTTTTTTTATGATACTGTTAATGGTGGAATGGATGTAATTTAACTGGTACTCTCACACAGAGTGTTGATAGAAAGTAATTTAGCAACATATACCAAGCACCATTAAAATGTTCGTGCCCTCTTTCACCCAGGAAACCTAGTCTGAGAATGTATTCTACAGATATAATCCAAAAACATGGGAAAAATTATACGGACAAGATAGTTACTGAGGTATTATTTACAATAGCAAAAGCCAAACAAAAGAAAAGCAACCCAATTTTCAAGAACAGGGAATAGTTAAGTAATTTATGGAACAATCACTTACTAGAACATTATACACCGTTAAAAATAATTGTGAAATGAATAACATAATGAAAAAACTTATGCCATAATATCTAGCTGTAGAGGTAGAAAGAAATACAGAAATTTTAAGTTGTTTTAGGGCACGGGATTGAGTCACTATTTTCTGCAATTTCTAAACTAACTCTGGATTTAGAAAGACCTCAGTTCCAATCCCAACTGGACCACTCCATGCACCGGTCAGTCTGACCTTGCCCAAGTTACATAACCTTTCTATGCCTCAGTTTCCACACCTATAAAGTGACGACCATAAATACAGCCACCTCACGGGACTACTGTGAGGATTAAAGGAGACAATGCCTGTGAAGAACTTGCCTGCTGTACCTGTCACACAGTAAGCACTCACAGATGTTGTTTTCATTATTTAAAAAAATGTTAATGTATTTGAAAAATAAAATTGAAATGAAGAAGACACTTCACATGCAGTAGTTTTTTTCGATGAAAGTCTGGTGGTGGTAATTTTGTGCTCCCTCTACTTTTGTGGGTTTCTCCTGCTGAGACAACACTTAGACGTAAACTCACTTGGCAAAGGGAAGATTCAAGGAAGTGAAACGGCTACTCTAAACCAGAACCACGTGAAAATATATAGTCTTTGGAGCTCAGTGGTAAAGGAACAAAACGGAGCCATATTAGTGGGCACTACAGTAGAAGCAGTAAATGCATGTCTTTACCTCTGCATTTTAATGAAAGGGAGAAAAATCTTATTTCTTGAGTAAACTAAAAATATGGACTTCCTGCATTCCTGAGCTAAATATTTTATTCTAATAAGAAATTAGACTCCATGGAAGAAGGAAATAAAAACCAAAAACTTAATTTCTAGAAAACAGAGTAGTGAAGAGACATTTCAGTGTAGCTTGAGCCCTCTGCCAGGGCAAAATACTGTCTAAACAGAAACCACATAATAAGTAACTTCCTAGAAAAGCCTCTATCTTGGTCATATCTTTGAAATTCTGCCATCTAGGCCTCCTAAGCACAATGTTTGCCCCAGACATTAAGCACTGAGACATTATCAGGCTCTCTGCAAGATGGGAGGGTGCACTCCACAGTGCTGATCTTCAACAGGAAAAGGCTCTAGAACCTTCCGGGGGGCTAAGAACCAGTCAAGTGGGTGGTTCTCTACACAGGATTTTAGACTTCTCACACTTGGTGAAAAGAATGCACAGAAGCAGCGCTATTCACCTTGGTTGTGAAAACAGATCTCCACACTACTAGTAATTAGCACCTGCAGAGAGGGTTTCTTTTCCAAAGAACTTCATACACTTAACTTGAAGTTCGCATTAATTATCCTTACTTGGCAAGATGGAAAAAAACGACAGGCAGTGAGAAAAGACTACTTTTTCAGGATGTCAGAAGATGAGTTTCAAATCTATTTTTAGCCCAAGAAAGCATGCATGTAGCCCTAACTTATCCAGTCCACGAACCACAAAAGAATGTATTAATAATGCCTTAGTCATATCAGGATCCACTGGGTCCGCAGGACATTAGACCTAAGGCAGAAGAACCTCCTCTGCAGCAGAGCTGTTCTAAGATTTTCCATCCCATCTTAAAGAACCACCGATACCTACTTACTGCAAAACTTGCTGTTCCTCCTGCTTCTTGGGAGCTGCTGACCTCAATCAGCAAGTCGGCCGCACTATTCTGGGGTTTGGTGCTGGCCGGGCAGGAAAACCACACTCCAGGGGCCTGGGCCGCGAGCCTTTGAGCAATGCTTCACTCAGGAAGCAGGCGGGCTCTCTCTCCAGGGCTGCTGATGGCCTCTCCCTCTCCCTCTGTCTCTCACAAACTCCCCCTCCCCCTCAGACACACACACACACACACACACACACACACACACACAGTGTAAAATCATTTCTATCCTACTGAATACTTAATTTGTACCTCTCTAAACACAAGGATTTAAAGATGTAGGCTGACTAGTTTCTCGCTGATTGATCCCTGAGATATCAAACTGAAGGAAAAAAGGCCAGTCTGCTCTTCAGAGGTGAGTCTGCCCTGAAACCTCAGGGCCCCTCACTTGCCACGGGTCTGTGAGTTGTAGGATGTTCTAGGTGGGATGCGAAAGTCAGGTACAATCAGGAAGCATTTCAAAGCAGCCGGTTCTGATAAGCTGACTCAAGGATCTTGGAGGGAAGGCATCTGGATCTCCAAGCCTCCAGTAATTAGCTGCAATTTCTTTTTCATTCTAAATAAGTATTTTCATGCCTGATTTTGAATTCAGAGAGCTCCAAAATGATATAAGCACTCTCGCAAAACCTGGGGTCCAGGTCCCCTGCTACTACAGGTGGCCTACAAGCCCCACTGACAATGAGATCTCCTGCAACAGGGAGCAAATATGCTGCACAGAAAAGAAACATGGAAGAAATCTGTGAAGGTAAACAAGCTACATGTGTTATAGCCACACTCGCCAGGAAGTGGAGTCATCAGGGCTAGGCTGAGCTTAGTCACAGACATGAGTTGGATTTTAATTGCTATTTTACTGGATAATAGGTGTGAAAAGCAGCCAAGTCGCCCTTACATGGCAGAGCGCTCTTACTTAGCAGGCGATATGAGCTTGCAGAGCTGCAGTGATACTGACTCCCCCTGTTCACTATAATTCCATCCCCCACACGCAGACTCTGCCTGTCTAACGACAGACCACAGTAAGGAGCTGTGGTCAGGCAGCTTAGAGCTGGCTTCCCCTGCCAGGGGTGTTACTACAACTGTGGCTCCATCTCACCCCAGTAAATGCTGCTGCCTTTGGTGACCCTCCCTCTTTGCCTTAAAAAGCATGGGGCACAATGCATGGGACTTGCTCTCAATGAGGAATATCTACCCTCATGGGGGTTGAGGGCACACAGGACCTAACCCATCCCGTGTTCCTCCAGCGCGTGGCACCACGGCACAGACACAGGAGGTGGTAGTGGTCAGGACTCTGCAAGTGACAGAACTCCAACTCAACCTTGCTTGAGCAAAATAGCAAACTTATTGGCTTTAACTGGAAATTCAAGCGATGAATTCAAGCTGGCTTTAAGCCAGCTAGACCTAGAGGTTCAAAAGTCATCAGGAATCTGTTTTTCATCACCTCTCATCTCTGCTCCCCTAAATTCTCTTCATTCAAACACAAGTGCTCTTGGGATGGTAAAGCCTTTCCCAGCAGCATTCCAGGTTAGCACGCAAGATCTCACAAGAAGAGAGACACTCCTCAGAAAAGAACCCCAGAGTGATACACTGTGCAACCCAGAGGCTGGGGAAAGGGGCCCGAGTGATTGGCAGCCCCACTAGTTATGAGAAGAGCAGCTCCCAAAATCAAAAAAATGCTGGGCAGACAAAAAAGTACAAGCCAGTCACCCACTGATGCCTTGGATCATTAAGCCTTTCATGTGATCATGTCTTGCTTCCCAAATTAGACTGTAAATTTATGAACAGAAAGATATACAGAAAATGTTAACAGTAGTTTATCTCTGGGATTGTGGGTCATTTATTTTTTAAATTCATATTGTATCATCTAAATTTTCTAAAGCAAGTAGGTATCAAATTGTGTAATAAAATAATATAATTAAATAAGTTATTGCTTGCTAAACAAATCCTACTTACAAAGCAAAAATATATATAAAATATCTGTGAATAAACCTGGTAAGAAAATTGCAGTCACTCCCCAAAAATCTACAACATTTTACTGATGACAAAAAAGAGGAGTGGATGAAAAAACATACCATGATCTTCCAATTAGATATTCATTCTCCACAAAATAATTTTATAAATGTATTGTAATTCCAATAAAAATTCTAACAGGATTAGAAGTGTGAAGAAAATTCTTTATAAAATTATCCTAAAATTCATCTGGTAAAATAATTCATTTCTTCTCTACAGAAGAAAATTCTTGAAAAAAATAATGAAAGGGGATTTGTACTGCCAGATATTAAAACAGGCCAGAAAAGTAAAATAATTACAATGGTATGGTTCAGGAATAGAAAGATTATCAATGAATCATAATAAAGCCCAAACATAAGAATTTGGATTATGATAAAGATGGCATTACTAATCTGAGGACAAAGAATGGATTATTTTTTTAAATGGCATTAGGAAAATTGGCTAATCATTTGCCAAAAAAAAAAAAAGAAGAAATAGACTCCTACCTCACACCATGTACCCAAATGAATTTTGATGGAATAAAGATTGAAGTGGAGAAAAAAAGAAGCATTATAAAACTAAAAGAAAATAGAGGAGATTACATCTCTGACCAAGATGAGAAAGGCCTCTCTGAGCCCACATGCAAAGGCAGAATACATCAAGAAAAAACAGATTTGACTATTTGAAAAATCAAAACACTCTGCAAATAAAAAAAGTAACGGTAAACAAAATTTAAATGCCAATGACGAGAAAGCACTGGTGAATAACCGTTGGTTCAGTTATTCCATTTGTAGGAAGGTATCCTATGAAAACGAGTACGAATGAACATGAAGCAATATGCAGAAGAGTTATGAGCTTATCCTTGATTATAATGATGACGATAACAAAGGAAAGAATTAAAAGTCTAATTGGTTAGATTATGGTACATCCACATAATTAAACACTATGTAGCCATTAAAACTGATACTAGGAGCCGGCCCTGTGGCTTAGCAGTTAAGTGCTTGTGCTCCGCTACTGGCGGCCCAGATTCGGATCCCGGGTGCGCACCGACGCACCGCTTGTCCAGCCATGCTGAGGCGGCGTCCCACATACAGCAACTAGAAGGATGTGCAACTATGACATACAACTATCTACTGGGGCTTTGGGGATAAAAATGGAAAAAAAGGAGGAGGATTGGCAATAGATGTTAGCTCAGGGCCGGTCTTTCCTAGCAAAAAAAAAAGAGGAGGATTGGCATGGATGTTAGCTCAGGGTTGATCTTCCTCACAAAAAAAAAAAAAAACTGATACTATATCAATATTCCCTATGATATAGATGCAAAAATCCTCAACAAAATACTATCGAACCAAATCTAGCAACATATGGAAAGGATTATACACCATGACGAAGTGGGATTTATCCCAGGAATTCAAGGTTGGTCCAACATATTAGTCAATTTAATACACCATATTAACCAATAAAGGACAAAAACACAGGATTGTCTCAATAGATGCAGAAAAGCATTTGACAAAAGCCAATGCACTTTCATAATAAAAACACTCAACAAACTACGAATAAAAGGGAAATTCTTCAACCTGATAAAGGACAACTACAAAACTAATGGTGAAAATCTGAAAGCTCTCCCCTGAGATCAGAAACAAGATAAAGGTGTCTCTGCTCTCACCACTTCTGGTCAACATTATACTAAAGTCTTTAGCAAGGAAAATTAGGCAAGAAAAAGAAAGAAAAGGCATCCAGATTGGTAAGAAAGTAAAACTATCTCACTAGCAGATGACATGATCCCGAATGTAGAAAATCCTAAGGAATCTACAACAACACAACAGAGCTAATAAAATTGTTCAGCAGGGCTGTAGGATACAAGATAAACATACAAAAATCAATTTTATTTCTATATAATTACAAAGAACAATCTGAATAAACTAAGAAAACAATTCCATTTACAATAGCATCAAAAAGAAAAAAATACTTAGAAATATATTTAACAAAATATGTGCAAGATTTGTACGTACTCTAAAAACTACAAAACATTGAAAAAATTAAAGTCTTAATAAATGGACAGATATCCCATGTTCATGTATTGTAAGACTTAATATTAAGATAGCAATACTCCTCAAATTGATCTAGAGATTCATCATAACCTCTATCAAAATTCCAGCTCTTCTTGTTGCAGAAATTGACAAGTTAGTTCTATAAGTCATATGGAAATGCAAGGGACCCAGAATAGTCAAAGCAATCTTGAAGAAGAAGAACAAAGTAGGAGGACTCATAGTTCCCAATTTCAAAACTTACCACAAAGCTACAGCAGTGTGGCACTGGCAGAAGAACAGACATATACAGATCAATAGAAGAGAAATGAGAGTCCAGAAACGAACCCACACATTTATGGGCAATTGATTTTTTACAAGGATGCCATGACAATTCAATGGGGAAAGAAAAGCCTTTTCAACAAATGGTGCTGGGACAACTGGATCTCCACGTGCAAAAGAATGAAGTTAGACCCCTACCTCATATCACGTACAAGAATTACCTCAAAATGTAAGAGCTAAAAATACAAAGCTTTTAGAAAAAAACATAAGCATAAAACTTCATAACCTTGGATTAGGCAATGTTTACTTAGATATTACACTAAAGACACAAGCAACCAAAGAAAAAGTAGATAAATTGGGCTTGATAAAAATTAAAAACTAGTGTTTCAAAGGACACTATCAAGAAAGAGAAAAGAAAACTCACATAAGGGGAGAAAATATTTGCAAATCATATATCTGATAGGAGTCTATTATCCAGAAATATATAAAGAGTTCTTACAACTCAATAATAAAAGGACAAATAACCCAACTAAAAAACGGGCAAAGGATCCGAACAGATACTTCTCCAAAGAGAATATAAAATATACAAATGGCCAATAAGCACATGAAAAGATGTTCACCATCATTAGGCATTAGGGATATGCAAATCAAAGCTACGATGAGATACCATTTCATATTTACTAGGATGGCTATAGCCAAAAAGACAGACAATAACAAGTGTTGGCAAGGATATGGAGAAATTGGAACCCTCACACATTGTGGGAATGTAAAATGGTGTGGCCACTGTGAAAAACAGTTAGGCACAGAGTTACCATCATGACCCAGTAATTCCACTCCTTGGTATACACTCCAAAGAACTGAAAATAGGAGTTCAAACAAAAACCTTCACACAAATGTTCATGGCAGCACTATTCACATAGCCAAAAAAGTGGAAAAAAACAAATGTCCATCAACTGATGAATGGATAAACATAATGTGTTCATCCATACAATGGAATATTATTCATCAGTAAAAAAGAATGAAGGAAAAAAAAAGCAATGAAGTAGTGATACATGCTACAACATAGGTAAACTTTGAAAACATTATATTGAGTAAAAGAAGCCACAGAGAAAAGGCCACCTGTTGTATGATTACATTCACATGAAATTTTCAGAATAGGCAAATCCATAAACACGGAAAGTAGATTAGAGGTTGCGCTGGGATAAAGGGAGGGGTAAGAATGGGGAGTGACTGCTAATGGCTCCAGGATTTCTTTTTGGAGTGATGAAAACGTTTTGGAATTTGATAGTGGTGACTGTTGTACAACTTTATAAATATACAAGAAAATCGTATCACAGCTTAAAAGTATGAATTTTATGGTATGTGGATTACTTCTCAATTTCAAAAGTGATACTGTGAAACATTTGATGATATGCAACAATGATGACAATATATTTAGTGGAAAATACAAATTGTAAATGGTGTATACAGTAGGAAACCATATATACAACAGGCACAGAAAAAAGACTTGGAAAAAACCTGTCTATTAAAAATGGTTATTTTTGGCACTCTTGTTGAAGATCAGTTGACCATATAGATGTGGATTTATTTCTGGGGTCTCTATTCTGTTCCACAGGTCTATGTTTTTGTGAGTTGTTTTGCTGAGGAAGATGCGCCAGGAGCTAACATTCATGTCAATCTTTCTCTGCTTTTTAGTATGTGGGCCGCCAGCACAGCACAGCCGCTAACAGAGCGGTGTAGGTCCACGTCCGAGAACCGAGCCCAGGCCGCTGAAGTGCAGTGCACCGAACTTAACCACTAGGCCACTGGAGCTGGCCCCTATATGTCTGTTTTTATGCCAATACCATACTGTTTTTTTTTAATGTTTCAACATCTTATTAATATTCTGTATATTACCATCTCTTCTTCCCACCTTCATACATTCTTCTAGAAAAATTCCTGCTCTTCCAGGAACTACATTCCTCCTCTTCCTCAGACTTCCCCTTAGAACTCAGACTTGAAAACTACCCCTCAAGACGCTATATTACATCATTCAAGTCTGTCCCTCTGTCTTTGGTATATAATCTACCTCATGTTAGACATATTACCAATAAATTCAATAATTACAATTTTTAGTAATCAAACACTTCTCATGGAAACGTATTGTATGAATTAAAATATTTTATATTACTAAGATAAAATCTACTTATAGTACAAAAAAGTAATCCAGGAACACTACATTCAGCAATAACAAATATTATTCATGAATGCATGCCTCAATCCTTAAAACCAGCAAGTGTCCTAGTCACTGAGATGAAAAATAATGACGTACACTTGAAACTTATATAATGTTATAAACCAATGTGACCTCAATTTAAAAACAAAAGCTTTCCAAAAAAGAAAAAAAAAATTTTTTTCATCTCAAAGTACCATACTCTTTTGATTACTGTAGCTTTGTAATATATTTTTAAATTAGAAAGTGTGATGCCTCCAGCTCTGTTGTTCTTTCTTGAGATTGATTTAGCTATTATGGTTTTTTTGCAGCTCCATATGAATTTTAGAATTGTTTTCTATTTCTATTAAAAATGCCATTGGAATTTTGATAGAAACTGCATTGAATCTTTAATAGGGAAAGGATAGTTTCTTCAACAAATGGTGCTGGGAAAACTAGATATCCACATGCAAAAGAATGAAATTGTACCCTTATCTAACACCACACACAAAACCAACTCAAAATGGATTAAAGACTAAACATAAGATCTGAAACCATAAAACTCCTAGAAAAAAAATATAGATGAAAAGCTTCATGAGACTGGTCTTGGTAATGATTTCACGGATATGACACCAAAAGCACAGGCAACCAAAACAAAAATAAACAAGCAGGACACATTCAACTAAAAAGCTTCTGTACAGCAAAGAAAACCATCAACAAAGTGAAAAGGCAAGCTATAGAATGGGAGAAAATATTTACAAATCATATTTCTGATAAGGGGTTAATCTCCAAAATATATAAGAAACTCCTACAACTCAATAGTAAAAAAACTAATACCCAATTAAAGATAAGCTAAGAAATGGAATAGACATTTCTCCAAAGAAGACATACAAATGGCCAACAGGTATATGCAAAAATGGTCATCATCACTATTCATCAGGGAAATGCATATCAAAACCACAATGAGCTATCACCCCACATCTGTCAGGATGGCTATTATAAAAAAAAAACAAAAAGTTAAGCGTTGGTGAGGATGTGAAGATATTGGAACCCTTATACATTGTTGGTGAGAACACAAAATGGTGTAGCCACTAGGGAAAAGAGTATGCAGGTTCCTCAAAAAATTAAAAATAGAACTATCATATGATCTAGCAATCCTACTGCTGGGTATTTATCCCAAAGAATTGAAATCAGGATCTCTAAGAGATATTAGCATTCCAATGTTCATTGCAGCACTATTTGCAATATCCAAGATGTGGAATCAACCTAAAGGTCAATTGACAGATGA
The DNA here is from genome assembly GCF_020826845.1 of Diceros bicornis minor. Taxonomy (NCBI): domain Eukaryota; kingdom Metazoa; phylum Chordata; class Mammalia; order Perissodactyla; family Rhinocerotidae; genus Diceros; species Diceros bicornis. The sequence goes on from NC_080757.1 coordinate 3,065,963, forward strand.
ATGGATACATGAGATGTGGTATGTACATACAATGAAATACTATTCAGCTTTAAAAAAGAAGGAAATTCTGCGATATGTGACAGCATGGATGAACTCTGAGGACATTATGCTAAGTAAAATAAGGTAGTCACAGAAAGACAAACATTGCATGATTCCACTTATATGAGGTATCTAAAATAGTCAAATTCATAGAACCAAAGAGTGGAATGGTGGCTGCCAGGAGTTGAGGGAAGGAGAAATGGGGAGTTACTAATCAATAGGCATAAATTTTCAGTCAAGCAAGATGAATAGGCTCTAGAGATCTGCTGTACAACATTGTAGCTATAACCAACAATAATGTATTCTTCGCTTAAAAATGTAAGAGGGTAGATGTCGTGTTAAGTGTTCTTAGCACAATAAAATAAAATTTTAAAAAATAAAATAAACCAGGGCCTTCCCGGTGGCACAAGCGGCTAAGTGCGGGCGCTGCGGTGGCCCAGGGTTCGCCGGTTCAGATCCCGGGCGCGCACCAATGCACCGCTTGTCAAGTCATGCTGTGGTGGCGTCCCACATAAAGTAGAGGAAGATGGGCATGGATGTTAGCCCAGGGCCAGTCTTCCTAAGCCAAAAAAGAGGAGGATTGGCAGATGTTAGCTCAGGGCCGATCTTCCTCACAAAAAAATAAAACAACATAACATAACATAAAATAAAATAAATTACAGGGGCGGGCCGAGTGGCATAGTGGTTAAGCTCACACGCTCTGCTTCGGCAGCCTGGGGTTCACAGGTTCAGATCCCAGGCACGGACTTAACGCACTGCTCATCAAGCTATGCTGCAGTGGCGTCCCATATATAAAGCAGAGGAAGACTGGTACAGATGTTAGCTCAGAGACAATCTTCCTCAAGCGAAAAGAGGAGGACTGGCAACAGATGTTAGCTCAGGGCCAATCTTCCTTACCAAAAAAAAAAAAATAAATAAAACTAAATAAATTACCAAAAAAAAGGGATGGTTATCTCTGGGTGGTGGGATAATGGGAAGTTCTAATTTTCTTTATGCTTTTAAGATTTTCCACACTAGCTGCAATGAACGTGTAACAGTTTTACAATTTTAAAAACACTATTTAAGCATAACAACAAGTATGTATCCCGATAGCATCACACTCTATTTATGACTTGATGCCTTATACTGCAGAAAGTAAGTTTAATTCAACCCAAGGAACCCTTTCTTTATTGCAGAAATAATTAAACCCTGGAAGAGACTTCCTTTGCAGGGACTATGAAATCTCTACTCTTGGACTCTCTAAGAATAGAGTAAGGTGACGACCTACAATGGTATGTTGAGGTGTTCAGTTCACATGCAGGGAGGCTGCACAGCATCGGAGGTCCAGCTCCAGGAGCTGAATCGATGACTCCAGACCAACGCCGAAGGAAAATTCCGTGCTGGGTAAGCTCTTAAGTGCCTCAGTGGGAAACCTGCCAGCTCTCCACAGAACAGAATTTCCTAAATCTTAGCCAAAAATCAAAGCCTAAAAATGCTCTGTTTTGCTCTTGGAAAATAAATTTATCAACCCTAAAAATAACTAGGACAAAGCCAAAAAATGAAAGTAACTTTCAATAAGTTTCAAACAGATGTTTGACTAATTTTTGCAAAGACTGTCAGAGTAAGAGTCCTTAGGACTCCCACATTACAGGGGAGATACCCAAGAGAATGTTATCACGCAGATGAAAGGGCACACTCCCAGGGGCAAAAAAAGGTGAAAATCTTCATGGGTTTCTAAGTTTCATCCAGCCAGCAACAGACCCAGTGTTTATTACCAGAAAATGAGTATAAACAGAAATTGTTCATCTGCTAGGTTAGCAGGTCATAATGACTATGCTAATATACTAAATAAAATTTGACATAAGCATGTAGTATAGAAATACATTGCTCTTCTTTGTAAGGATCTGTAAAGCCTCACTATAAACACTCATTCCTACCAAGAGGAACCTGACTTCTATGTTAACCAAACCATTTCTTTAGATGACTTTTTAATTTAGTTCTAAAGCATAACGTAGCAGATTACATAGAGAGAAGTAATTACAGAGGGAGACACACCACACCGGGAGAGGGGTGGTGAGTGAAGTTAGCCTTCTTATGAGCTATGAGACAGAGTTCATTGCATCCGCCCTAAGAAAACATAAAGCCAGGCTCTCCCTGTAAACGCATGGCTAGGAACAAGAAGTTTGTCATCTTACAAGTTACAATACACTGATATATTTTCATCTTAAAAAGCACTAACGTAGTGCCAGCTGAATTCATACACCTACAGGAACCCTGAGTGGTCATGTAGCCATGAGGCATGTCTGGCTCCGGGGATGGAACCTCCCTGCGGTCCTCCCACCCCAGCACCGGCCACCCTCTGCTTCTAGCGCCATACACCTGTCACTCACACTGGCTTCCCTCCTGGCTGTGTGAGGACACTGAGTGAGGCTATGCATATGTTTGAATTTGTTTAATTAGCCAGGAATAGGAAAGCAGTGACTCTTTTGGTTTCAAAGCAGATGTTAAACTAATTTTGGGAAAGAACAAGAGCCCCAGTGAGTCTGAAAAATGACTCAGCCTCAGTCCCCCACAAGTTTCATCATCCTTGGGGAGGTGCCCATCCACGCAACTCTCCTGCCATCAGGATTCTGAATCTGAAAGACCCCCTCTGACCTCCAGCTGCCCCTCTTTCAGCTGTCCACACTCCCTCCCAGCCTGCTTTGCTTCTTCACATAAGCTGAAGCCCCTCAATCCTCCCCAGTCTCAGGTTCCTTCCTCCCCATGTTGGTCTCACACGCCTCCCTGCCCAGTCTGAACCTCAAGATCACCTCCTTCCACCATGCTCCCCAGCAGCTCCCTGGATGCCCTTACTCTGGCCCCGCTCAGCCAGCTGCCAGTCAGGGACTGCCAAGTCACACATTATTCTTTGTTCCTGACCTGAGTCTCCAAATGGCTATGAAGACTGAACTTCCCTGAGGCCATGTGGCCCTCAGCGTCTCTGAGCGATTGATTTATTCAACCCGAACTGGCCTCTTGTTGAATCTTCCAAAAAGCATTTATGCTAAGAATTTCCTGATCAAATTTAACTCAGGGAGGGAGAGTCATTAGCCTGACTGTGAGCACAGGTTAGGCATTACTCTCCAAGCCTCATTATTAGCAAAGCTGACATCCAATCTTCATCAGTCTGATTCCTGACTCTTGTTCTTCACTGATTGCGAACTGTCTGTATTTGTGATGGTGGGTGGGGGGAGAACGATGTCAACAATTATTTTCCCAACCCCCTACAATAACCTTTGAACCTCTGCTCCCACCTTCCTCATGTGCAGAAAGGGTCTTCCCTAAATCTACAGAAAGTAGAAGGAATACATGAATAAAGACTAAAGGAGCAATTAATGAAACAGAAAACACTTTAAAAAATGGTCCTGAAGATTAATAAAACTAAAAGTTGGTGTTTTGAAAGGACTAACAAGACAGAACCTCTGGCAAATCTAATCAAGGAAGAAAAAAGAAGAAGGTACCCAAATTAGAAACAAAAAAGAGGACATAATTACATATACGGATTTGTAAACTAGGCAAAACACATAATTTTCTAGGAAAACACAGATTACCAAAATTAACTCAAGAAGAAACAAACAGTCCCACAGAAAAAAGGCAAAGGATAGGAAAAGCCACTTCACAAAAGGAAAACTACTAATGACTAATAAACATACGAAAAGACACTTAACCTACCTAGTATCCAACAAACATAACTAAAGCAGTAAGATCTTTTTAAACCCATCATACAGACTAATATTTTTTAAAGGGATTATAGTGTTGGCAAAAATGTAGGAAATAGGCACTTTCCTACACTTGTGTGTATGGCTCTTGGGAGGCAGTTGGAGTGGGAATTGTAAAGGGTGACTTTTCATATTTTACTGTCTATATTTCTATACTTTAATTTTTACAAGAATGTGCTTTTCGTATTATACTTGAAATTTTAAAAATGGAATTTCTAAGTCTGTATGCACAAGGATTAATACCAGAATTGTTATTGTATGTTTAGATTGGAGAACAAAGTATTGTAAAATGAGGACAGACTTAAAATAGTTTATGGATCTGAAACATAATAGGTAAGAAAAAGGAGAAATAGAAAAACAAGCAGCAAAGTACAGACTGGATATGATACAGAAGAAAACCACAAATGCAAAAACATTAGCCCCGTGAGGGCGGAAAGCCTCTCCTGTTCCCTGCACATCCCAAGGTTCACAGTGGAGAGGAGCCCAGGGATCCACACGGGTCGAGGACCCGCTCTGTGCGCGCCAGGATGAAAAGGAGATGCAACATCAGACAAGAGACGCTGCACCGAGGCCAGTCTACACCACTGCTGTTTTTCTCAGAGAGAGTTGATGATCTAAACAAATAACCTGATCTTCACTCAGCGCTGAAAAAGGGATACACATTTTTTTTTTAATTTTTTGTTTATTGCATACACATTTTGAATGCAACTACAATCACGGACAATCTGTCTGTTCAACACGCAGGATGGACAGTGAGTACCAGGGTTGGCTTTTCACACTGAAATACACTGGCTGTTATGGGGAAAGGCATTCACACAGATACTTGAAATGAGGAACAACATAAAACTATCTCCTCACGGCACTGACAACACCACTAAAGGCGATTTCTACGATCTTAGGTGACTCGCTTACATAGTATATCTCCGCAGTCTCTGGAGCAGCCTGAATCTTGGCCAAAATGCTGTGATTTTTACTGCTAAGATGTGAGGATACCTTGATAGGACAAACGGCAATGTAGGCAGCTTAGTTTCCATAAGTTTGACTTCTCCAGTAGTTGACAGTTTACAAATTAAATAGATTTTTCATATATTATTGTCATTTTTAAAAACTACACTGAAATGCTGCAAAACAATATAAACAAGCATTTTTGTGATGGCTGAACTCTCTCCTGCGTGAGGGACAGGAGATGAAGCTGTCAGATGGGAGGAAAGCAACTCAGGGATCAAAGCTCAAATGGCTTTACCTGCATTACTAAGGTGTTTGGACTTGATCACCCCCAGTCAATGAGGACAATTAAAGCAAAGAAGTGAGATGATCAAATTCACGTTTTAGAACAACTGCTCTGATGGCAGTGTGCAAGACAGATTATACGGGAGTGAAGCTGGAAGCAAGAAATCTGTTAAGAGGCGATTTAAACAGTTTAGACGAGAAATATCAAACTAAGAGAGTGACAACAAAAATCAGAAGGCTGAATCAACAGATACCTAAATGGTAATAACAGGACTTGATCACCAGTTGGATTTTGGGGAAGAAGGAGGAGTTTCCTGGTTTGGGTACAATTCACTGAGATCGGGAAAAGAGAAGGTTTGCCACGTGTATTGGCTATCTATTGCTGTGTAACAAATTACCTACAAAATTTAGCAGCTTAAAACAACCAATATTTATTAAATCACAGGTTCTGTGGGTCAGGAATCTAGGAGAGGTTTAGCTGGGTTCTTCTAGTTCAGGGCCTCTCCTGAAGTCACAGTCAAGATGTCAGCTGGGGCTGCATCATCTGAAGGTTTGTCTGGGGCTAGAGTTCCAAGGAGTTCACTCATATGCCTGGCAAGGAAGTGCTGGTTGTTGGCAGGAGATATCACTTCCTTGCCAAGTGAACCTCTCCATAGGGCTGCTTGAATATCCTTCTATTATAGCACTTGGCTTCCCCCAGACTAGGTGATTCAAGAAAGAGAAAGCAAAGAGGAGGCCACAATGTCTTTAATGACCCTGAAGCCTCAGACCATCACTTCTGCCTTATTCCATTTGTTAGAAGGGAGTCACTAAGCACAGCCCACATTCAAGGAGAGGAGAATTAAGCTCCACCTCTTGAAAGAGGTGGAGAATCCACAAAGAATTTGTGGATATATTTGAAATTATCACACCACAGAAGTAGACAATGAGTTCAATTCATGCTGAATTTGAAATGCTTGAGATATTCAGTTGGAAGTGTCCAGCAGGCAGGTGAACATACCCCTAGATGGTCATTGCTGAACTTAGCAAGAACAAAGTCTACAGAATGACAGAGTTAGAAGTAAGGTCACAGAATTAAGGAGGAAATGAAAGATAAAGAAAGTGGAGTCAGGCTACTCCTGAAAACTCAGCCATGAAAGGAAGGCAACGGTTAGGGGTATTTTGGTGGACTTTTAAGACAGGAGGCATATGAGCATGTTTATAGCTAGAGGGAGAAGAAACCAGTAGAGAGAGAAGTCAAAAATATAAACGAGTAGGGGATAGTTGACAAAGATCTTGGTAGAATCTCTTGCCCATTGACTTGGGACAGAGGAAAGACCCCCTTACTTGAGAGGGAAGGAAAAGAAAAAAGGAATGAGTGCTATTTAGTGTGGCCCTGTCTCTAGGACAAATAAATATGCAACAAACTGTGCGTGTTAGGAATACAGATGTGACGCTACATTGAGAAACACACCTCACATCAGTTTAGTTGTTACCTGAGCCTTCCTACCTTCTCTTGTTGTTGTATGCAGACCCCTGCTACCTCTCTCTGGCCTGTTGTGGCTTCATCATTCTGACTTACCTGCTTTCCTGTTCCCTAACCTCATGTAATCCCTGCTCCTCCCCGGGATGGTATTTGATTGGGCTGCCTATCTAAGAAGTGGTGACTTCAGCTTGGCCTCAGAATCTCCTCTACGGAAAGTCCCCATCAGCAGCCTGACAGAATTGTTATCTTGGGGTTCTGCCCTGCTTCCAGGCTGTGGCCTATTAGGATCTCAGTCTGGATCCCTAGTACTACAGATGAGATATTAAAATACCTTTGAACCACAGTCTGTCATATTCTTCAGTGTGGAACAGATGAAACTATGCTAGTGCTGATGTTTCTGTACTAGAACTCCATTTTGGTGTGTAGATTTTATTTTTATTGATGTTTTAATAGTTTACAACATTGTGAAATTTTGGGTTGTACATTTTTGTTCGTCCATCACCATATATATGTCTCCCTTCACCCCTTGTGCCCACCCCCTACCCCCATTGCCCCTGGTAACCACCAAACAGTTCTCTCTGTGTGTTGGTTTATCTTCCACTTATGAGTAAAATCCTGTGGTGTTTGTCTTTCTCTTTCTGGCTTATTTCGCTTAACATAATACCCTCCAGGCCCATCCATGTTGTTGCAAATGAGACAATTTTGTCTTTTTTGATGGCTGAGTAGTATTCCACTGTATATATATACCACATCTTCTTTATCCAGTCATCAGTTGAGGGACACTTGCGTTGCTTCCATGTTATGGCTATAGTGAATAATGCTGCCATGAACATAGGGGTGCATAAACCTCTTTGGATTGTTAATTTCAGATTCATTGGATAGATTCCCAGTAATGGGATAGCTGGATCATAGGGTATTTCTATTTTTAATTCTTTGAGGAATCTCCATACCGTTTTCCATAGAGGCTGCTGGTGTCTAGATTCTTTGATGTATTGCTTTTCAGCTCTACTAAAATTTGTTTTAATACAATGTTAAATACAAATGTTTCTGTTACTTACGAGCACAACAAAATTTGACCAACAGTAGATGATCACTAAACTACAACAATTCAAGGAAATGAATAAGCTGATACCAGCAAGTCCCCGTTTCAGCAGTTACCATGGTGACAATGGGCACAAATGGCTATTTAAAGGGGCTTTCTTTGAAATATCTTATTAGGCACAAGATATTAAAACTAATGAAATCATGGGGAAACTTATTTTAAAAATTTTAATGAAGAAGGCAATAAAGCTAGTAATATTTTAGCTACTATTTACAAAGCAACTATTACAGATCAAACACTTTTCTAGAGTTTTTTGCTTAAGTTGTCACATTTAATCCTCAAAAAGCCCCTATGAGCTAGGTATTATTTTTCACCCTCAGGGCAGTTGAGGAAACTGGGGATCAGAGAGGTTATGTAATTTACTGAAGTTCACACAACTTGTGTGTAGAAAACCTGAGATTTGCACAGGATCTTATCTAACTCTGAAGACTACGCTTTTTCCATTTTCCCACATTGCCTCTCCAATGAATTGTGACTAACATCAAGTCTAACTACATTGACCTCTTACCAGATGATCTCTCCAAGGTCATTCACTATCATATCACCCTGCTTTATTTTCTCTGTAATAACTGATCATAATCCGAAATTTTCTTAATTATTGCCTATCTCCCCACTAGGTTATAAACTCAATGAGAGCAGAGTTCTTGTCTGTTTCATTCCCCACTGATCATCAGTACCTAGAACATTATCTAGCATAGAGCAAGTAATCAACAAATATTTGTTGAATTAACAAATTAACAAAAAAATTCAAAGGAAGAAACAGCACTAAAACAAATGCTTATATAAACATACATTATATTTTATTTATTTATCTATCTTTGGTGAGGAAGATTAGCTCTAAACTAACATCTGTTGCCAATCCTCCTCTTTTTGCTGAGGAAGATTGGTCCTGAGCTAACATCTGTGCCCATCTTCCTCTATTTTATATGTGGTACGCCTGCCACAGCACAGCTTGATAAGAGGTGCATAGGTCCGTGCCCTGGATCCAAACCCCATGAACCTCGGGCTGCCGAAGTGGAGCATGCAAACTTAACCCCTATGCCAGCAGGCTGGCCCCCTAACCATACATTTTAAAAGAAAGCATCTGACAAGTTCAAAACAGAACTTAAATTACAACTTTTTAAAAGAAATACTCAAGTGCTTATTTGGGACACACTATGCTACATATTTTCCTGTATTATTTTCAGTAAAGCAGTCAACAAACTTGCAAGATCATAATTAGAAAGATGTGCTTCTTTATCTCTGAAATTGTGCCTAAAGAACTTCCTCTTTACCAGCTCATGCATACATTCATCTAAAGATTAGTAGTAGTTTTTCTTCCTGGAGAATATCCATGGCCAGTTTAACTAAAGGAGGATGATTACTAAGGTGAAGCTATCAAGTATGAGCCTAAGCAGAGCCTAAAATAGCATCAATATATTCCAGAGCCAAAAAAAAATCCTAATTTCCTCTGCCAATCCTGCAAATTCATTTCCTATATCACTGGGAAGCCAGGGTAAGAGAAGGTAGAATGCCCAACCAAAAGTCCTTATTTCTATCAGCAAATCAACCCAAAGCACATAAGTATGTAAATGTATGTCCTAACAATGAATAGCAGATTATGCCCAGAAGAATCATCGAGAACATCTTATTGTGAAGATACTAGTAAAATCTTCCAACATGATTTCTCTCCAAAATAATTTTATTGAATTAGTATTTTTTTAAAATATTATAAGACTAAATTGTTAAAAGTTTGATACTGGTACATGAAAAGACAAACAGGTCAACAGAATCGACAAACTGTGAATAAGGTCCAAACACATACAGGAATGTAATATGTGATAAAGCTGGTATTTCAAAGGAAAGGATGGCTGTATTCAATAAATGATGTGAGACAGCTGGACAGGCATCTGGAAAAAATATAGTTGGGGACCTTCTTTACTCTTTACAACAAAAATGACTCCAGAAGTACCAGATATGTAAAAGAAAACACTAAAATAATATAATTAGCAGAAGAAAACAGGAGAATCTTGAGAGCCAGAATGGGGAAGGTCTTTCTATTAATTTTTTTTATTGAAATATATTTGACTTACAACATTGTGTAAATTTAACATATACCACACGTTAATTTGATACATTTATATATTATTAATATGATTGCCATTGTAGCAATAATTAGCACCTCTATCATGTTACATAATTATTTCTTTTTAGTGGTTGGAATAAATTAAGTTCTAGTATATCAGCAAGTTTAATTATAATACAATGTTGTTGTCTAGGGTCATTCTATTTATAATATGAAAACTCAAAGGCTATTAAAGAAAAAAAATCAACTACACGCAAACCAAATCTTTCTGCATATCTAAAACTCAGCCCAGTTAAATAAACATTATTGAATGAACTGAGAAAAAACACTGTTTATTCATATCCAGACAAAGAGTTAATTTTCCTATACATAAAGGGTACCTACAAACCCAAGAAAAATAACCACCATTAACCCAAAATAAAAATGTGCAAAAGTAATGGACAGTTCACAGAAAATACAAATGGCTGTTCAACATGCAAGATGCTCAACTTCCCTTTTAATAAAGAAAATGCAAATTAAAACTATAAATCTATTTTATCTATCAGCATGGCAAAAATTTGAAAAGTTTGGTACATCACCATGTTGGTGAGAGTGTGAGGAAATGGGCACTCTCATTTTTTGCTAGTAGGGTATATACTGGTAACTTCTATAGAGGGCAATTTGGCAATATCTATTAAATTTACAAACGCACATATTCTTGGACAAAGCAATTCCACTCTGGGAATGTATTCTACAGATTTATTCTTTCCAGGATTAGCAACTAGGAACTAGGGAACAGGGGTAGAAAAGAAATTTCTTTTTCCCCATATCTCCTTTTGAACATGCTGAATTTTGTATATTGTCAATTTACTACTTTTTCACAAAATGCAGTTTTTAAGCTATACGTCTGGGAATTCTTATAAAAGAAGACACATTTATTTACTCTCCCCTTCAGTCAAAATAGAAAAGTAACCCACCAGATGGGAAAAAATATTTGCAAACCATATATCTGACAGGGGACTAATCTCCATAATATATAAAGAACTCACACAACTGAACAACAAAAAAAACAAACAACCCGATCAAAAAATGGGCAGAGGAAATGAACAAACACTTCTCCAAAGAAGATATACAGATGGCCAATAGGCACATGAAAAGATGTTCAGCATCCCAGTCATCAGGGAAATGCAAATCAAAACCACACTAAGATATCATCTTACACCCGTTAGAATGGCTATAATCACCAAGACAAAAAGCAACAAATGCTGGAGAGGCTGTGGAGAAACGGGAACCCTCATTCACTGCTGGTGGGAATGCAAACTGGCACAGCCTCTATGGAAAACAGTATGGAGATTCCTCAAAAAATTAAAAATAGAAATACCTTATGATCCAGCTATCCCACTACTGGGAATCTATCCAATGAACCTGAAATCAACTATCCAAAGAGGCTTATGCACCCCTATGTTCATGGCAGCATTATTCACTATAGCCATAACATGGAAGCAATGCAAGTGTTCCTCAACTGATGACTGGATAAAGAAGATGTGGTATATATATACAGTGGAATACTACTCAGCCATCAAAAAAGACAAAATTGTCTCATTTGCAACAACATGGATGGGCCTGGAGGGTATTATGTTAAGCGAAATAAGCCAGAAAGAGAAAGACAAACACCACAGGATTTTACTCATAAGTGGAAGATAAACCAACACACAGAGAGAACTGTTTGGTGGTTACCAGGGGCAAGGCAGATGGGGGGGTGGGCACAAGGGGTGAAAGGATGCATTCACATGGCGACTGACAAATCACAATGTACAACAAAAATTTCACAGTAAAGGAAAAAAAAATAGAGAAGGAAATTCAACTTACAAAGAAAGTAGAGAATGGCCTCAAACCTGAGCAACAGACACAAAGATTCTTCCAGAGGCAGGAATTCACTGAACAAGATTGAGGGAGGATTACAAGAATTAATATACACTTCTCCAGATCTTGAGCAAGGTATAGATTTCTCTCAACTAAGTAAGAGGCAGAAGCAGGGAATTCCCTACTGAGGGCCCTGTTCCTCACCAAAGAAAGATACAGGAGAAACATGAGTCATCAGGGAAGAGCTAATAAGACAGCAACAGAAGATGGAAAGGACACAAAATGGAGGAAATAGTAACACCGTTACGTGATGAACGTTATATGGGGAACGGCCAGAAGTGAAACCGAAATGCTGAAAAAGCCATGAAATAGAAGACTTATTTGAGAAAATGGAAGAGAGGAAGACAAGGATGCAAGTGATTGGAAAGATATTAGGATATGGAAGCTAAAGATCTGATGTACACATAATTGCTAATTCTGAAGAACCGAGGAGAACTCTCCTGAAATTAAATAACAATCCACAGATTGAAATGTTTCCCCGTATACTAAGAAAAATCAGTAGAGCGCAGTCAAGGCAGGACAAATGCTGGCAAAGCCAACTGGTGCTCAAGGACTAAGAAATCATCTGCCAAAAACACAGCAGAAGCAGATGACCCGCAACAAGGAAGCAAGTTAGACTCTCCACAATCTTCTTGAGTCTTCTCCACAACACCAGACGGCAGGAGACAAAGGAGCAATGCCAACGGAGTGCTGAGGGAAAGAAGGGACCCAAGGATTCTTTACCAAGTTAGAATGTCACTCCTACTTAAAGGAAACAACATGAAAGAACTCAAAGATTATGGCACTCAAGAATCCTTTAGAAAAATGTAGTCATAATCCAACCAATTAAAAGTTAAACGTAAGTAATGTGCTCATTAGTGGAAAGTTCATAGCATGAAACCACCTGATCCCTTCTACCAACATGGCTTGCATGGGTTTCCTGCAATAACCCAATTCGTCTCCCCTTCCACTGGACACCTTACAGTCTACTCTCAACACGGCAGACAGTGACCATGTTAACGTCTACGGCAGAGCCCTCCAGTGGCTGCCCCATCCCACTCAGGGTGAGAGAGCAGAACGCGCACTGATCTACTGGGCACCCCCACATGCCCTCCTGACTCCTGCAACCACGTCTCCCACCCTGCCCTGGAAACCCTGGCCTCCACACTGCCCTCCCACTCACCGGCACGCTCCTCCTCTGGGTCTTTGACCCGGCTGCTTCCTCCACCTGGAATGGTGTAACTCTCCTCGCTACTCTAGGGCCCTGCTCAAATGTCGCCTTCTCAGTGAGGCGCTTCCTGACCGTCCTATTTAAAACCCTAACCCCTCCCTCCCAGCACCCGGATCTCACCTGTTCTATTTTTATCTCTGTTGCTTAGTACTTGTTCCATTCTAACGTGATATCTGATTAACTCATTTATTAGGCTCATTATTTGCTGCCCCCAATTGCACACACCCTCCAGGGGGCAGGGATTTCTGTGCATTTTCTTCACTTGTACATCCCGAGCACCTGGAACAGCACGTGGTTTGGGATCTTCAGTATAAACGATGATTGAGTTCACGGTAGCACTGAACCCAGTTAAGCACAGAATTAAATATAAATGGAGTTAAGTCTAAATAACCTATGTTAACTCTGGCTACAAAACTGAATACAATTTTAAGAAGTCTAGAAAAAAAGCTAACAATGTAAAAATAATATTAATTCAACAATAATAACAAAAATTCCCAAAGGGTCACAAAAATTGGAGGTTAAGGGGTGCAGGGAGTACTAATTATTTTATTTTTTTCAGAAAGGTATGTCAAAAATTTCTTCCTCACGTTGAAAAATTGAGAAAGAGTTTGAAGCATATTGTTTAAGGGCATAAAGGTAACAAACAAGGGAATTAAAAACATAACAAGCACATCTTCCAATGAGAGAGGAGAGGAAGAGAAAAACCAGACCACGCAGTATAAGATATGTCAGTTTCTGAGTATGAGTGCCTCAGAGTTTTTCTGCTTCACCCTCTACCATGATCTCCAACCCAAAGGACAATACTAATGACAGACAGGGAAGAAAATCATCTCAGATAAAGCAAGAAAACTGCCACAGTCCTAAACCACAGACTGTGAGCACACCTGCCCAATTCTGCCAAGCCTGGTTGGAGCTGGTGGAACAGGCTAAGGGTTGGGATGTGCCAACTCAGACATCCTGCAGGATAAAGCTGTCCCCAGAAAGGGTTCACCATCTGGAAGGGCACCTCCAGTACCCACTGTAATAGCCACCATATCTGAGCAGTGGACTGCCATGGGAGGGGGGCAAGAGGCAGCCCGAAGGAGGCTTGGCCCACCCAGCACAACCGTGGCGAAGGGGAGGAGGGGTAAGGGAGAAACCATGGCAACCAGCCATTATTACTGTCTGGGACCTTATGAACTCTAACCAACCACAGCTCTCTTCCAGGACAAAGGCCCACAGTGAGGAAAAGTGCTGAGGATACACTCCAAATTGAGCAGGACAGGGACATTAGGGACAAAGGAAAGAGAAGATCCAGATAAAAATAGGGGAGGAAAACAGAGCCTGCACATCTCACCAGGCCCAAGGCTGTGGATCTGAACACCTTGTGAGAACAACAGGAGAGAGAACTCAGGAGGCTCAGAGCTGGGAAGTCTTTCCTGGCTCACCATTTCCACCTGGCTTACGTGAGAGTAACAGAAAGGAAGTACGGTCAAATCTCACACAAAGGTATGAGAAGAAAAAGAAAACATTGGGCAGACTAATGTCCCTACAATGAAGGCACACCAGAGAGTCAGGCTCATGAAACAGATGAAAACTAGAACCTAGTATTCCTAAACAAGCTAAAAGACATGAAACTACAAATTGAAAAAGTTCACTGTACACAGAAAAGTCAACTCAGAGTGGCCAACACTGAAACACTGCTAGTTAAACTACTAGACTTCGAAGATAAAGAAAAAAAAATCCTTTGAACATCCAGGCAAAATAACCCAGTTGCTTATGAGGGAAAAAAAATCAAATTGGCGGGGCCAGCCTGGTGGTGTAGTGGTTAAATTCGCACATTCCACTTCGGCAGCCCGGGGTTCGGAGGTTCTGATCCCGGGTGCAGACCTATGCACCACTTATCAAGCCATGCTGTGGTGGCGTCCCATATAAAGTAGAGGAAGATGGGCACGATGTTAGCCCAGGGCCAGTCTTCCTCAGCAAAAAGAGGAGGATTGGCAACAGATGTTAGCTCAGGGTTAATCTTTCTCACCAAAAAAAAAAAAAAAAGAAAAAAAATCAAATTGTCATCAGACTTTGACAGCACGCAGTAGAGTAACATATTGAAGATACTCAAAGAAGAAAACATAAACCCAGGATTTCATAACCAACCAACCAGACCATCAAGTACAAAGATGACAGATAAACTGTCATGAGCATACAAGACCTCAGGAAAACCATTCCTGTGGATCCTTCTGAGGAACCTCCCAGCAAACAAGCATTAGCCAAGCAAAGCGTCCACAGAGACTTCACCAGGAGGACTGGTATAAGTGTTAAATATATATCTACCCAGAAAACGAAGGCAAAATGATTATTACAAGGGAAACTGTAGAGTAAGAAATGGTTATGTATTTTGACAACGTAGATTCAGCATAACCATCAAAAAGTATTAGATGAAAATCTAAAGGCATAGAGTGGGAAACACCCTTCAATACACAGCATGAAATCCAGAGCCATAAATAAGTGATTTATAATTTTACTACACAAAAATTTAAAACTTTTATATGGCCTAAAACACCATAAACAAATTCAAAAGACAAGCAACAAACCAGATAAAAATATGTGCAACTCTGCTAGTATCACATTACAATATAAAGAGCTCTTTGAGTCAATTATAAGACAAACAGTCCAGTAGAAAAAAGAGAAAAGAACACAGCAGAAATATAAATGGTTAAAAAATATATGTGAAAGGTTGCTCACACTGGTTAATAACTTTAACATACATAGAAAATAACAATCTATGATATATTTGTCAGACTGGCAAACACTGATAATATCAAGCGTTGGCGAGGTTGCGGGGAAATATTTATTATTTACTGAGTACACATTATGTGTAAGGAATTATGCTGGATGCTAGAGATATAAATATGAATAATACAGAAACAATGTTTCTGTCCACACAGAACTTATATGTTTAGGTGGTGAATAAGGAGGGGGGGATTTTTTAAATGAGTACATAATTATTTAAATGCAATTCTGACGTGCTACAGAGGAGAAATACAGGGTACTTTGAGTGTAGAAAAGGGAGCATCTTTTTTTTTTTTTTTAAATAATCTATGTTGCTTGCACCCATTGGTTCAGCCATCTTACTCTGTTGGCATTTGCCAGCAATGCATGCAACATTCTTTTTTTTTTTTTTATAATTTTATTTATTTATTTTTTCCCCCAAAGCCCCAGTAGATAGTTGTATGTCATAGCTGCACATCCTTCTAGTTGCTGTATGTGGGATGCGGCCTCAGCATGGCCAGAGAAGCAGTGTATTGGTGCGCACCCGGGATCCGAACCCGGGCCACCAGCAGCTGAGCGCACGCACTTAACCGATAAGCCATGGGGCCGGCCCGAAAAGGGAGCATCTGATGTAGTTTTTAGAGGGAGGCACTCTCAGCCACTGTAAATTGATCAACTCTTTAGGAGAACAATTGGCAAAATCTTAAACATTCACAACTTTTGTCTCAGTAATTCTACTCCTAGATATCAATTCTATCAAAATACATAACTGGGTAAATATATACACATAACGATGTTTACTAAAGCGTTGTTTTTAATAGGAAAAAATGAGAAATAATCCAAATGTCCATCAACAAGATATTGGCTAAATGAGGGTACATCCACAGAATTCAACCATCAAAAAGAATGATACAGATGTCCACATACTGACACACAGAGATGTGTGTTACGTGAAAACAAAACCAAGCAGCAGTACAGCGTGATTATGTTAGTATGAGCAGATTTCTGAAAACAAATATGTATTAAATATTACTATGTATACACAGAAAACTTTTGGAAGACTAGAAACAAAACAGTTTGAAGAATATTGGGAATTTTCACTGAGTCATACATCTATATTGTTTGCAATTTTTATACCAAGCAAAAACTACTTTTTGAAAAATGAAATTAAATTCAGGAAACAAAATATTTCTTTAAACTCTGGGTCTAAAAGATCCCCAACTTTTCTCATATTTTGATATCTAAGACACACAGAGAATACCTCTAACTCTGCCAAAGATGATGGGAGAAAAGTTTTCTTCATAATCATACAAAAAAAATACATACACTCACCCTTTACTTGATAAATATGGTGTGTAATATTTTAGTCTTCCCTTTTAGGTTCTGTTCCTTCACTCAAAATGCAGGTTATAAATAAATCCACTTTACATGTGCCTTCTGCCAAAACCCACTTAAAGTAAACTGAAAAAACTATAACCTTACAGTCCCATTATCATTACAGTCTCAAAGCCAGACTCAGCCTGCAAGTACCCTTTCATTTGGAACTCTTGTTAAAATGCCACAGGACAACTCCTTTAAATAAAAACAAACCCTAGGATATGATGTTAGGCTTTCTTTGTTGCTACTTATAATGACCAAGTTCTGTGCTTATAATACAGCTTTTATTTAATTACTACATAGCAAAGAGTTCTATACGTTTTTCTCATTACATCTAAATTCAATTTGTTTAGGATACTGTCACACTCTTTTCCAGATGAAAATGAGGAAAAGAAATTGAGCAATTGACTTAAAAGTCATAAAGCAATAAGGTAGGAGTGTCAGTCAGCAAAAGAAAAACCCTAGGTCTCCTATGTAGAGGCTGAGTTGCCAGTCATACACTACACACCTCTATTGCGAGCTTGAAGCTTTGAAAGTCACCTTCAGCAATCACTCAAAGTGAGTCATGTCCTTACTATTACCTGGTAAGAACAGCCTCAGATCTTATTATAGCCATTTTAGCATGCTGAAGCCAATAAAATGCTTGCCATCCAGCAAGAGAAACAAGTTCTAAAACATAATAATTTGCCCGCAACAGATGAACATTTCCACTGTACCTTCTTCTCAGATCCTTTACTATTTTCTACAAAGTCAGAAAATTGGAAAAATACCTGATACAAGATGAATAGTTTACGAGTTTAGTTAGCAGAATTTAAGTCCAAATATTTATTAAATGCCTCTTCTGTTCCAGAAACTGTGCTAACCACTGTGAATATAAAAATGGAAAAGATACGGGCCTGGCTCCCAAGAAATCCAGTCTTACAGGGCAGACAGAGCTCACAAAGTACTATCATACTGAAACTCTAGCTCCCTCATTTTGAATAAGAACCTAAGTCACCAAGAAAATAGGAGCAGTTATGACTATCAATTACTACTTTAATTCAGTACATTATCTTCTCACTCTTTTCCCTTAGAAACATATCTACATTTCTAAATACCATTTCCTACTAAAAGGAAGCAAGGATCCTTGGAGAAATAGCTGATTCCAGGTGTAGAGTATGAAATAAATAAGAAGAGTCTGGGACATCGTGTGGTGTGGCCCAAAGGCCATTGTGTGGCCCAAAGACTAAGGGGCCCATGTCAAATGGACAATAGGAATGAACCCGAAGGAACTCAATTCGGCCTATTTGGCACAATTTTAACAAAAAAATATAATGACAGTAATGAATTATAAAAGATTAAGTTAAACACTTATTGATACTAAAAGAAGAATAAAAGGACAAGGAAGATAAAGCTCTTCTTTACAGAAATGTACAGAATAATAAATGTAAAGGAAATGACAGAATTAGAAAAAAAATCAATATTTTGTAAACATTAATATAGTCACCAAAACATGCTAAAACCACTGAATAAAAGGTTGTTGGGGAAGAGGATGTTCTCATAATCTCAAAGTTTCACCCCACAGACAATTTATCAGTTACAAAAAGGAAGACAGATCAAAAAGGAAGTGATCAAGCTTACCATGACCACACCTGACACTGCATGCCTCCTCAGGTGATACGGTGAGACACACAGCATCACCTGTGTAGCCCTCTCCTGAAACTGTGTGAAACTAATCATGAGGAAGAATTAGACAAATTCAGAATGTGGGACACTCTGTTGGATAACTTGCCTCTTAAAAGAAGGTTCACTTTCATAAAAAGCAAAAGTAATTTAATAAAACACAAGGCATGGACTTGGGCTTCTGAGAAGATGGAATAGACACACTTTTCCCTGTTCTTCCTACTAAGTACAACTAAAACCCCTGGACATTAGATATAAAATAAATATAAGAAGGTTCTAAAAGATGGAGAGAAGAAGCCAGACTGTCGAGGGAACTTGGGGCCCAAGGAACAATACAGTGGTGAGTTCCCTGGGTTTTCTTTTTGCTTCACATATACCTGAGCTGAACAAGCAGGCCATCTGGAAATACCACAGGGCACAGACATAAAAGCCCCAAGAAAAGCCTGCTCTCTTGCCGAAGGACCAGAAAAGGGGCAGGCTAATAACACAAAGCATTTAGACAATAAATGCTCTACTCCAGCCAGAAATAACCAATGAACATAAAACAATAGAAATTAAAAGAACAGAGCTTCAAAGACTTGTGGGACTACAATAAAAGATCTAACACTATGTCATCAGGGTCCAGGAAAGAGACAAAAAGAGTGGAAGCTGAAAAAGTACTCAAATAATAACAGCTGAAAACTTTCCAAATTTGGCAAAAGACATAAACCTACAGATTCAAAAAGCTGAACCCCGAACTGAGAAGCTCAAACAAATCCACATCAAGACACATCATAATCAAACTTCTGAAAGACTAAAAGACAAAGAAAAAATATTGAAAGCAGTGAGAGAAACAACACTTACCTTTAGAGGAAAAACAAGTCAAATAACAGCAGATTCTTCATCAGAAACCATAGTGGCCAGAAGAAAGTAACACATTTTTCAAGTGCTGAAAGAAAAGAACTGTCAACCTAGAATCCTATATCCAAAGAAAATATCCTTTAGAAATCAGAGAGAAATCAAGACATTCTCAGATAAAGGAAAATAAGAGAATTTGTTGCTAGCGAACTTATCCCAAAAGAATGGCTAAAGGAAGTTCTCTCAACAGAAAGGAAATGATAAAAGAAGAAATCTAGGAACATCAGGAAGAAATAACAAACGTGTGTAATTACAAGAAAATTTCTGTCTCCTCTTTAGACTTATGAATTATGTTTGAGAGTTGAAGCAAAAATTATAACCCTGTCTGACGTGGTTCTAAATGTAGGTAGAAAATTATAGATGGGGAGAGTAAAGAGAGGCAAGGTTTCTACACTTCACTCAAGTGGTAAAATAATCATATCAATCGACTGTGATAAGTTATGCATATATAACGTAATGCTTAGAGCAACCACTAATAACAATATGCAAAAAGCCACAATCAAAAACACTTTAGATAAAGCAAAATGCAGTTCTAAAAAATGTTCAAATAATCCACAGGAACACAGGGAAAGAAAACAGAAAAATGAAAAACAGAACAAAATTAAATAAATAAATAAACAAGATGGCAGACTTAAGCCATAACACATCAATAATTACATGAATGTAAATCATCTAATTATACCAATTAAAACAGAGATCAGCAGAGTGGATTTAAAAACACGTCTACAAAAAACTCACTTCAAATATAACAATACAGGCTAGCTGAAATTAAAAGAATGGTAAAAAAATATATCATGCAAACATTAATCAAAAGAAAGCAGTAATGGCTATATATAATAAATAAAGTAGACTTCAGAGCAAAGAAAATTTCTAGAGACAGGAATAAAAAGATCAATCTGCCAGAAGACACAGGAGCCCTCCTGAGATCAGAACAAATATCAAATACTAACTTCAGAACTATTTGAATAGCTATTTGAATGGAGCCAGAATTCGATTAGATTTGTTTTTAGAGCAATTTATGCCCCAGGACATTGTTGAAGACAAAAGAGCAATCAGCCAACAATTAATGGAGTTCAACAGCTGGGTGTGAACAAGGAAAGAGAGAAGGAGAGCCCTACCAATACCACTGTCATCCAAGGGTGACTGTGGACATACGCAAAGCTGTGCCTTTCTAAGGAGCAACCCCAAAGATTTAACACTGTTGGGGGGAAATAGACTTCACTAAAATAATCCATGCAGTCACTAAACTAACAAGCAAATAAAAATAAGAAGTTCCAGAGGGAGAGATCAGTACCCAGAGTTGCTACAATATAGTATACATGACCTTGTATTTAGAAAATCCTAAGGAACCTACTAAAAAACTATTAGAACTAATAAACAAGTTCAGCAAGGTGGTAGAATACAAGATAAATATGCAAAAATCTATTGTATTTCTATATACTTGCAATGAACAATCCAAAAATGAAATTAAGTAAACAATTCCACTTACCATAACATCAAAAAGAATAAAATATTTAGGAATAAATTTAACCAGAGAAGTGCAAAACCTATACTCTGAAAATTACAAAACATTGTTGAAAGAAATTAAAGATGATCTAAATAAATGGGAAGGCATCCTATGTTCATGGATTGGAAGACTTAACATTGTTAAGATGGCAATAGTCTCCAAATTGATCTACAGAGTCAACACAATCCCTATCAAAATCTCAGCTGACTACTTTGTAGAAATGGACAAGCTGATTCTAAAATTCAGACGGAATTGCAAGCGCCCAGAACTGCCAAAACAATCTTGAAAAACAAGAGCAAGGACTCCCACTTCCCGATTTCAAAACTTACTACACAACAATATTAATCAAGACAGTGTGGTACTGGCACAAGGATAAACATATAGATCAACGGAACAGAATTGAGAGCCCAGAAATAAACCCAAACATCAATGGTGAATTGATTTTTAAAACGGGTGCCAAAACCATTCAACAAGGAAAGAATAGAACAGTCTTTTCAACAAATGGTGCTGGGACAGCCGGGGAGATACACGCAAAAGATAAAGCTGGACAGCTACCTCACACCTTCTACAAAAATTAATTCAAAATGGATCAAAGATTAAAATGTAAGAGCTCAAACTATAAAACTCTTATAAGAGAATATATAGGCGTAAATTCTAAACAGCTTAGATTTGGTAAAAAATTCTAACCAAAAGCACAACAAAAATAAAAATAGATAAATTGGACTACATCAAAATTAAAAACTTTTCTGCTTAAAAGCACACCATCAAGAGAGTGAAAAGACAACCTACAGAATGGGAGAAGCTACTTGCAAATCATGTATCTCATATGGGTTTAATATCCAGATTATATAAACAACTCCTACCACAAGACAACAAACAACTCAATTTAAAAATGGGCAAAAGACTTTTAATATATCTTTCCCTAAAAAGATACATATATATAAATGGCCAATAAAGACATGAAAAGATGCTCAACAACACTAGTCATCACAGAAATATAAATCAAAACCACAACGAGAGTCCACTTCACACCCACCAGAATGGCTACAATAAAAAACCCAGATAATAACGAGTATTAGCAAGGATGTGGAAAAATCAGAACCCTCATTAACTGCAGGTAGGAATGTAAATGTGCAGCCCTTTAGAAACAGTTTGGTAGTTCCTCAAATGATTAAAATTGAGTTACCATATGATTCAGCAATTCCACTCCTGGGTATATATCCAAGAGAAATGAAAACATGTCCACATCAAAACTTGCACATGGGTATGTACAGCAGCATTATTCATAACAGCAAAGGTAGTAACAACCTAAATGCACATAACTGATGAATGGATAAATAACATGTGATAGATCCATAAACTAGAATATTATTTGTCCATAAAAAGGAATGATGTACTGTTACATGCTACAACATGAAGGAACTTTGAAAACATTATGCAAAGTGAGAGAATTCAGTCACAAAAGACCATATATTGTATGATTCCACACCTATGACACATCCAGAACAGGGAAATCTATAGGGACAGAAAGTAGATTAGTGGTTGCTTAGGGATGGTCAGTGAGGGGACTGAGAGTATATTAGTTTGCTGGGCTGCCATAACAAAGTTTCACGAACTGGGTGGCTTAAACAACAGAAATTTATTTCCTCACAGTTCTGAGGGCCAGAAGTCCGAGATCAAGGTGTTGGCAGGGCTGGTTCCTTCTGAGGGCCGTGAGAGAAGGATCTCTTCCATGTCCCTCTCCTTGGCTTGTAGATGGCAATATTCTCCCTGTGTCTTCACATCTGTGTGTGTCTGTGTCCAGATTTCCTCCTCTGATAAGGACACCAGTCGTACTGGATTAGGGCCCTCTCTAATGACCTCATTTTAACTTAATCACCTCTGTAAGGACCCTATCTCCAAACATGGTCATATTCTGAGGTGAAGCCCTCAACATGAATTTAGGGAGCTAGGACTTCAATATGAATTTCTAGGGAGAACACGCTACAGTCCATAACAGGAAGATAGAGAGGTGACTGCTAAAGGATACAGGGTTTCTTTCAGAGGTGATAAAAAAATGTTTTTAAGTTAACTGTGGTGGGTGATGGTTTTACATATCTGTGAATATACTAAAAACCAATGAATTGTGCTCTTTCCATAGGTGAATTGTATAGTATGTGAATTATATCTCAATAAAGCTGGTATTTTGTTGTTGTGTTTAAGTTGAGGGGACATGCAAGTGCAGTGAGGGATACTTCTTCATCACAGGGCGGGCACTGGAGAGAATGGGAAACAGCCCATCTAGGTGTTCGACGTGAGCCTGTATTTGGCCTCCCCTCTGGGACACAGAACACTGCAGTTGCTGGTCTTCAGGCAGAGAATGTTGCTTCTCTTATGAAAGTGTCAGGGGACTTTGAGAATTTGAAGAGAAAAGAAAAAAATTTGAAGGTCACCAAATGGAAACCACCCACGTCACAAATTGTGCCTGTAGTTACTCCTGAGAGTAGCTAACAATGCATCCTCCACTAAGGCAAAGCAAAACAAATAAACCTTTGTTTACCATCCTCGCTCCTTGCCCTCTGCTTTGAGAGAAGGACAGAGCTCCTGGTTCAAGGCCAATCCTGCTCCTACCTTCCCCACCCTCCACTCCACTTTAATTCTTTCCTCTCCTTTCTACTGATTTCTTTCCATTCTGGCTGATCCATTCTAGTCCTTCAGAATCTTCTTCTTCTTGTTCCTACTTTAAAGGTCAGGGTTCCCCAAGAGTCCAGCCTCAGTTCTCTTCTCCATCCTACCTCTTCCCAGGCAATCTCACCCACTCCGTGGTTTTAACTTCCAAGAACAGATTTGTATTCCCAAATCCATATCTCCCTTAAATGAGACACGTAGATTTCCAACTGTGTAACAGACACATCCACGTAGATGCCACATGTAAAATGGATCATTTTCTCCAGACCCTGTCTTAGTTTGGGTTCCCCCAAATCTACCCCCTTAAGGCAAAGATTTGAGAGCCAATTGTTTATTTGGGAGGTGTGAGAAAATGGGCAAGGGAGTGAGAAGGTGAGACAGGAAATGAAAGGCAGCTGATTAAGTGTGCTTCATCAAGCAAGCTACCACTGTGGGTACCTGAAGCTTAATAATCCCACTGGGGAACTCTGGGAATCAGCACATAAAATACGAGCGTCAGCATCATCCCACTGGAGGAACAAGGAGCTAGGGGTAGTTGTACACTGACTCCATTAACCTTGGTTGAGAGCTTCTGGGGAGTTGGGAGAGTGTTAATTTCCTGACACTTCCACTCTGCTGTTCTGAGTTACAAAGTAGGCACCTGTGGGCACCAGAAAGTCCTCAGGCAAAGAAAGAAATGCAGGTGCTAACAGTTGGAAGTCAGGCCAGCTACTTACTACTTACACAGAAGTAGTAAGTAGATGGGTACATGGGCAGGATACCTACCACGCTTCTGCTACCCATCCAAACCTGGAGCTCTTCTTGGATTCCCTAACACACCTGGTTATCAGCCAAGCCAGAGAAGAATGGTGTCACAACCGGCTCTTCCCTCTCTTTCACTCCCACACCCAGGGCCCTGAGGATGCTATACCCTGAGTGGTATATCCTTTCCTTTCTTGTCATCCCCACTGCCAAAGCCTTGGCCTTGCATCATCTAGGTTCCTAACCGGCTTCCCTACACTCAGCCTCTTTCTCCTCTTATCCATTCTCTAAAAAGTTGCCAATATAAATATTCTAAAATGCAGATCCATTTATACTGCATGTTAAAAATACTTCAGTGGTTCATACGAGGTACCTGAAATAGTCAAATTTATAGAGACAGAAAGTTGAAGGGTGGTTGTGAGGCTGCAGGGAGGAGAATGGGGAGTTGCTGAACGGATACAGAGTTCAGATTGGGAAGCTGGAATAGTTCTGGAGATGGATGGTGGCAATGGTGGCACAACAATGTGAACGTACTTAACGCCACTGAATTATACACTGTAAACGGTTAAGAAGGTAAATTTTATGTTATATACATTTTACCACAATAAAATTTCTTTTAATATTTCAATGGTTCCCATTGCCTAAAGAATAAGGTCCAAGCATCTTAACACGACACATAAGCCCCTGTCCTCTAGCCCTTGCCCATCCCTCCAGCCTCATCTCCTACCATCTCAGCTTTGAACTTCACCTTCCAGCATTTCCAACTACATCTAATTTCCAGAACACATCTTGCTTTTCCATGCCTGTCTGCCTTTGCACTTTCTAGTTTCTCTTCCTGGACTGCCATTCCCACTTCCGTCGATGAGCAATTTCTCTTCATTTCTAAAAACTCATTCACTCATTTGTTCAACAATTATTTATTGGGTCTGTGATTCTTGCCTTACGAAACAGAAAACGGAGAGAAAGACAGAGTGGAAACAAATAACTTGAAGCATGAGTGTGTACAAGGTCCTTGGGAAGCATCTAAGAGGAAGGTCTCGCCTTGCCTGGGAATGCCAAGGGGAGCCAAAGCTTAAACACCTCCTCCTGTGGGGAACCCTCTGAAAGAGTCAGTCTCTCTCTCCTTGATGCTACTTCTGAGAGTTGTATATATGTTTAATTTCTACACACACCACATAGTTTATAATCATTTTATAAGCTTCTGTATTAGTCATGATTCTCTAGGTTGCAAGGGACATTAAACTAATCTGAACTAGCTTTACAAAAAAAGAAGGGAAGGATCACCAGCTTTCATAAACAAACCATGGAAAGCACAGAGGTGGATGTGGCCTAAGGAAGAACTGGATCTGGGAACACCCACTCTCCACGTCTTTCTGCGTATTGCCTTCCTTCTCTCAGCGGGAGCTATGGGTTCATGCAGCATCAGGTTCATTAGAGTAATTAACTGCACAAATACCACAGTCCATCAATGCTAAGACACACATCTGAATATCCCCGAAATCAGCCTGCCTCTTACAGCTGCTAGTGGCGGGTCAATGTCAGCACGTGTGCAAACTCGGTTAGTTACAGAATAACCTCACCAAAGAGCACAGAGACATAGTTTTCATTTCAAGTGGTCTCAAAGGTAGCTGCAATCCTGTAATATTTCAGCCTACAAACCAAGTAAGGACAACCAAAGAAGAAATGTGAGTCCTGGTTGTTTTATCAACACCTTCGGTTAGTGCCTTCAATTAAGATCAAGGAAGTGCCAGCATTAAATTTGCAGAATGGATGTCACAAGCTCAAAAGAAAATCCTGGAGACAATGGAGGAAAGCTTTTACAACCAGTACTTTACAAATGTTTTTGATGGCAGGGGGGACGTTATCTGTAAAAAATCACAGACACAAATGACTTGGAGTCAAAAAGTGATTCAAAAGGGAAACTCCAAAAAAAAAAACACAAACAAACAAACAAAAAAGGGAAACTCCAAATGTGGGGAAGTTTTAGAAATACCTTAACTAATTTATTTCACTTATATTTTCCTTTTTATATAGGTACAAGAATGGTATATGATATAATTTTATTTATTTTCCCCCAAAGCCCCAGTAGATAGTTGTATGTCATAGTTGCGCATTCTTCTAGCTGCTGTATGTGGGACGTGGCCTCAGCATGGCTGGAGAAGCAGTGCGTCTGTGCGCGCCCGGGATCCGAACCCGGGCTGCCTGCATCGGAGCGCACGCACTTAACCACTAAGCCACGGGGCCGGCCCGGTATATGATATAAATTGATGTCTAAATAAGTCTAAAAGATCTTTTAATAAGTCTAAAAAGTACACATAATAAAAAGCATTGTGTCATAGTTTGACAGTATTTTTTTTTATTTTAGTGGAACACAAAATAATTGTTTTAAAATTGATGGCATCTTAGATTTTATGAAATCATATTTATTGGGCACTCACTATGCACTGGAGACATACATTACACAAAACAAACACCCAGCTCCCGTGGAGCTAGAACACCCTTATAACTCCAGGGAACAAAGGGGGCCTCTCGTTCTACTGGCTCTATTTTGAACAATCCGAAGGAAAGTGATTAGCCTGGTTCTGATGACATGATTACCCTTGGAAAAACCTTTGTGAACAGAGAGAATGAAGTTCTGTGATGGTCTCAATCTGGGTCATGGCCAATCCCTGAGTCCAAAGTGAGGTCTACTTCCAGAAGAAGAGAGGAAGCAGCATCGAACAGACAAAAATTACAGTTGTTTTAATGTTTCTTTGTCCTACAAGATGGTGGGCACACAGAAGTAGGGTTCTTATCTATACCAGGCAGGGTCCAGTGAGGGAAACAGAATTCAAGAGAGGTTGTTCAGTAGAAGGAATTTAATATGGAAACTAGTTACAAGGTTTGGGGAAGGGCTAAAAAGCCAAATGGGATGGTGAGGGAACCCAGAGGTTAGCAACAGTGGGACACCTCCCGCCTGCTTAAGGCTGGATGGACAGAGGAAGGAGACAGTATCACCAGCAACCAGAGGCCAGTGTCACTCAGCTGGGGCTGGAACCACTCCTGATGAACTGTCCAAAACAGAAAACACGGGAGAAGGCCCCTGGATTCTCCCTTCCGCTTACCTTCCAGTCTCCCACTAGTGCCTCCCACTAGCCACCCTTAGCCAGAGAGAGCCCACAAAATACAGTTGGCAGGAATTGGCTCCCTCCAATATAGAGACGAGCAAGAGAAGGGTAGGGAATGAGTCTGCGGGTGAACAGGCAAATAACCTGTGCACTGTCTAATTTATCTTTGTACCTCCAGTGGCTAACACAGTACCTGGCTCCTATAGAAGGAAATCAACTAAGTAGTGAGAGAAACTTACAACTGAAATGCAAGATTAGAGATATGAAGAGAGTGTTACTGGACTAGAGAGAAGAGAATAACTTATTCCACATAGAGTACACAAGAAAGGATTCACAAAGGACATGATGAACGAAAAGTTAAAGAAATAATGAGCAAGGATTTGCCAGAGAAATAAGAAGGTGAGAAAGTTAGCCAGGCAGCGGAGACTGCACAAGTTGAAGGCAGGGCACATGAAAGCTTTTCAAGGGATAACAAGATTCAAAGTTAAATTCTATTAAGCGCGGGCTAGCCCCGTGGCTTAGCGGTTAAGTGCGCGCGCTCCGCTGCTGGCAGCGCGGGTTCGGATCCCGGGCGCGCACCGACGCACTGCTTCTCTGGCCATGTTGAGGCTGTGTCCCACATACAGCAACTAGAAGGATGTGCAACTATGATTCTAGTTGCAACTATGACATACAACTATCTACTGGGGCTTTGGGGGAAAATAAATAAATAAAAATAAAAAAAAAATTCTATTAAGCGCTTTTTCAGTATCTCTCAAGGTGATTATATGGCTTTCCCCTTTTATTATTTACATAATGTATTAAACTAACATATGTCCTAATATCAAAGCATTCTTGAATTCCCAGAATAAAACCTACTTGGTCAAAGTTTATTACTCTGTTAATACTGCTGAATTCATTTTGCTATTTTATTTAGGATATTTGCATATATCCATATGTAAACTTGTTCTATAGTTTACTTTTGTGGGCTTCTACTGTTCTCTATCAGGGTTATTTTAACTTCATTAAATTACTTGGGAAGCTTTCTGTTTTCTTATTTTCTGACACATTTTAATAGCATGGGAGTTGTCACCATCAACCTTTGATGATTTAAGCATTCGTGATTCTACGTGTGGATTTTTTATTCCATCTCATTTTTGTCATTCCTGCCGCCCACTTTTTGGCTGCTTACCACCCCTACTACCTCTATTCCAACTCCCCTGTTCCATGGCTCCACAAAACCCTCATGGCTACTTTCCAGCTATCTGGAGTAAAACTAGCACATCTTGGATTTTACAGATGAAGTACAAAAAGGCCCTTGCCCCTTGTCCCACCTAATTCCTCTTCCTCCTTCATTTTAGATACCTCCTTATATAAAGTCTTACCTGATATGCCCCACTCTAAACCCTGATGCCCAATTCTGTGCTCACCCTGTCCTGGCCTGTTACCCTTACTCGTCTATCTCCCCACCCAGACATCAAGCTTAAAGACTGAATTTGTGTCTTACCCATCACTATAATCTCAGCACTGGCACATAGTAGGTACTTGCTATGTAGTTATTAGGTGAATGTTATAACCTTGCACCTCAGAAACAAGAGAAGAAAGAAAAAATTAACTTGGCAAACTATGGTCTATGGGCCAAACGTGGATCAAATAAATGGACCACATTCATTAACATATTGTCTATAGCTGTTTTTGAGCTAGAAGGGCAGAGCTGAGTTGTGAGAGAGACCATACGATCCCAAAAAGCCTAAAATATTTACTATCTGGCTCTTTATAGAAAAAACTTTTAGATCCTAGGTTAGAGCTTCCACTCATATGCAGACTTCACTACGTTTTTCTGCATCAAAACAAGAAACAATCCAGAGAAGGTTGAAAAGAATGAGTTACTACTGCTGAAAGAGGGTAAGCACATTCAGTCTGTTTTCTATTACTATATTGACACTCGTTCGACATCATGCCATACAGCAACCACGGCCGTGCTGTCAACTCCAAGTCCACTTCGTCCCATAATCAAGCTGAACATCTTCATGAACACTATCACCAAGCCTGTTTATTTTCAAAGGATTGCTTCACATACAGCAGGGGCTGGTCATAAACTCAAAAGACTGCACGGACCAGGAGGAGGTCAAGGGAATGAATGAGGCCAGCCGGGTGGTGGGGAGCCTGTGTCCTAGCCAAAGGAGGAACCCATCACCGAGTTACTCCAGCCAACACCGAAATACTACTTACTCAACGGAAGCTAGGAAGCTGGATTTTTGTGTGAAATGTCTTGATTATTAAAATGTTATCAATCAACATATCAAAAGGTAAAACTAATTTCATAGAAAAACACAGGCTATTTATCTTGTGATCTGGGGGCAGACTGGTTGTTTTGATTATAGAATTAAGGATTTCTCTTCAGCAAAGATACCAACAGCAAAGTTAACAGACACATAACATCAGGAGAAATTATTCACATTGTCCAAAAATCAACAAGTGGCTAATGACTAAAATATTCTAGTCAGAAATCCCGATTAAAAAATGGGGAAAGCATGAACAGGTAATTTACGTTAAAGAAAACTCAAAAAGATAACAAGGATATATAAAGATATTCTCAAATTTGGTGTTAATCAGAAAATGTAAATAAAAAGAGTGAGACTGCTAAAAATTAGAAAGCTGGAAAATGCTGTGTTTGCAGAGATAAGGGTCTCTGGAAGCCTGTGCACTGCTGGGAGAATGCAGGATGTTGCAGCCCCTCTGAAGAGCCATCTTGCAGTTACTTGGTTCTATTAAGCACAGGCACCCTCTATGACCAGGCAATCTTGCTCCTGGGTCTAAATCTCAAAGAGATTCTCACACAGTCCATAGGGGACATGTACAAGAGTTTAATTCAGCTTTGTTTGTAGCGTCTGGGCATAGGAATCAATGTGGGTGTCATCACCAGGAGAGAGAGAGACAAATGTGGAGGATACACAGAGCAGATAGTCACATAGCAACAGGAATGAGTCATAAAAACATGGTAGTGAGTGACTAAGAAACAGAGTAAGAGCTATAACATGACACACTAATGTAAATTAAAAATACATGCATACAAAACAATATACATTTTTAAGTACTCATAAAACAAAAGCATAGGTATTAAACACATTAGAATAGTTGGCTATGGGGGGAAGAGAATGAGAGTGGGGTACACAGAAGAAAAAGGAATGAATGACTGAATAGATGAACCAAGGAATGCATGAACAAGTAAACAAGAGAGGGGCTTGCACAGACCAATGATGATAAAGGGCTAGGAATGAGAAGATGATTAATTCAATTCCCCACACCTGAGGTCTAAAAACATGGGAGGAGGAAGGAAACAGGTCTACAACTAGATACAGCCGTAGAGTTAGAAAAGATGGTTTGACAATCTAAGCCCATATGCAGGTTCAGTGACCTCAAAAAGCCTTTCAAACTAAAATATTTAATTATACCATCTGCCTCTTGGGAAAACAGATAGGCAACCCAAGCAGTTAATGTCAGCTTGATGCTTTTACATCACCATCCTCAGCACAGAACAAAAATCAGCTATGTGTTAAGCAGGGGACAGAATGAAGAGGAGACTGCTTCCCAATTCCTGTAGCTGATCTTTCAACAAGCATTAACAGGCACCAACTACAAGCACGTCACCCTGCTAGGGAGGCAGAGGGTATATAACTATTGCTGTTCAGTCCTCAGGGAATTCTCAGTCTTGTGGGAGATTAAATGCAGACAGTCACAAAGAGAAGCAACAAAACCATCTAACACAGCCACGGAAGAGAAGGGATGAAACTCCCCATGAGCAGACCTATGGCCAGAGTCTGGGAAACAGAGACTGTCACGGACAAGGTGATGGATTCTGTCTGTGGAAAAGGAGTATACTAAGCTTCAGACTGCTGTGTTTGATGATGAGCCACCTATCATCTTGAAGTGACCAAAGAACAATTAGAGAAACAGTAATGTAAAACGGTTGAGTGGTTCCCCATGCTCCGCCACTGACATCCCTTCAAGGCTACTTGGCACGTGCCATACTTTGGCTTCTTCCAAAGTCAGGAAACAGTTCTTTATCATTTGCATCTTAATACTCAAAAATGCTGCTCTCTCCTCAGAGAGGGCAAAAAACACTTGACAATATGGCTGAGAGAAGTCATTTCCAGGTATGGTATCCATCTTTTTCTGTGGAAAATAGGAGGGAAATTTTGTAGAAAAGAGTTAACACAGCAGGCCTGAGAGTGCTATTCTTAAAAAGGCCTGCTTGCCCTTGGTCAGCCCTTGGCTGGCATCTGGGGAACTTAGATTCTGGAAGGGTTCCTAACATTTGCAGAACTGATAAGAGAGGCTCACTGTGCCTATGGTTTGTTTGTACAAATTGTTTACACAAACACTGTGGTCTATGCTGAACATCTGCTTTCCTTCAGGGAAGCAGGAGTTTTGGCATGTGCTAGGCAGAGAGCACCCACATGACCAGCTCTAGTAAAAACCCTAGGCGCTGAGTCTCTAGTGAGCTTCCCTCACTTGAGTGTGTTGTCACAACTCGTTGTGGGGGGAATCAGCACGTCCTGTGTGACCTCACTGGGAGAGGACTCTTGGAAGATTGCCCCTTGTTTTCTCCAGACTTTGCTCCCTGCTCCTTTTCCTTTCACTGATTTTGCTTTGTATCCTGTCACTGTAATATGTCACAGCCATGAGTATGGTGACATGCTGAGTCCTGTAAGACCTCTTAGTGAATTATAGAATCTGGGGGTGGTCTTGGGGACCCCTCATACAGAAATAAATTCAAGATAAAAGATAATATTGGAGAAAAGATAATATTGGAGACTGGACCAAGATAATGGACTAAACATATACTTCTGCCTCCTGAGTGTCTTAAAATTCTTTGGAACGGCAGAAATATTGTTTTCAAAACACTAATTCAATAAGAGACCTGGAAAACAAGAAACAGTGCCACAAGCCAATTAAAACATCTAAGAAATTTCTGAGAGGTAGAGAATACTTAGAATCAGATTGCCTGAGCAAACCACAGCCAATACAAGCTTGGGAGGAGGCTGTTATGCAGTGGGAAATGGTAATGGGTTTCAGGCTCCAAATCAGCAGAGAGAAAGAGGGGCAAGGATGGAATGTGACAAAGTGATGAACTGGGGAACAGCAGTCAGATGGCCAGGGCCGTTGGACCCTTCCCCACATACACTGAGCAGCCCACAACAAATACTCCCTCACCTGGAATATCCACTCTACTCAGCAGCATGTCACAACTCTTCAACAACCACCAGAGGCAGCCTATGGCAAATAGGACAGGCAGGAAAGCACGAATTCTCCAACTCAAAGATGAGCACACAAAGGAAGGATCATCAAGTTTTTAGTCAATGTCATGAAACGGGATACCAAATCAACAGGAGAACATACATCTAAGGAAAGAGAGTTAATAGAGCACATAGAAGAAACTATTAGATATCCTTGGAAATATTTGAGGGAACGCTCTACCTATGAAAAGCAAGCAGCTAACTAATAGATGAAGATCTCTGCAACACACAGTGAAATTACAAAGCAGGGTAAAGGTCAGTGTATGGAATAATGCTACTATTTGTGAAAAAAAGAAAAGGAGGAATGAAGAATCTAATTCATATTTGCTTATATTTGCATAAAGAGACTCTGGAGGGATATATAAGAAACGAATAACAGTGGTTATGTACTTGTGGGGTGAGGGAGACCTACGTAGATAGGGGTATGGGGTGGTGGACAGACCTTTCACTTATGTCTTTTTAATATAGTATGATTTTTGAACACTGAATATCTTATCTATGCCAAAAATTAAATTTAAAAAAGTAAAGACCTTGAAAATTAAATATAGGATAAACATTTAAGAACACTCAACAGAAGGACTAAAGAGTTGACTGGACAAAGCTAAACACTAGATTAGTGAACTGGAAAATCAAGCCAAGGAATCTCCCAGAATGCAGCCCATAAAGATAAACAGACAGAACATTTGAGAGAAAAGTCAAGAAACATGAAAGATAAATTGAGAATTTTTAATACTCATTTAATAGCAATTCCAGAAGCAGAAAATAAAAAGAATTGAGGCAAGGAAATACTCAAAGAGAAACTTCCCCAGTGCCAAAGAAATTTATTAATCTTTAGAATGAAAGGGACCACCAAGCACTGAGCAAGAACAACAAAAAAGATTCATCCCTAGACAAATAATGGGGAAATTTTAAAACACTAAGGAAAAAAATTGTAAAGCTTCAGAGAAATAGACAGGTTAACTACAAAGAAATGGGAATCAGACTGCATAGATTTCTCATCAACCACACTAGATGTCAGCAGATAGTGGAAAATTATCTTCAAAATTCAGAAGTTTTTAACCTAGAATCCTATACCCAGTCAAGAGTATTCAGTTGAAAAGTGAAATAAAAAATATATTTTTAAACATGGAAGGGTTCAGAAAGTTTACCACCCACAGAATCTCTGAAAAAAACACACTTAAGGACTCATTTAAGCAAAACAAATAATGAATCCAACAAGGAGAAAAATAAGAGATGAAACAAGCAACGATGAGCAAACAATTGGTAAAACTTATAACTAATGAGCAAATAATCAGTAAAACTTATCATTGTTTATGCCCAATGTACAAAAACCCAAAATCTCAGCAGATCTTAATATGAGGCAGAATTAAAATCATTCTAAGGTTCTTTCTTGCTTTATTCATGAAGAGTTCATATATACAGATTATCTTTAAACATCAAGAGAAAAAAATGTTTAGACACACGTGAAAACTTAAAGGTATCAAAGGAGGTCAATTTCATTTATCATAGGGGAAATCCAAATTAAAACCACAATGTGATATCCACCAGAATGACTAAAACGGAAAAGACAGAAACTACCAAGAGTTGGCAAGGATGTGCAGCAACCACATATGCTTCTAGAGTACCTAAGTTGGTACAACCACTGTTGAAAACTGTTTGGCAGTATCTACTAAAACTGAGCATATGCACAGCCTATGACTAAGCAATTTCACTCCTAGAAATATACTCAACAGAAACACATACATACATTCAACAAAAGACACATACCAGCATGTTCATAGCAGCACTATTCATGATAGCTCAAAACTGCAAGCAACCCAAATGCCAATCAAGATAGAATGGATATCTACATTGTGGTTATACCAACAATGGAATATATACAGTAATGAGAACGGACAAACCACAACTACACTCTAGAATATGTACAGATCTCACAAACGTAATGTTGATGGAAAGCAGCTAAACATAAAAGAGTATATACTGCATGATTCTATTGTTATAAAGTACAAAAATGGGCAAAACTAATCTATTGTCTTAGAAATGATAGTGGTTACCCTTGGTAATGAGCTATGGAAGGACAAATTCTCGAGTGTTGGAAAGGTTGTTTCTTGTTCTGAGTGCTGCTTATACATGCATTCAGTTGGTCAAAATTCATCAAGCTATACACTTAAGATGTGTGTACCTTTAAACATTTATGCCACATCTCAATAAAAGGTTGTCCCCAAATTTAAGGGTACCTACCACAAGCAGAGTAGGAATAATACCTGTAACTTCCATGTCTTGAAAGGGATAAAATGGAACAAGAAAAACTCAGTCGATCTAACAAAAGGTTAGGAAAGAAGGCTGGCAGGAAATCAGCATAAAAAATAGAAAATATAAAATAAGATGACAGGAATAAGCCCCAAAATATCAGTAATCAAAATAAGTATAAATGGGTTAAAGCCTCCTATTGAAAGACAAAGATTTCATACCAATTATGATGGCTACTATCAGAAAAAAAAAACCCAGAAAATAACAAGTGTTGGAGAGTATAAGGAGAAATTGGAAACTTGTGCACTGTTTTAGGAATGCAAAATGGTACAGCTGTGGAAAACAATATGGCAGTTCCTCTAAAAATTAAAAATAGAATTACCATACAATCTAGAAATTCCACTTCTGGGTAAACACCCAAAAGCATTGAAAGCAAGGTCTCAAAGAGATGTTTGTATATCCATGTTCAAAGCAGCATTATTCACAATAAGTAAAATATGGAATCAACCAAGAGATGAAATGATTAGCAAAATGTGGTAAATACATACTATTGAATATCATTCAGCCTCAAAAAACCAAGAAAATTCTGGGGCGAGCCCCATGGCATAATGGTTAAGTTTGCACACTCTGCTTCGACAGCCCAGGGTTCACAGGTTCGGATCCTGGGCGCAGACCTATGCACCGCTTATCAAGTAAGGCTGTGGCAGGCATCCCACATATAAAATAGAGGGAAATGGGCACAGCTATTAGCTCAGGACCAATCTTCCTCTGAAAAAAGAGGAGGATTGGCAGTGGATGTTAGCTCAGGGCTAATCTTTCTCACCAAAAAAAATAAATAAGTAAAATTAAAAAAAAAAAAAAAAAAACAAGAAAATTCTGACACATGCTACAACATGGAATGACCTTAAGGACATTACGCTAAGTAAAATAAGCCAGTCACAAAAAGACAAATACTATATGAAGTACCTAGAACAGACAATTTCATAGAGACAGAAAGTAGAGCGGTAGTTACCAGAAGCTGGGGGGAGGGGGGAACGGGTTGTTTAAGGGACATAGATTCAATTTTGCAAGATGAAAAATTTCTGGAGATTGGTTGCACAACAATGTGAATATACTTAACACTAGCAAACTGTACAATTAGAAATGATTAAGATGGTAAATTTTATGTGTTGTGTATTTTACCACAATTTTTTTAAAAAGACAAACATTAAGTAATAAAACAAAATCTAGCTATAAGCTAATCACAAGAGTCACAACTAAAACAAAACACAGAAAAGAAATGAATGGAAAAAGATATGCCAGATAAACGCTAACAAAAATAAAGCAGATGTAGCAATACTAATATCAGACAAAACAGAATTAAAAGCAAAAATAATTAAATACGATGAATATTTTATTCCCAAAAGGTACAATTCACCAAGAAGACAAAAGAATTATGAAGCTTTAAGCATCAGTTTCAAAAATACAACATAAACATATATTGTTTACGTTGCTTATGGGTGGCCCATAAATATATATACTGCAAAAACTAATAGAAATAGAACAAAAGAAACCCACTAGGAATCATAGTGGAAGTCTTTAACATAACTCTCAGAATCAACAGGTCAAACAGAGAAAAAATAAGTTAAGGATACAGAGAACATAAATTATAATTAATAAATTTGAGATAAATATATAACTTTGTACAGGGAAAAGTCACTAAAACTGACAGTTCATTAGACTACAAATTAATTTCTGTTTTTAATCTTCATCTTTCTTTCAGCAATATGGCAGAACAGAGATCTCAAAACCTTCCAGCTGGAAGGTTTTTAAAAGGTCTTTTAAAAAATGCTAGAAAAAATATAAAAATAACTTTGAAATCAATGGAATAAAGAAACCTGGTGAAGCCAAAATTCAAGAATGCCAGCAAAATAAAGGCATTTTCAGATAGTATAAAAACAGAAAGTGTATCATCACTGAAGGAACTTGTAAAGAATGTACTTCAGGGAGAAGGAAAATGATCCAAAGAAAATATTTGTGACCAAGAAGGATGAAGAAAATGGTAAACAGGTAGTTAAATATAATAAATATTGACCTAGAAAATAATAATAATAACAGCAGCAATAATGTCTAATTTGAAGGATTAAATAAAAATAGAGCTAAGGCCAAACAGGAGGAGACTGGAATGGGATAATTCAAGTCTGTGCCTTGTTCAGGAGGAAGACTGATTACATAAATGATCTAAGCTTTCAATTCAAGAGGCTAGAACTTGAATAAAATAAACTCAAATTAAGTAGAAAGATAAAAAACAGAAATTTGGGCTGGCCCCGTGGCTTAGCAGTTAAGTGCACGCGCTCTGCTGCTGGCGGCCCAGGTTCAATCCCGGGCGCGCACTGACGCACCGCTTGTCCGGCCATGCTGAGGCCGTGTCCCACATACAGCAACTAGAAGGATGTGCAGCTATGACATACAACTATCTACTGGGGTTTTGGGGGGAAAAAATAAATAAATAAAATTATTTTTAAAAACCCAGAAATTAACGGCATTGAAAAATAAAAATCGATAGGATTAATCAATAAATCCAAAAGCTGGTTCTTTGAAATGACTAATAAAATAAGCAAGTATTAAGCAAGTCTGACGAATTAAAAAAGAGAAACAGCACAAGCAAAAGCATGAACAAGAAAGAGAACACACCACAGATAGGGAAGAGTTTGTTTTCTTACAACAGAATACTATAGACATTATGCTAACATATACTAAATTTCAACAATCTTAATGATTTTCTAGGAAAATATAAAGTATTAGATTGACTCTGAAGAAAAAGAAAACCTGAGAAAAATCAATGATCAAGGAAAAAATTGAAAAGGTAGTTAAATACTGATACCAACTTCTTAAAAAACACACCACGAGCAGCTCAGGCAGTCTGCAGTCAGATTCCGCCAAACTTCAAGGAACAGATCATTCTTCTGCTCTAGAGCACAGAAAATGAGGGAAAGTTTCCCAGCTTAATCAATGAGGACAACATAACCTTAAGTATTAACTCAGATAAAAATGAGGGGAGAGAGAAAAGTATATACCAATCTCACTTATAAATATAGATACCAAAACCCTAAATAAACTGTTAGCAAATTAAATCTATCACACAACCCAAAAGTGTATTTTAAATTATCCCAGGATTTTAGAAACAGAAAACCTAGCAGTATAATCACTTATATTAACAATTTTAAGAAGAAAACTACACGGTCATATCAATGCATGCTATACAAAAGCATTTGGGGGGGAAAAATCAACAAAATGGAAACTAACCTAATACGATAAAGAATATACTTAGTGAAAGATACTCTGGGAGCGTGCTCCTAAAGCCAAGACAAAAATGTCCTATTTAAGCTTAATAGTCAACACTGTAGAGGGTGGTCAATGAAAGACCAAGAAATAAGAAGTACGAACATTAGAAAGAGATATCTGCTGTTTCTTAACAGTAGATAAAACTGTCTACCTAGAACAGCCAAACAAGTCAACTGAAAAATTATTAAAACTATTAAAACTCATCGAGTTTGGTATGGAGGCTCCGATACCAAATTAAATTTGCTTGCTTTGCGCGTTAGTTATGCAAAGCTATTTTCTGTAGAGTAAGGTATTAGGACTGGCAAGCTTTTGCTCCCACCCTCCTCCCGCATCTTAAACGTTGAAATAACATCTTGTTTGAAACTGGATGACAAAAATCTTCTAAAACCAAAACTTGTTCTTAACGGCTGAGATGTGCCTCCACTCAAAAACACTTTATCTCCTGCCTCCAGCTACCGCAGTTCCTGATGGATAAGCATGTCAACCAGTCCAACATCATTCTTCCGATAGAGGGCAAGGAAGAGCACCTTCACAGTAATATTTTTTTCAAACCGTATAGTGCTTATTATATAAACTTACGTGAGGGCAAATGGAGCTTCCACAAAATAAAAATAACGTATTCAGGGTCGAACTTCCTTGAAAAAAAGATAAGCACATAAAACTAATTTTATTTTAAAAATATTTGGAAAGCAGGTTGTTCCTGTTGCACTCCTGACGGGCTCTTCATCCCCAGCCACCCCTAAGCACCCAAACGGTCCCCAGGGCTCACCAGGTGCACTGCGCTGTGGCACCGCCAGCCGACCCGGGAGACGCCCAGCCCGCGCCCCTCCCGGGTCACCCCAGGGCAAGAGGGGGACCGGGCTCTGTGGACGCCGAGGATGGCCACGGGCTGCTCGGTCTCCGACACCACACAGCACCCCAAGGACAGCACCAGGGAGGGCGCGGGAGGCACCCAGGGGCCGGGGACCCTGGGTCCGGCGCGCCCACGCACCTGTCCCAGCGCGGCGAGGGCTAGGGGCGCCTCCCAGGGCCGCAGTCGTCGGGAGTCACCTGGCTCTCTGTCCTGCGCCAATCCCGGAGCCCGGCAGGGAGGGGGCGGCCACCTGCCGCTGCCACCTGCGGCACCCGTCCCGCCGCTCCCGGCTGGGTGGGCAGGACCTCGGTCCGGGCCGGGGACGGGACGCTCTGGGCGGAGGGGGACCGGGGCCACCGCGGCGACGACGGCAGCGCGTCCTCCCTCTCAGAGGGGCAGTCCTGCACCCCCGCGCCCGGACCCCCGGACCCCGGAACCCGGGAAGACGACGCGACTGAAAAGGCGCAGAGGAGGGGCGGCCCGCGCGGCTCCTACTCACCGGCTCCGCTCGGTCCCCGCGGCGCCGCCGCAGCCCGCAGCAGCCGCGGCTCCCCGCGCTCACGGATGCTGGGCGAAAGGTCCCCGGGAACCGGCCGGCGCCTCCCCGAGCCGTCTCCAGGGGGCGGGCGCGAGCCGGCGCGGGGCTCCTTGGGAGATGTAGTCCAGGGGCCTCTGCGTCTTCTCCCCGCCGCGGCTCTCCGTCTGCCGGCTGCTGGTGGTCTTTTCTTGCCCCTGCTGCCCCTGTCTCCCTCAAGGGCTCACCTCCGCTTCCGGCTAATAAATGTTAGAGCGCCCCAGTCGGGCCATGGGCTCCTTGTCCTCACTCGAGATAGTGGTTCTCGAGGTGCGGTATCCAGACCAGCAGGTTCAGCATCGTCTGGGAACTTGATAAAAATTCTCCATCCTTGCAAGGCTATTCAGTTTTCACTGTATTAAAAACTCTTGGTGTGGGGCCCAGAAATCTGCATTTTGCAAGCCCTTCAAATGATTCTGAAGTACTGTACCTTCAAGTTTGAGAACAGCTGCTCTACAGCCCCTCTCCTCCTTGCCAAGAGACCTCATCACACCTGCGGCATTAGTTACACACATACCCGTGTGTCCCTAGGTACACTGCCAGAGACCCAGACAGATTATGTCCCAGCCCAGACCTCCCCTTTCACTCCAACCCTCATGGTCCCAATGTCCACCCAACATCTCCTCTAGAATGCCTCTGAGACACCTGAAATTCAACAGGGTCAAGACCAAACTCAGCGTCTTTACTTCCCTCAGTCTGGTTCTCCTCCATGTGCTTTATGTCCACGGGCTGAAAAATGTCCGCTGCCTTTATCGACGTGGAAGTCACTTAAGACCTTAGTGAAAGCTGCAGGGGCAGAATGACAGGACCTTGAGTCATGTTTGAAAGAGTGAAGATCCAATGAGGAGGAGAAGTGGAGGCAGGGAAAATACCAACTCTTGCAAGATGTGGTGGAAAGAGAAAGGAGAGGTACTGGCGACCCGGGGTGGAAGTGTTGTTGAAGGGGGCTTTTTAAAAGATGTTTAAATTTTTATGAAAAGAATCCAGTTGAGAGGGAGCTGCTGACTACACAGGAGAGAAAAATATACTTCATACTATATCATTCCTGAAAAGACTGTATATGTGTGATGGGGGGAGCTGGGGTCTCAGGCACAAGTAGACAGATGAGCTTAGACTAGTGGTTCTCAGTCACGGGGGATTTGCCTCCTACCCCCACCCAGGAGAGTTTGGCAATGTCTGGAGACACTTTTGATTGTCACAACTGGGGGTGCTACTGGCATCCAGTGGGTAGAGGCCAGGGATGCTGCTAAACATCCTGCAATGCACATGACAGCCCACACAACAAAGAATGATCCAGCCCAAAATGTCAATAGTGCTGAAGTTGAGAAACCCTGGCCTACACACCAACAACCCCTCTTGTTCTTCCGAAGGAAGAAAGAAAGGAGAGGGGCAAAGGTTTGGTTTCGTAGAGGAAAGTCAGAGTTTTCTCTAGAAAGGAAGTGAGGAAGTTGCCTGTGAGGACAGACAGGTGGTGTGTGTGTGTGCGCGTGTGTGTGTATCAAATGCTGAATGGTGGGATCTAAGCTGAGTAAGAAGAGAAGTAAAGGAGGGAGAGAGCTGAATGGTTGGGAGGAAGTAGTGGGTTCAACAGACTGGGAGTTTTGATGAGAGTCAGAGATTTATTTATCTTATTGGAGCAATTGAAAAATTAAGCTGGAGAGGAGCTTCTGGTAAGAAAATAGGGATGGTGGCTGATGACCAAGTCGGGATGTGTGGATGGATGGCTAATGTGGAGTGGAGGCAGGCCACCCAGTACCCTTACGCCGATTGTGCAGTGCCCAGGGCAGCCCCGGGTAGAGGAGTGGAGGGAGCGGAGAGGCCAAGGTCACGCACACGATGTGGAAACCATCCATACACATGGCAGGACACTTGTTGCATCACTGTGAGTGATGTCTTCCGTGAATAAGAAAGGAGAGAGATATCAGGAAGGGGAGAGGGTGGTCAAGTTAAATCATGGAAACCTTAAAGAAGCAGGACAAGAGTGTAGGGAGGTGTGGTCTGGCCCTTTAGGGAACAGGGGGCTCAGGTCTTCTCAGGGAGGTCTGTGTTTCAGTCAAGGCAGAAGTGGAGAAGCGGAACCCTTCCGAGTGCCTGAGGATGGAGGGGAGTTTGCAGGTTGTGGGGCAGAAGTTCCAGAGGATTCCAGGTCAGGATGGGAAGGGCTTGGGAGGTGGATTGCAGAGGGGTGAGGGAGAAGGGAGAAGGGGTGCGGGGAGGGGAGCCATGGAGAGCTGGATCAGGAGCGAGAAATACAGAGCATGGGGGGATATGTGGGTGGGGTAGTGTTTTATATTTTGGAAGTTGACAGATGAAAACAGGAATGAAAAATGAGGACTGAGCCTTAAGACCAGAGAATTTGCCTCACTCCATGGGGTGGGGGTCGAGGCGACACCCACCCCGGGCACTGGAGCCTCAGCAGCCCTGCGAGAGCAGATTTCCTAACACCGAAATAGTGAGTCTTAGTTGTAATAAATGCCTAACAAAAAATCTAATTGATTCCTGGAACAAGCTTAGATGTCATGTTTTCTTTTTTTAATATGTGGCTTGATTCTGTTTGCTAACACTTTATTTATTTAGGATTTTTACATTGATATTCAGACGTGAGAGTGAGCTATAATATTCTTTTTGAATGTCTAATGTTGTTTGGTTTTCAGAATCAATGTTATGCTCACATCATTAAAAAATTGGAAGCTTTTATTCTTTGCTTTCACTCTGGAACAATTTAAGTAGCATTAAATTTTCTGTTCTTTGAGGTCTGAACGTTGTCCAGTTGAAAATGTCTGGGCGTGATGCTTTCTTTGGGGAGAGTAACTCTGATAACCTTCTTTATTTCTTCTGTGGTAATTTTGCCATTTAGATTTTTAAAATTCTTTTAGAGTTAATTTGATAAATTATATTTTCCTTAAAACAAATTATCTAGGGGCCGGCCCCGTGGCTTAGCGGTTAAGTGCGCGCGCTCTGCTGCTGGCGGCCCGGGTTCGGATCCCGGGCGAGCACCGACACATCGCTTCTCCGGCCATGCTGAGGCCGCGTCCCACATACAGCAACTAGAATGGATGTGCAACTACGACATACAACTATCTACCGGGGCTTTGGGGGAAAAATAAATAAATAAAATCTTTAAAAAAAAAAAAAAACAAAACAAATTATCTAGTTCATCCAGGTTTTCAAGTGGATTTGCATCAAGTTGAGTAAAGCAGTCTTTTGTGAACCTTTTAATTTCCTCCAATTTCTTATTTTGTATATTTTTTGCTTTCTTGATTATGTTACCATTTTAAATTGTATCTTTCTTTTCAAAGAACCAGCTGTTAGATTTGTTTTTTAGTTCTAACATGTTTGTTAATTTCTGATTTCTAATTCATTAATTTCTGCTTTTACCTTTATTAATTCCTTTTTTCTGCATTCTTTAGGGGTATTTTTGTTGCTCTTTTTCTAACTTCTTGAGTTGGATGTTTAATTTTTCAATTCTTTTTGTAAATGTGAGTATTTAAGGTTAAGACTTGGCCTTTAGATATAAATATGTACTACTTTAGATATAGCCCATAATTTCTGTTGGATAGTATGCCCATTATTGTTATTTTGTAGTTATTCTGAAATTTTGGTTCTGACTTGTCTTTGATGTAGAGTTTTTAAATTTGAAGAGAGAGTGTGAGAGTTTTAAAACTTCCAGATGTTAGGGTCTTTTGTTTATGATTTTGTTATTAATGTTTAGTTTTATCTCATTGTGATCAGAGTTCAGAGATCAATGTTGTCTGTACTACTCTGTATTTTTGAAATATTTGAGTTTTTCTTTGTGGCCTAAAACAGGGTCAATTTTTGTGACTGTTTTGTAGGCACTTGAGGGGACCCCATATTCTCTGTGTTTAGCCTACAGATTTTGATATGTGTCAATGAGATAAAACTTATCGATTATGTTATGTAGGTCCTCCGTGTCCTTAGATGTATTTTGACCTGATGTAATCTGAGAGAAGTAAATTAAAATGTGTTACGACTATTGTGTTTTTATTTCTCTGGAGTCCTGCTTTATAAATGATGATGCTATATTATCTGTGCACAAATATCCCTCTTAGGTGCCGGCTCCGTGGCATAGCAGTTAAGTGCGCGTGCTCTGCTGCTGGCAGCCGCGGTTCGGATCCCGGCTTGTCAGGCCATGCTGAGGCGGTGTCCCATACAAAGTAGAGGAAGATGGGCACGGATGTTAGCCCAGGGCCAGTCTTCCTCAGCAAAAAGAGGAGGATTGGCATGGATGTTAGCTCAGGGCTGATATTCCTCACCAAAAAATATATATATATATCCCTCTTATATTCCTGTAAATTGTCCCTTTTCATTATAAAATGACCTTCCTTGTCTCATTTAATGTTTCTGATCTTTGCGCTGAATTTGCCCCGTCTGGTACTGTGACAAGCCTGCTAAGCTGTTTGCCTTGGCCCAATACACCTTTGCCCTTTTATTGTCATCTTTTCTGAGCCTTTGTTTTAGGTAAATCCCGTGAATAGAGCACCAGGTTTTGCTTTGTGATTCAAGCTGCAAGTCTTTTTTCTTGGAATAGATGAGTTTAGCTCTACTCATGTGACAGTTACATTATTTCATGCTATGTTTTCATAGCCTTTTTAGTTCTTTTTTA
Organism: Diceros bicornis minor; assembly: GCF_020826845.1. Taxonomy (NCBI): domain Eukaryota; kingdom Metazoa; phylum Chordata; class Mammalia; order Perissodactyla; family Rhinocerotidae; genus Diceros; species Diceros bicornis. Next base: position 3,110,323 of record NC_080757.1, read on the forward strand.
CTCTTGTATTATGTGCTTTGTGTTTGCTTTGCTGTGTTTTAGGCGTGTTTCTCTCGGTCATTTGGAAGGTTTGTATTCTTATTCAAGCGGTTGCCTTTACATCCATAATTCGTATAATACTTTCAGCCCTCTATTTCTTCATACCCTTTCTGTTGACTCCCTGTTTTGAAAAATGACAACGTAGTACTTTTCCTCTTTTTTCTTTACTTCTCCTCCTTCTCTGCACCCAGTGTCAAACAATTTTATCTTTCTTTAGTGTTTGCTTTTTTTTCTATTGAATATTTTTATACATACCTCTTGATGTTTATATGTTATACATATTACTTGATGTTTTATCAGCTTTCAATGAGATATTTTGACCCTTGGCTATAAAAGACGAGGAAATCAGTGTGCTTAAACATCCCTTCCTTTTGTTTCCTGTCTCGTCCCAGTTTTTGTCGATCAGATCGCTTCCACATGACTGGGTTTGTAAAATCGTACATTCTGCTCTGTAACCTTACTCCTCACATTTGTTTTCGTCCTAGTCCCACGGTTAAACAGATTCAGAATCCCTACTAGTTATTTCACCCAAGTGTTCCCCCCACCCATTTTGTAGTAGATCACATCTTGCAATCTCATCTTGTGAAGATCTCCCTTAGGTAGTTTCTTCAAGAAGAGTTTATGGAAATAATGTTCTCTGAGTTTTTCATGTTCAAAAATATTTGTTGCCTTTATCCTGAAAAACAATTTGAGTATAAAATTCTAGGATAGTACTTTATTTCTAGAGGAATGTGTAGGTATTGCTTGTCTTCTAGGATTGAATGTTGCTGTAGTGAAGTCCGAAACCTGCCTGATTTCTTTTTCCTTATAAGTGACTTAATTGTTTTGCCGCCCCAAGAATTATTTCTGTGGCTATGAAATTCATAAACTTCCCAGTTACACATTTTTTTTAATAATTTTATTTGTTTATTTTTTCCCCCCAAAGCCCCAGTAGATAGTTGTATGTCATAGCTGCACATCCTTCTAGTTGCTGTATGTGGGACGTGGCCTCAGCATGGCGGGAGAAGTGGTGCGTTGGTGCATGCCTGGGATCCTAACCCGGGCCGCCAGTATCGGAGCGCGCGCACTTAACCGCTAAGCCACGGGGCTGGCCCCCAGTTACACATTTTTGAATTATCATTCTGGGCCAATATTTCCTGAGACACAATGGATTGGTTCCATGAATTCAACTCTTCTTTTCATCTGATCATTTTTCCTAAATTAAATCTTTCAATACCTGTTCTAATATATAATTTCAGTCTACTTCTAGGGTGCATAAGCACCCTATTCCCCTCGTTTCTAGAAAGAGTTTGCACGTTAAGGTCTGCCCTCACCTTGGTAGTAAACTTGGCAGGCTCTTCCTGAGAGATCCAGCTTCTCCTGTTTGATTTCAAGTGCTTCTGTGAGCCCTCCACCTGTTTTGTGGTTTGGAATTTCACCTGTCTCCTAGCTTTATTAAAGATGATACTTATGTTTGTGTCTCATATTCCTTGTTACTCTTGGGTAATTTCTGAGAGAAGAGTGAGAAATTCCACCTTTATTTCACCAAGTCTAAGCCGGATCCATTTTCAATCCTTTTTCCAGACTGTTCTATGATTTTAATTTCACCTATGTTAGGTGACCATATCATTGATCATTCAAACAGGATACTATGAGAGTGAAAGAGGGTGATATTAACATGAAGCAGAGACTCACACTGTGAAGTGGGATTATCTCTGAGAAAGCAGGAGGTATGGTCACCCTACCTGTGGGGTGTTTCTCTTTTGATTGTTAAGTTTGGAGTTTCTATTTGCAGACTTATTTCAGAAAGCCTGTTCTCTCCCTGCCCAGCAGTGTTACAGTTCCCTCCACCAGCCCTCTGGGACCCCCAGGCCAGAACAGGCATTAGATGGGCTAGCCAGGGCCCCTGCCCTTTGGCATATTAAAGGTATTGCAGATCTGGTCACCAAACCAGAGGTTGTCTTAGCTCAGTTCCCTCACATGTCCCTAAACGGGCCACTTCAGGTAAACTGTAAGTAACCCTAGGCAGGGATTGGCAGCAGCTTTTCTTATCCTTTCAGGAGTTAGGAACCCCACCTCAGGCTCTATTGCCCCATCTCTTGTGAGGCAGTTTTTGTTCCTAATACTCACAGAGTCAAACTCCCAGCCTTCCCTGCCTGATTGCAGACCTGGTGTCCAGCCACCCAGTGCCCCACTCTGTTTCTGCCCCACCTCTAGTCCATGGAGACATGTTCAGTGTCTTTGAGTCTGGTTATATATTTAAAATTTGTTCTTTTTACATTTCTTTGCTATATTTAGGGAATGAGCTTACAGTACTATATTAAATAGAAATATCTGTATGATTTCTACTTCGGGAAATATTCCATTCATACATATCAGACCACAAAGAAAAGTCTCAAAAAATTCCAAAAAACAACAATCACACAGACCATATACTCAATAATCCCAACACAATAAAATTAGAAATTAACCACAACATGCTGTTATAAATTACTCAAGTCAGGGAGGAAGGAGGAAATAAACACCAAAATTACAAACTCTCTAGAAATAAATTTCAACATGAGAATTATCTATCAAACCCTGTGGGAGGCTGACAAACGACGACTCAGAGGAAAATTTATCACCTTACGTGAATTTATTTGAAAACAAGTATAAAAAGCCCTAAAAATAAAAGAATCAAGTTTTCAACTCTAGAAGTTAGAAGAATATAAGTGGAAAGAAATGATTAATGAAAGTTAAGGCAGAAGGTAAAGGGGAAAAACCCCCACAATGTTTGACCTGGTCAATAAAACAAAATGTTGGTTCTGTGAAGACACTAAAGGTTGGCAAGCCCAAGCCTGCACGCATTCAGAGAAGCATACCTGGGACAGACACCCAACCAGCTGACTGACTCACTTCTAAATCGGTGGTCACGCAGCCCTCGGCACTTCATAGAAATCCTACCGTATTTCTGTTCACCTCTCTCTCTCTCTCTCTCTCTCTCTCTCTCTCTCCAGAAAAGCTATTTCCTACTTTCTCCTCTTTCCTCAAACCTCCAACACTTCCTTCGCCATCCTCATCCTCAGCGGCTGACCTTGCTGAGAAACCAGAACCATTGGAGGGTGAACCTCCAACACCCCGCACAACCACCCCACCCATTTTCGTACATCTGTGTCCACACACGGCCTCCTCTCCTGGCAGGATGTGTGAACCTTCCTGGCTTCCAGCCAAAGGCCGTCCTCCGTGCGCTCTGGACCCCACCCCCTGGTGACGTCTGGAAGACAGCTCCCCAGCACTTCTTCCTGGCTTTGCTGTATCGTCAGTTCCTCGCTCTCCACTGAACCATTCCCAACAGCATGTAAACTTAATGACACTTCTCCCATCTAAGTATTCTCTTAATCTCATTCCTGCTTCTGGCTACTAACCCATTTGTTTCTTCCCATTCCCAGAAAAAATCCTGAGAAGAGCTGTCTACATGTGCTGACTCTGTGTCTCTCCTCCCACTCTCTTGTGAGCCCTCTCCATTCAGACTTTTGTCCCAGTCACTCCATGAAGCTGCTCCTGTCAAGGTCGCCAAAGATCTCTACACGACTACACCCAGTACTCAGTTTTCAGTTCATAATTCTTGAACTTTCAGCAGCATCGGACCCAGCGGATCACTCCCTCCTCTTAGTAAAACTTTTCTCAGCTCATTCTTCCGATTTTCCCGCTGCTTCCGGGAAAGCACTTCTACTTCTGCACCTTCTCAATCTCCTTTGCTGGTTCTTCCTCATCTTCCTGGCTGCTTGACCTTGGAGTGCCCCAGAGAGCAGTCCTTAGACACCTCACTGTCTACACTCACTCCCTTCGTAAGCTCGTTACATCGCACGGCTTTAAACGCCATCGATATACCGAGGACTCCCACATGTTTCTCTCCTGCTGGGAGTTCTCCTCTGAGCTCCATGCTCACATATCCAGCTGCAATAATTAGCATCTCAAATGCAATATGCTCAAAAATAGACTCCTACTTTTCTCCTCAAACTTGCTTTCCCTGAAGTCTTTCACATCTTAGTTAATGTCAAATCTATCCTTCAGGCAAAAAACTCTGATGTCATTCTTGACTCTTCTCTTTTACACACCTTATCCTTTTGGGTACACGCCATTACACGCCAAATCCTGTGGGCCCAGTTTTTAAATCTGTTCCTAATCCGATGAACTCTTAACATCTGCCCTGTCACCATCTGGTCCAAGCCGTCTTCCTTTCTCACCTGGATCACTGCAGCCACCTCCCCACTAGTCTCCTTGATTCTGTTCTTGCTCCGCTTCAGAATAGGCTTTTACAGTGTCCTCAGAGGGATCCTGGTGTAGCATAAATCAGAGCAAGTCACTGCTCTGCTCAAAACCCTGTAGTGATTCCCCCATTTCAATCTCATTCAGATTAAAAGCCAGAGTCTTTCCAATGGCCTACGTGGGCTAACTGCCTATTATCACCTCCAACTTCATTCCCTGTGCTACTCCACTTCAGTCATACAACTGTCCTTTCTGTTTCTTGAACACCACAGACTTTGCTTCTGCCTCAGACCCTTTGCATATGCCATTCCCCCTGCCTGGAAAGCTCTTCCCAACAGTCATGTGGCTCTCTCCTTCACTTCCTTCAGGCCTTTTCTAAAATGTCACTTCCTGCCTACCATGTTTAAAATCACACACACACACACACACACACACACACACACCTCTTCCTATCCCTTTCCAAGTTGTATTTTCCTCCATAGCACTTATCACTCTGTGACATACTTTACATTTCACGTTTAAAAAAAAATTATCTGTCTCCCTCCAGCTAGACTGTATGCTCCCTGCAGGTAGGCAGGGCAGCAAACAGTTTGCTTCTGTTTTGTTCGTTGCTGTTCTGTTCATTCTGTTTATCCCCAGTGCTGAGAACACTGCTTTCACATAGTAGGCACTCAAAAGGATTTGTCAAATGAATGAATTAACCTCACAAATGCAAGACTGGTTCAACATTAGTAGATATGTTAAGGCTATTCTCCGTAGAAACACATTAAAGGAGGAAAACTTTGTGCCCGTAAATCATTTGATAAAATACAATACCGATTTCTGTTTTCAAAAACTCTTAGTAAGCTGGGAATACAAGAAAAGTTCCTAAACCAGATAGAAAATCTAGCTACCAGAAACCTTCAGTATACAGAACACCTCATGGTGAAACATTAGAAGCTTTCCCGTTAAAGGTCAAGCCAAGAATGTCTGCTGTCTTCCTAACGATGCCAAAAAGTTAGGAAGAAATGAGCAGTAATAAAAATACTGTGATGGGGCAGAGGCTGGCAGAGGCTCCTGACTGACTCCCATGAAGCCTGCCCAGCAGGCTGGGGGCCACTGGTGCATCCTGTGTGGTGTGGTAGGAAGCAGGTCCTACTCCCTCCAGGGAAGCTGCATCAGGGCAATCCTCCCTCTCTTCACCCTTTGGCAGCTGGGGCTCTGGAATGTGACTTGGGTTCTGTCAAAGGATCCGTCCACCCAGAAGTCTGGAATGCACGATGCAAAGTGAGGGAACAGTCCAAATTTTGAACCCTTCCTCATGATTCTGTGATCTACTCCCATATCGTTCCAATAAATTCCTTTTCTGCTTAAGACAGCCAGAGCTCATTTCTGTTGCTTGCAATCAAGAGCCTCGGCTGGTACACTGGGGTTTCCATGTATATGGCAATTTAAAGCATTTTTCCAAGACAAGCGATGCCTAGCCTTGTGTATTTCTTATGGTAATCGACTCATTCATTTGTTCAACCAACTCTGCTCCAGGGACTGAGAATACAAAACGTTAAAGGTATAGTCAATGTGCTTCTAGTTTAGTTGGGGGAAAATCCGTGCTTCCATCTTTCAAATCTGTACTGCCTGAGCACTAACTGAAATCAGTCCAGCAGTCAAAACCTGGGACCAACAATCACAGCTTCAGCACGTTAGTATATTTAGCTCATGCTGAGATAAACCACTGAAAAAGCTGAAAGAAGTTTGGGGTCTGAGTTCCATCCTTGGCATGAAAAAATGTGATAAGAAAATTAAAAAACCAGAGGAAATGTTTATTTGAGGGTTTTGCTGCCACCTAGAGGACTGACCTAGTACTGAACCCTGTGTGCCGAAATTCAGAGTGGCAAATAGGAGGCTGCTTTTAACTGAATAAAATATTTAACTGAATTAAAATAAACATATAAAAAATATGTAAAAAAAGAATTATTTGGAGTTTTGAAGAAGAACTTTTAGATGTTTCATGGCAAGAATTAATAACATTTTGGGTCATGGACCTATTTTAGGATGTGATGAAACAATGGACACTCCCAGAAAAACACACATACCAACCCAACACATTTCTGGGGATCCTAGGACCACAGAAGACCATATCTAAGTTTAATTCCCAGTTAAGAACCTCTGTTTTATTGGAAATTAACTAAAACCTTGGAATTCAATTCAATTTCAAATACAAATGCAATTCAAACACAGGCTCAAAATTCATCTATTTACAAAATACACCTGAATTACTTGTTTCACTTCCCAGTGAGATGTTGGCCCACACAGAGACAACATGGTGTGCGAGAGTGGAGTGGGATCTGGAGCAGAGCATCAGTCAGGCCAAGCCAAGTCTCCCTTGATCTCCAATACACTCTGGAGGACCCCTCTGCTGGTTTTGGAGCAGTGGGTGTGTCACCAGCATCAGTCAGCTCCGTGCAATGGGGTCCCAGGTTCTCGGTCCACAGACACAAAGGAATTTGAGAGTGGACACACAGTGGAAGTTTTGACAGAGGAGGATTTATTAGCAAAGCGAAAGTACACCCCCAAGTGGAGGGGCAGGCAGGCTCGAGCAGGCAACTGCCCTGAAGTTGTGGTGGTCGGTGGCTTTGGAAGATGGGGTCCTGGGGGTGGGTGAGGGTCTTGGAAGGTGGGCCAATCGGGGCATTGTCTCCACCCTCACGTCAGGAGGGGGAGATTTTTTTCCTGACATAGGCATCTTTGGAAATGTCATGGCAGTGATCCCCCACGGGGGGGTCAAAACTGCAATGCAAATGAGGGTATAATGAGGCTTGGGGCTACTTAGTCAGGTTTGGGGGGAGTGCTGCAAGACCAAAGAGCCGCTGCCCAGTAATTAGGACACTGCACCTGGTGGAGTAACCTTGCTCCCAGCTCATATCTAGCTTCCTGCCTCTCTCAGGCATACAACTCTGGATACAACTGATTGTATCTGCTTGTTCCAGAGCAGTGGGCAGTGATGAGCAGTGGGCAGTGGCAAGCAGTGGGCAGGGCCTGTTGGAACACAGGCTGGATCATTTACCATGTGTCTAGCTTTGGATCTCAGCCTCAGTTTCCCTGGCTAGAAAAGGGGTATAATAATGGTATTGACCTCATGGGATTGGGGTGAGGGTTAAGAGAGAGAATGAATGTAATGGGTATATCCAGTGCCTGATATATATTAAATGTTTAATGAGCATTAACTATTCATTACCTAATAATGGGTTTCCTGGTCAGGGCTTGATAAGACACTATACAAAGGTCTTGCCTTGCAGTGTGTCTTTAAAATTTGTGCAAGAGAAGAATTCAGATAACGATGGCCCACTGAAGCAGGGCTCCAGAATCTCCTTCCTCTAAAATGTAATAACATTAACAACATATGGAGGAAAACAGTCAACAATTCACAGTGGAAACCTAAGAAAGGAGATATAATCTTAGGCAATAAACTTCAAAGAGTGGCAGCCAGGGAAGAAACCAGAGATTCTGGTAATTAACATGGTTCCGCATGGACCAGGTTCCCAACTCCAACCCAGGTGAGGCTGGAGAAAGAATTGCCTGAGGGAGTGTGCCGGCAGAGGTGGTGGTCATCAGAGCCAGTCACAAATACACCATTTCTTCTTTTTCCAGGCTCATGGTAGGGTAACTGTCCCCTGCTCCATTTAAACTTCAGCTTTGAAGTTAGGCACAGCTGTGTGACTTGCTTTGGTAAATGGAATGTGAGTAGAAGCTCAGAGACCTAGCACATGCTTTAACACGTCCCCTTCGCACTGATGTGGTAGCCATGGAACCATGTGTGGCAATCCAGCCACTGTCAACTCATGCCCCTGAGCACCACAGTGAGCAGAGGCCCCGGTAGACCAGTGTTGCACAGGTAAGAGGAATGAGAAATACACTTTGTTGTCTTCAGCAACTGAGATTTTAGAGTTGGTTGCCACGGCAGCATAACCTAGCCTATACTAACTGATACAGCTGGCCTGAAGGAAGTACAGAATCAACTCTTACAAGTAATAGCCTCCAGGAAAGACTTCAGTCGACATTTCTCCACAGAAGATATACAAATGGCCAATTAGCACATGAAAAGATGCTCAGCATCACTAGCCATGAGAAAAAGGCAAATCAAAACCCCAATGAGGGGCCGGCCCCATGGCTTAGCGGTTGGTTAAGTGTGCGCCCTCCACTACTGGCGACCCGGGTTCGGATCCTGGGCGCGCACCGACGCACCGCTTCTCCGGCCACGCTGACGCCGCGTCCCACATACAGCAGCTAGAAGGATGTGCAACTATGACATACAACTATCTACTGGGGCTTTGGGGGGTGGAAAAAAAAAGGAGGAGGATTGGCAATAGATGTTAGCTCAGAGCCGGTCTTTCTCAGCAAAAAGAGGAGGATTAGCATGGATGTTAGCTCAGGGCTGATATTCCTTACAAAAAATAAATAAATAAAAACCACAATGAGATACCACTTTTAACAGCCATTAGGGTGGCTATTGTTTATAAAAACAACTAAAACAGAAAACAACAAGTGTTGGTGAGAAATTGGAACTCTTGTAGTTGCTGGTGGGAGTGTAAGTTGGTGCAGCCACTTTGGAAAACAGTTTGGCAGTTCCTCAAAAAGTTAAACATAGAATTACTGTATGATCCAGCAATTCCACTCCTACGTATATATCCAAAAGAACTGAAAGTAGGGACTTAAACAATATTTGTACACCAATGTTCATAGCAGCATTATTCACAATAACCAAAAGGTAGAAACAACCCAAATGTCCATCAACAGATGAATGGATGAACAAAATATGATATATACATACAATGCAATATTATTGAGCCTTAAAAAGGAATGAAATTGACATGCTATAACATGGGTGAACCTTGAAAACATTATTCTAAGTAAAATAAGCCAGACACAAAAGGACAAATATTGTAGAAATCTGCTTATATGAGATATCTAGAAGAGTCAAATTCATAGAGACAGAAAGTAGAATGGTAGTTGTCAGGGGCAGGGGGGAGGGGGGACGGGAAGTTATTATTTAATGATGTTGATGCAAAATAACCAATAACCATTCTATAGATAAGAGAGATAGGTGACCTTTACTTGAGCCAAACTGAGGATTATAACCCAGGTAGAGAGTCTCCACAAAGGAAAAAAGCATCCCGCAGAAGCATGGTTTTCAGTACAGTCTTATATCTTTTTAGAACAAAGAACATACATTAAACACGCCCAGGATACATATTCATCAAAGTTTTAAAGAGGTATTCAGTTGCAAATTAGCAGGTCAACATGACCCTGATGTCAGGAAAGGAAACTTATCTTCAAGAGTACTGTTGTGAGTGGAGTGTTACTGATACTGGCATCATAGGAGGTGAAGCATGCATTCTTATCTTAAAAAAGTGCATTCTTGGGTCTGCCCCAGGGGTATAGTAGTTAAGTTCACACTCTCTGCTTTGGTGGCCCAGAGTTCACTGGTTCAGATCCCAGGGGCAGACCTAAACACTGCTCATCATGTCATGCTGTGGCGGCACCCCAAATATAAAATAGAGGAAAATTGGCATGGATGTTAGCTCAGGGACCATCTTCCTCAACCAAAAAGGGGAAGATTGGCAACAGATACTAGCTCAAGACCAATCTTCCTCACCAAAAAAAAAAGTGCATTCTTTTACTTTGAGATAGTGTGTAATGCATTCTTTACTTTAATGGTTAAAGCAGATGTACAATGTATGTTTGATGGGTCATAAGTTAGGCTTCTTTAGTTCAAACTGAATTAGTTTTAAACCAGAACAGCTACCCTATGTACCTCAATATGTGAAAATTTCTTGTCATTGGGTACAGTTTCAGTTGAGAAGATGAAAAAGTTCTGGAGATGGATGGTGGTGATAGATGCACAAAAATGTGAATGTACTTAATGCCGTTGAATTGTACACTTAAAAATGATTAAAATGGTAAATTTTATGTTATGTGTATTTTACCCAACTTAAAAAAAAGAATAACATTTTCTGTCTCCACATACTGTGATATTTCCACAGATTAGGAAGGGCCACCAGAATTTTTCAACATTGGGACTCTATGTTGAGTTGGAAGAAGCAACCTACGCCCACAAGAGTGGAATCTTCTCCATTCTGATGAACTAAATAGGAATTCTTAACCATCAGAAAAAGAAACTTTAGAAGGAGCAAGGAAAGTTGTAGGAAGCTCCTCTCAGACTTGAGATTTCAGAGGAAATCCACAGACCAAAAGGGATGGAAGCATCCTCAGAAGTCAGTTAACTCAGCCTTCTCGGGTTATAGAAGCAAAAAGGAAATGTAGAGAGGGGAAAGGACCTTGGTCAGAGTCCTACTGCGATTCAGTAACTAAGCTGGAACTAGCTTCCAGGCCACCAGACATACAAATAATCTATTTGTACATCTTGGCTTTTGAACACTGACTATAAACAATAAAAGAAGTGAAAAGCTTTCCTATTTAAAATTTTTCTTGGGACCGGCCCAGTGGTGCAAGCAGTTAAGTGTGCATGCTCCGCTGCGGTGTCCCGGAACTTGCCAGTTTGGATCCCGGGCACGCACAGACGCACTGCTTGTCAGGCCATGCTATGGCAGCATCCCATATAAAGTGGAGGAAGATGGGCACGGATGTTAGCCCAGGGCCAGTCTTCCTCAGCAAAAAAAAAAAAAAAAAAGAGGAAGATTGGCAGATGTTAGCTCAGGGCCGATCTTCCTCACACACAAAAAAAAATTTCTTCCAAGTTTTCCCTTAAATTTATGTAATTGTTAGCTGCCGATGAAACTGAACAAATGGGAAGAACATGTTAAGAGAAAACCTGATGAGCAGCCCCCCAAGTCTAAGTGGACAACTTTGTTTTTTGTTTTTTTCATGTGGAGGCACATTTGTGTGTGTGACTTTAGCTGCATAAATGCCATGGAGCCATTACAGGAGTAAAAATATTTCTGGGTCTACAGATGGAATTGAATGAATGGCCAAAACTGAGAGCACTGCTTATGGGGTCAGACAGATGCATTCCAAGTCTGGGCCCTCCCACTGTGGCAGAAATAGTTAGCTGTCCCTCATATCCCTCCTTATCTTCTAATACAGAACTAGAACTCCCAACAGTATTAAAGTTATCGTTCCCAAAGAAACAAGACTCTGGGTCCACGTTGCAGTCCAGACCTGGTGTTGACCCTCAACACACTGCTTTGCTCTGAACCTATCAAAACCTGGCTTTATCTAAATGTCACCACAACTCCACCCTTCCCCCAAATCCTGGAATAACTCTATCCTAGCCTTTGTTTGCTTAGTTGTCCCCATGGGTGCTGGAGGCAATGGCCTGACTTTGTCACACTGTACGTTTGTCCTTGGCCACTTAGCCTGCCTGGGCCATAACAGTGTGCTCTGAGACTTCTCTGCCTGTAGGCTTTGCCCTCAGTAAACTCTATGCGATATTTATATTATGTGGTGCTGGGAGTGTGGGGATTTGTGCTCCCTTCTCATGACAGTCCCCTCAAACTCTTGCCCAGGGATTTCTTCCTCCACTTCCTCCAATCCCACTGCTCTGTAGGGAGCAAAAGCTGCAGGGTCCCAGCTTCCTCCCTCACACCCCATGACCACAGGCTCCTCTCTCAGAACCCTAGAACAGAGTGTCTTACTGCAGACCTCAAGAGCAGCCATGCCACTCTCTCCCACCCCCTCCAGCCTCAGACGTAGGTGATCATAGCTCCTGGGAGTAACATATGCAAATGAACTCCCTGGAGCATTACGAAGGTGCCCTCTTGAGTTGTGTAATAGCACTACTGCTGGCACCTGCAGAGAACAGGGTGACATTCCAGGAGCGAGAGGATGAACCTCAGGGAGGTAGGGATGATGGTCAAGCAGGATGCCAAAGGTTGGTAGAGTGAAGCCACCAGACCTTCCTGACCTTCCTCCAACATAGGGGCTGGTGTATTGATGGTCCCTGGGCTGATTGACTCCTCCCTTCCTGGGGGCTATAGTCTCTGCCTCCAATTGCCATGAATTCCTGTGCGTGTCCTGCCCAGATCCTTTTCATGCAAAGCACTGTATCCTTCTGCCGGCTGGGAGCAGGTGTTGACAACTGTAGCTACTATAACAGCAGTAGTATAGAGAGAAGCAGATGAAGTGGCAAGAAAAAAGGCTTCCAAGCAGGGTTTGGCAAACGTTGTCTGTAAAGGGCCAGATAGTAAATATTTTAGGCTTTGAGGGCCATTTGGACTTTTTTGCAACCACTCAACTCTGCTCTTGAGTTGTTTGAAAGTAGCCATAGAGAATATGTAAATGAATAGGTGTGGCTGTGTGCCAATAAAACTTTATTTACAAAAATAGGTGATGAATGGACTGGATTTGGCCCACCAGCTGTAGTTGGCCAGCTCCTGCTCTGGAATTACCCATATCTGAGCTTGACTTCTGGCACTGCTACTGATTATCTATAGGATCTTGGCAAGGCTTTCTGAGCCCTCGCTTTCCCATCCATAAAATTAGAATAATAATACCTGTCTTTCAATTTGCTAGAAGGTTTTGAGATAATGCATAAAGGGTGCCTTGCCTGTAATAGGTATTCAATAACAGGTAGATGTATTACTACAGGTATGACAGTTTAGAAGCAACGAAGTCAGCAAGGGCTGGATTAGTCAGGGAGGACTTCCTGCAGGAGGTAGATCTTGAGCTGAGTCCTGAGGAAAAGGCAGGAGATGGGTAGAGGAGTTGGGAGGATACTGTAGGATTATTACTAGTATTATTACTAGTGTAAGTGGTGGCCCAGTTGCACTTACTCCCCTCTCCCTCAGACCCTATGAGCACAGTTACTTCATCAGGTATCTGTCTCCTCCACTAGACTGTACTTCTCAAGGGCAGCAATAGCGTCTAATCGCCTATGCATCTAGGCCTTAGGGCCTAGAACAGGGGCTAGACCTTCAACATAAATAAATAACAAAAGCAATAGAACCATTGCAACCATAGTAGCAATAGCAGCTGCCGCCTGTTGAATGCCTTCTATAGGCCTAACTCTGTTCCAGGCACTTCCAGTATATTATTTTTAAAAGCACAACCACTCTATGAAGGAGGTGATATTTTTATTTTACAGAAACCACTCATCAAGGGTAAGTAATTTACCCAAGGACAAGTATTGGGCCAGAATAGGGATCCAGATCACTAACGTTGCCGAAAGTACATTCTTTCTAGTATGAGGTGCCATCTTTTAAGGACAGACATGTAATAGAGACTCAGAAAATGTTTAGGGAATGGTGACCACTGTTCCTGGATTCAGTCTTCCTTGCTAATCAAATGGCTGTCACTATAAGGCCAACCATTAAGAGAGGGACTCACTTTGCTCTGCAGTTGCCAGAGAGAAAGACCAGAAAAGTCCCTGTTGGCCCCCTTAGACACAGACTACCCCCAAAACTGGACCTCCTTCTTTCTAGGACTTGAGCCTCACCATCCCTTTTCTCACCTTGCATTGGGAGTGGCACAGCTCTGGTCTTCCCAGCTCCCTGGTGGCACAATTAGCCAGCTGACCTGGTTCCTGAAGCCTGCGCAAAGTGGATTTGCACAAGACTGAGCTGCTGGTTGTTCTAATTGTCTCTGCCTGTCTACGTGGTTGACTGTTGTCTGATGCAGTGGGGTCAAAGCTCAGTTTCTCTGGACATTCATCTGTTATAAGAAATTCTTGCAGGGCTGGCCCCGTGGCTTAGCGGTTGAGTGTGCTCGCTCCGCTGCTGGCGGCCCGGGTTCGGATCACGGGCGTGCACTGACACACCGCTTCTCCGGCCATGCTGAGGCCGCGTCCCACATACAGCAACTAGAAGGATGTGCAACCATGACATACAACTATCTACTGGGGCTTTGGGGAAAAAAAGGAGGAGGATTGGCAATAGATGTTAGCTCAGAGCTGGTCTTCCTCAGCAAAAAGAGGAGGATTAGCACGGATGTTAGCTCAGCGCTGATCTTCCTCACACACACACAAAAATTCTTGCAAACATTTGTACCAAAATGCAATTATAAGCTTGGATAGTCTTCTGGACAGAAAGTTCATCTTTGAGCATCTCGGTGTGATGAACCCCACTTGCAGTGGGTTCTATCCTCTACCCTGTAGCTCTTTTATGGCTTTGCTTAACTGGAAAACAAAAGCTCTCTGTGGACATCCTTCATTTCTGCATGCAGACCCATGTACCACATTTGCTTTCTGACTCTCCTAAGTCAGGGCAAAGAGAGGGAGTTTAAGTCAAAAAACTGGGAACTGAAAACCTCTCAGTAACTTACAATCTCAAAAGGACACCCATGTGAAACGGGGTTATTATTTTCAAATGAAATGAACGATTAGATCTGCCAAACCAAATCTTTCTGCAGTATGGCATAAAGAAAAGGGGCTTCGGAGGCAGACGGAACCGTGTTCCAGCCCTCGTCTCTGCCTTTTATTAACTGAAAGATCTTAGGCAATTCAACCTCTCTAAAGACTCGTTTTCTCATTTGCAAAATGAGGCAAATAATAATACCTAACATCCCAGGCTGTTGTGAGAATTAAATGCAACATTACTTAAATCAATTGAAAAGTCCCTTGGACAATATCTGGCATACAGTTTGCACTCAACAAATGTTAGTCTCCTACCTCTATCCTTTCATCTAGATGCTGAGCTTCTAAGAATAGATCGTCATAATAAGAGAATATGGGAGAAACATCATCCAAATTTGTTTAAAATGATTGAAGGTAGAGAGGCAATTAAAGGAGAGGGACAAGAGGATTGATCATAAAGTTCAGGCTCACTAGTCTCCTTTTGGGGGGAAGGGAGACAAAACAATTTTAAGTTAAACATCAGTCTCTACATGCTAGTCATTAGACTCACCCAGACTGATTAAATCAGAGCCTATGTGAGACTCTTTTTCATCTGCAAAATGAGAGCTCTTATGGGGATTAAATTTTTGAAAAAGTATGTCTAGTAAGTACTCAAAAATGATAGCTGACATTATCACCGTGGTGGTAATTACTGTTGTTATTATTACACCATGAACTTCAGTTTTCTGATCCATAGAGTGTGGGACTTGTGTGAGGCCATTGCTAAGACCCCTTCTAGCTTCGACAATCACTGATCGTAGAGTTCTCTGTGAAATATATTTGAGGCATCCTGGATAAAGGACCATGCGAGGATGATAAATATGGTAACATAATTGACTCTGGAGGCTCAGCCACTCCTGATGGGTTGGACGTGACTCAAATGCCCCTCTTGTGTGTACAAAACAACAACAACAACCAAAACAGGTCATTCTAGCATTCCATTTATTCAGCTTCTTTACAGCCCTCACTCCCAGCAGCACATTAAAGATATGAGCAGTCAAACCTTTGGGCCCTTCAGATACCCTAGAATCCACGTGACTCTTAAAAACACATTCCCTTGGCTTCATTCCTGGTCACTCTGAACCAGCTGGTCTGGAGTGGGGGTGGAGCATGTGGTGTTGGCTCACTGTTTCTGATCCCTCTCTGATCCCTCTCTTGGGCCACTCCAGACCCTCTTGGTTTCATCTGGCTCTGGTTCAAGCTCTGCATGGGCTCTGGACACCTTCATGCAGGGGTAACCTGACAGGACCTCACTTCCTGCCCCTACCGTGCCTCTCTCCCCTGCTCTGGGGCTTCCGTGTTGACAATGCCCTGGGGTCGGTAGGCACAGCCCTGAAGCGCAGGAGATTTAAGGCCCTGTGAGGTGAATCATCCATCAATGGGAGACGGGAGCTGGTGGTTTAAAGAAGGTTCTTGGGGCACAATCCCATAGACCTGGCAATCCTTCCCCTTTAGTGGCAGCCCACACAATAACATCGTCAGGCATTGTCTCTCCCTCCTTCCCTGCTTCACTCCCCTTGTCACTTACTCTTGCTCCCTGGGAATATGCTCCTCAACATAGTCTTGCCATGAGCCCTCTGCTGCAGGCTTTGTTTCCTGGGGAACCCAGGCTAAGCCTAACTGGGTGGTTGAGATTTGGAGTTAGATTATTCACCAGTATGACAGCAATAAAAACACTATTGCTGGTGGTGAGTCGAGATGCAAATAACCCCATGCAAGCAGGGGCGATCCCTATGCATCAGAATTACTCAGGCTTTCACCTATGATTAAGTGAGATGAAGTTTGGTGAGAGGTGGTAGCTGTGGCACTTAAAATGTATGGAGGCAATGATACTTTTAATGACTATGGAGTAGTCTGGCTTCTGGTTGAAAATGGAAATGGTAGGCTCAGGGTAGCCAACTGCCAATTCCAGTTACACTGTGAAAGCCACAGGGCCCCTTTGGCAGCTTTTAAGAAACAGTTGCTGAAAAGCAGGCCCAGAATCTAATTGTAAGAGTGGCAGCATTGAAAAAGAGAATGCACAGTGTTGACAGTCTCCAGTCAGTCCTAGCCTGATGGATAAGAGCGGAATCTGAGACCTGCAATGGGGACATTTGAGTGGCTAAGCTTGAGAAGCTTGAACCTGCAGACTCCTTGCGATTCCTTCTTCTCAGCAGAGGAGACTGTACCGTGACCTCAGCTGAGGCAGGTGCCCTGCAAGATGCCACTCCTTCTACTGGAGATCCACCCCTCCACTCTTGATTGTTTCAAAGCAAATAGCCCAAATCAGGTCCCCACATAGCCTGAGAAAGGAGGTCAGTCCCTGCTCGAGGAGAAAACAGCATGCGTGCCAAAGGACTTGCAGGCCCTGTCTACTGTGTACGGGGAAAGCCTGGGGGTCATGTGGGAGAGTGGATTTTGAAGCTGTTGGACTGAGGAAGGAGTAGAATATAAGCCTGGGTAAGGGGAGTTTTTCCCACTTGGGGGCCTTCATCCATATGTCGAGATCCAACGCTATGGCAAGAATACCCAGAGCTGGTCCTAACAGACTGTTGGGATGGACCTTGGCTTGGAGAAATGAGGAGAATATTACCAGAACTCCCTTGACATAGTATTGAGAAAGGTTTAAGGGGGTAGGAATGTTGGGATTGATTTACTATGTAAGACCTGAGAACCTATGAGAGGTTTTATTAAGGCCACTGGCAGCTCTGAGATACCTGATGGCGGCAGTCCTCTGTCGGCTTGTGTGGACAGTGAGGGGTGCTACTATCAATGGAGATGGTGGGATTCTGGAATGGCAGAGGCCAAGTGACTGCATTTAAATATCAAAGGAAAGTGAATGTAATTATTGTGTTGAGAAGCAACGTTGGACCAGTCTTCAGGGTTACTTTACCCACAGGGATCTGGAGAGATGGCTAACGGATCATAGTGCTCCCAGTGGGGAGAAAGATGGACAATTGACTAGGGTATGCTTATTTCTATAATTGAAAAAAAAAATCAAGAGCTCATGAGGAGAAGGCTGATGTCAGCTGTCATAATGGAAAATGACACTCCCTCCCAAGTTCCCAGGTGTAAGTCAGTGCAGAGGCCCAGAGCGCATTGTTTGAAAGGGAAGTCAGGTCCCCTTAAAGGAGGACCTTGCAACACCACCATACGTATATATAGTAAATATTTCCCCAATCATTCTCCCAGAGAGACTTGAGGTCACTTTCCAGGGTAACTATGCACCAGGGAAAGGATAATACCCAGAATTCCCAAGGACTATGTGATACGGGATCTGAGATAAGACTGATTGAAACCAGAAAACTCAAAACATCACGTGCTCCTGTGCTTAGAATGAAGGTCTATGAGGGCCAGAGGATAATGAGTCCTGACTCAAATCTAGCTGACAGTGGGCCCAGGTAGTCTTCAGCCCCACCCTGTGATTAGTTCCTCAGCCCTAAAGCAGGAATTGGGATAATGCAGCCCACACTGTCGGTACCTGGTCCACACCTCCTGGGCACCTACTATTTCTGTGCACTGTAACTTGATGGCTTCGTACTGCAAACACCAGTGACTCTCTGTCTGTGGTCTTTCTTTAGCAGCTGGCCTGTGCATGGAGCAGGTTGGACATGCCAGAGAGCCAACAATTCCAGGTAAGAGAGGTAGGAATGTCAGAATGTGTTATGTCATGCCAGAGGATCCATCAGCTGCTATGTTTCCTAGGAGGTCCCAGAAGTCACTCTCTTCTCTAAAATAATAAGGAATGAATTAGTGTGAAGGCTACTGGATCATTGAGAACCTGAATGGTGGCCCAGGACTTTTAGTAGGAGATGCTGTTACGGAACTGGGCTCCCTAGTGTCAATGGTCATAACAGGATTCCAGAACAGCAGAAACTATGTGACAGCTCTAAACTGTCAGAAACATGGTAGATATAATTATCACATAGGTGAGAAAGGTACCAAGAGTGCCTTGACCCACAGGGACATGTGGGAATGGCTAGTGATGATTATGTTCCTAGGATGAGATAGATGGGCAGTTACAGACTGAATGTTTGTGTCTGCCCAAGATTCATATGCTGAAGTCCTAACCCCCAGTGTGATGCTACTGGGAGGGAGGGCCTTTGGGAGGTGACTAGGTCATCGGGAAGCCCTCATGAGTGGGATTAATGCCCTTATAAAAGAGACCCCAGAGAGCTCTCTTGCCTCTCTCTTGCCTCTCTCTTGCCTCTCTCTTCTGTCTTGTGAGGACACAGAGAGAAGACAGCCATCTACGAACCATGAATCAGGCCCTCACAAGACACTGAATCTGGAATCCTCTTGATCTTGGAATCCCCAGCCTCCAGAACTGTGAGAAATAAATGTTTGTTGTTTAAGTTACCCAGTCTATGGTATTTTTGTTATAGCAGCCAGAGCAGACTAAGACAGGCAGCAAACAAGGGTATTGTTGAACTTACATAATTAAATGAAGATCAAGATCAGATATCAGAAGGCTGATGTCACTACCATGATAGAAAAGTCATGATCTTTTGTCAGTTTCCAAACCTGAGATAGTTCTAAGATCTAAGTCTAACAATTGAAAGGCAGGCTGAGTCTCCTTAAGAGAAAACTCTGAAATGCCACAATAAATATATATAGTAGCTATTCTCCCAATCCCTTCTCCAAACAGGCCTTCAGTCATTTACCAGAGTAACTGTCAACTGGGAAAAAGAGAGCACTCAGATCCCTTAACAGGTATTGGATTTAGGGTCTGAGCTGATAACAGGGGCCCAAAACACTATCATGGCTTTCCTTGAAAGTGGGGGGCATTTGAAGGTCCTGTGATTAAACGGAGTCTTGGCCCCAAATCCATCTCACCATTGTCCAATAGGTTTGCAGACCCACCTGTGGTCATTTCCTCATGACTCCATGACCACAATCCATGCTCAATTATGAGGTATAATCAGGATGGATTTTCCTAGCATTTGGCAGAATCCTCACATTGGCTCCCTGACCTATTGAGTAAGCGTTATTAAATTTAAAAAAAGGAAAAAGAAAAAGAAAGGCCAACTGGAAGCCCCTGAAACTACTCCCAACCCCTGGTCAAGACAACAAATCAAGCAATACCGCATCCTGGGTGGAATGACAGATTAGCGCCTCCCTCAAAGATTTAAAGAATGGGTGGTGGTTTCCATTCTATTTTCCATTTCCTTCACTGGCTGCGTTGCAAAACCCAGATAGATCATGGTGGATGATGGACTACTGTAAATTTAACCAAGAGGTAGCCCTGATTTTAGTTGCCATTCCACATTAACACAGCCTCTGACAACTAGTATGTGGCTATTGATTTAGCAAACACATTGTTTTCAAACTCCATTAAGAAGAAGGATCAAAAGCAGTGTACATTCACCTGGGATGGAGAATAGCACAGATTCAGTCTTGCCCAGTTCATGTTAATTCTACTGCTCTCAGTGTATTAGTCACCGTTATCTAGAGACACAGGACTGAGAGAGAGAGAGAGACAGAGAGAGAGAGGGAGACAGAGAGAGAGAGAGAGGGATGGATTTTATTGTAAGGGATTGGCTCGTGTGATTTTGGAGGCAGAGAAGTCCCACAATCTGCTGTCTGCAAGCTGAAGACCCAGGAAAGCCAATGGCATAATTCAGTCCCAGTCAGAAGGCCTGAGAACCAGGAGAGCTGATGGTGTAAATTCCAATCTGAGGGCAGGAGATGATGAGAGGAGATGTCCAAGCTCAAACAGTGAAGCAGAAAACGGGGTAAATTCCTCCTTCCTCCAACTTTTGTTCTATTACGGACTTCAACGATGGTATGATGCCCACCCATATTGGGGTGGGCAAGCTACTTTGCTGAGTCCACCAATTCAAATACTAATCTCATCCGGAAACACTCTCGCAGACACACCCAGAAATAATGTTTAATCTGGTCATTTTGTGGCCAGGCAAGCTGACACAGAAAATTAACCACTATACACAGTTCCAAAACAGGCTAAACAGTGCTGTCCAAAAGAAATACAATGTGAGTCACGTGTAATTTTAGTAACCATACTAAAAAAAAGTCAAAAATCAACAAGTGAAACTAATAATATGTATATTTACTTAGCCCAACTTATCTAAAATATTATCATTTCAACATGTAATCAATTTAAAAATATTAATGAGATATTTTACATAATTTTTTGATACGAGGTCTTCAAAATCTTGTATATATTTTACACTTATAGCACATCTTAATTCAGTTAACCACATTTCAAGTGCTGAATAGCTACATGTAGCTAGTAGCTACCATATTGGACAATGCAGGTCTGAAGAATCCTTCATTGTCTAGACATTCTGCAGAACATCACACTGGATCACTATATTGATGACATCATGCTAACCAGACCCAGTGAGCAAGAAATGGCAGGTATTCTAGATGCCCTGGTAAGACACCCAGACATGCCAGAAGGTGGGATATAAGCCCTACAAAGACTCAGGGGCCTGCCACATTGATGAAAATTTTACACCTGCTAGATGCTTGTGTAGAAAAATAACTTAGCTTGCCCAAAGAGAGGTCTGACCTTAGCCCTCGGCTACTGGGCAGTCATCTCTAGGCCCTTGAAGTGTCAGGCCTGATAGGAGTGTTTTTGTCTTAACTGGCGACCTTGAGCCAGCTACATAGTAACAATGTGATTTGGGGTGGGTGCTTTGGGTCACACAGTAACAGTGTGACCTCTTGAGGGGCTGGAGACTGAGATCAGCCACAAGTGTGGTTAACCACAATTATGTGACGGAACCCCAATAGAGACTTTGGATATCAAAGCTTGGGTAAGCTTCCCTGGTTGGCAATACATTATGCATATTGTCATATATCAATGCTGAGAAAGTAATGCTGTCCTGACTGCGTGAGGAGAGGCCAAATGGAAGCTCTGCATTTGGTACTTCCCTGCTGCTGCCTTATGCATTTCTTCCCTTGGCTGATTCTAATCTATATCCTTTAGCAGTGATAAACTATAACCGTGAGTATAATAGCCTTCAGTGAGTCTTGCAAGTCCTTCTAGCAAATTATCAAAACCTAAGGGTGGGGCCGGCCCCGTGGCTTAGCGGTTGAGCGCACAAGCTCCGCTGCTGGCAGCCCGGGTTCGGATCCCAGGCGCGCACTGACGCACCACTTCTCCGGCCATGCTGAGGCCATGTCCCACATACAGAAGTAGAAGGATGTACAGCTATGACATACAACTATCTACTGGGGCTTTGGGGGAAAAAAATAAATAAATAAAATTAAAAAAAAATACCTAAGTGTGGTCTTGGTGGACTGTGTCCCCTAACTTTCTAGTTGGTTACTCTCACAACATTATTATTAAATTTTTATTTACATTTGTCCGTATATTTTTCTTTGCTCTTTCTTTGCTCTTTATAATATCTTGCATCTCAGACTTCCCATTTGATATCACTTACCCACTGCCTGAAGTAAATTCTCTAGAGTATCCTTTAGTGAGGTCTACTGGTGACATTTTTTTTTTATTGATGTTTTAATAGCTTATAACATTGTGAAATTTTTGGTTGTACATTTTTGTTTGTCCATCACCATATACATGTCTCCCTTCACCCCTTGTGCCCACCCCCTATCCCCATTGCCCCTGGTAACCACACTACAGTTTTCTCTCTCCATGTGTTGGTTTATATTCCACATATGAGTGAGATCATACGGTGTTTGCCTTTCTCTTTCTGGCTTATTTCACTTAACATAATACCCTCCAGGCCCATCCATGTTGTTGCAAATGGGACAATTTTGTCTTTTTTTTATGGCTGAGTAGTATTCCATTGTATATACATACCACATCTTCTTGATCCAATCATCAGTCAAGGGACACTTCGGTTGCTTCCACTTCTTGGCTATAGTGAATAATGCTGCAATGAACACAGGGATGCATAAACCTCTTTGGATTGTTGATTTCAGGTTCGTTGGATAGATTCCCTGTAGTGGGACAGCTGGATAATAGGGTATTTTTATTTTTAATTCTTTCAGTAATCTCCATACTGTTTTCCATAGAGGCTGCACCAGTTTGCATTCCCACCAGCTGTGTATGAGGGTTCCTGTTTCTCCACATCCTCTCCAACATCTGTTGTTTTTTGTCTTGGTGATTATAGCCATTCTAACGGGCGTGAGGTGGTATCTTAGTGTTGTTTTGATTTGCATTTCCCTGATGATTAGTGATGTTGAACATCTTTTCATGTGCCTCTTGGCCATCTGTACATCTTCTTTGGAGAAGTGTCTGTTCATTTCCTCTGCCCATTTTTTGACCGGGTTGTTTGTTTATTTGTTGTTCAGTTGTGTGAGTTCTTCATATATTATGGAGATTAACCCCTTGTCAGATATATGTTCTGCAAATATTTTCTCCCAGCTGGTGGGTTGTCTGTTCATTTTGATTCTGGTTTCATTTGTCTTGTAGAAACTCTTTAATCTGATAAAATCCCACTTGCTTATTTTTTCTTTAGTTTCCCCAGTTTGAGTAGGCATGGCATCCGAAAAGACTCCTTTATGACCAATGTCATATAGTGTGTTGCCTATATTTTCTTCTAGGAGGTTTATAGTTTAGGTCTCACCTTCAGGTCTTTGATCCATTTTGAGTTAATTTTTGTGAATGGTGATAGCAGATGGTCCACTTTCATTCTTTTGCATGTGGCTGTCCAGTATTCCCAACATCATTTATTGAAGAGACTTTCCTTTCTCCATTGTATGTTCTTAGCTCCTTTGTCGAAAATTAGCTGTCCGTATATGTGTGGTTTTATTTCTGGGCTTTCAATTCTGTTCCATTGATCTGTGTGTCTGCTTTCACACCAGTACCACTGCTGTTTTGATTACTATTGCTTTGTGGTATGTTTTGAAGTCAGGGATTTTGATGCCTCCAGCTTTGTTCTTTTTTCTTAGGATTGCTTTAGCTATTCGGAGTCTTTTGTTGCCCCATATGAATTTTAGTATTCTTTTTTCTATTTCTGTGAAGAATGTCATTGGGATTCTGATTGGGATTGCATTGAATCTGTAGATTGCGTTAGGTAATATAGATATTTTAACTATGTTTATTCTTCCAATCCATGTGCATGGGTTGTCTTTCCATTTCTTTATGTCATTATCAATTTCTTTCAAAAATGTCTTATAGTTTTCATTGTATAGGTCTTTCACCTCCTTAGTAAGATTTATTCCTAGATATTTTATTCTTTTTGATACAATTTTAAATGGTATTATCTTTTTGAGCTCTCTTTCTGTTAGTTCATTATTAGCATACAGAAATGCAACTGATTTTTGTAGATTGATTTTGTACCCTGTCACTTTGCTGTAATTATTGATTATTTCTAATAGTTTTCCAATGGATTCTTTAGGGTTTTCTATATATAAAATCATGTCATCTGCAAATAGTGAGCATTTCACTTCTTCGTTACCTATTTGGCTTCCTTTTATTCCTTTTTCTTGCCTAATTGCTCTGGCCAAAACTTTACTGGTGACATTTTTTGTTGTTGTTGTTTTCTGAAAATATCTTATTTTGTGTTATCTTTGAAATATATTTTTTATGGGTATAGGATTCCAGATTGGTAGTTACTTTTTCCAGCACATTGAAGATTTAATTCCACAGTCTTCTGGCT
The DNA here is from genome assembly GCF_020826845.1 of Diceros bicornis minor. Lineage (NCBI taxonomy): Eukaryota > Metazoa > Chordata > Mammalia > Perissodactyla > Rhinocerotidae > Diceros > Diceros bicornis. The sequence goes on from NC_080757.1 coordinate 3,134,488, forward strand.
TCCACTGTAGGTGTTGAAAATATCAGCTGCCTAAGTGTCATTTCTTTGAAGATAATCTGTTTCCCCACTCCCAGCTATTTTTAATCATTTTTCTTTGTTTTTTATTTCTTGAAGTCTTATTACTAATAATCTAGGTGTGGATTTCTTTTTATTTATTTTGTTTGGAGTTCATAACGATTCTCAAATTGGTAGGTTGTTTTCTGTCATCACTTCAGGAAAATTGTCAAATACTTCCTCCGCTAGATTCTTTCTCTTCTCCCCTTCTGGGACTTTGATCAAACATATGGCAAACCTCACTGTATCCTCCATGTCTCTTAGCCTTCTACATCTTCATTCTGGATATTTTCTTCTGACCTGTCTTCCATTTCACAAACTCTCTTTAGCTGTAACTCTGCTTACAGATCCATCTGTTTAATTCTTAGTTTCAGTTGTTTTTCAGTGCTAGAATTTCTAGTTGCTTCTTTTTCATATACACTCTGTCAGTTTTTATAGTTTCCAGTTCTCTGCCCAAATTTCCAATCTTGTTTTTTATATCCTTGATCATAGTAAGCATAGTGATATTAAAATCTATGTCCAATAATTCCATCTGGAGCTCCCATGTGACTATTTCTGTGGCTTGTCATTTCTCTTGGCTCTTATTCCTAACATCTTGTCTCCTCACGTGCCTGATATCTGTGATTGTGTGCCAGACATTACATTTGAAAAATTGTCTGTGGAAATAATTTGAGATCTTCGGTGATGTTATCTTGTTCCAATAGGAATTCATTTGTTTCTATCAAGCACCGAGGGCACCAGCAATCAGGATTTCTTAATTTACTGTTAGGTATTAAGATTTCCTGGGCCACACAGATGACTTGAAGCTGGGTTGCAATCCCAGCATGGGCTGGTTTACCTCTGGTGTAGCTTTTTCAGAATCCCAACCCAAAGCAGGCTCTGGGCTCCAACTTCTGTCCTCTAGTCTGTGACACTATCACTCAGCTTCTCAGTCTCTTTTTCATGAACAGTCAAAGCTCCCAGAGCAAGAGGTCCCAAATGCAGGACTTAATTCACTGGATTTTGTTTTTATTCTCAAATTTCACCTGGTAATTCTTCATTACCTTCTTATTGCCTCAATATTTTTAAATATTTTGTTCACCTTCTTTAGTTTTTCTCAGCAGGTGGCTAGTCCAAATTACCTGCTCCACTGTTATTAGAAGTGGAAGTCTCTGCTATGCAAATTTAAGAGATTATTGTTAAACTCTCCTGACTACTTGTTTTGGGTTCCTTTGATGGAAAAAATGTGCACTAAACTCCCATTTATCTGGAATGATTAGAGACTATAGAAGAAATAAATTATGTTAAGCCAAAATTGCTTTGATTCGGCTTTGATTAAAACTAAAATCATAGGTCACAAGTTTTTTAGAGATAATTTTACAAAGCTATTGATGCAAATGCTTTTGAGAATGTAAAACACTGGGTTAAGCATTAGCCTTTATTTAGACAGTTGAAGAGAACTTTAAGCATATAAATATATATTCTGAATCTTGTCATAAATCTGAGTTTGTTTTTATCTGTTTACTGAAAAGGTACAAGGAGCTTTCTTTTCCTATAATATCAAAAGATTTGTTTGAATAGTTTCCTTGAGGTTATGAATGTTAGATATAGAAAGCCAAATTTTTTAGAATGTTTGTTGTAGAACCCTGTTCATTATATTTGTAAACAGTGTTTGTCATAGGAGATTGATTGTATTCACTGGCTTTGTGATAATTAACTTGTTGATTTTACCTCACTGATTTGTTGTAATTGATACAACTGGTATAAAAAGACTGTGAGGATTCCCTTAAAATTAGGAACATAATTAAAGCAATACCTTCTGGTAAAAATTTATTTTGTTTTACATATAAATTAAAGTGGCTCCAACAAATTCACTTAGAAATGCAATGCAGAGTGTCACTTTGCCACAACTGGGTATTCAGGCTAATGGGACATTCTTGTTTATTTTTATATTCTTGGTTTATTTTAACTTTGTTCAAATGTGGATCATCAAATTCCAAAAGATTAAATGATAATACTCTTAAAGTTTCCCTAAGCGCAGGAACACTTTAATGGGTGATGATTCAGAAGGCATCTGCACTGCTGGATATCACCCATCCCCTTATACTTGTCCAATAAATAGACAGCCCATGCTGGAACACTGGACGAATGGATCTCAGCTGGAACTGGAGGAAAAGATTGGAGGAAGTGGTATAAGCAAATGGCTCGGGAGTCTGACAGTGATTGAAATCTTGTCTCTACCCCTTACTAGCCTTGTAATCCTGGGTAAATTACTCTGATTCTCAGGGTCATCATCTGTAAATTGTGAGTAATGATGGTAGCCATCTCACAGGATCTTTTTGGGGCAAGAAGGTAAAGAACTGAGACTGTGATTATAAAGCACTTAGTACATTGAGAGCACATAATAAGTACTTAATAAATAATGACGGCTATTATTACCTGACTGGGATGTATTCAGCTGCCTGGGGGAATAAGGACAGCTCCAGAATTTCTGTTAGGAGGGGCTCAAGAGCAGTAATCACATTGGAAGGCAGGGCAGGACACTGCTTTTACATTGATTCTATGCTTAGTTGGAGAGAACGAGGAAGGATTTGAGATTTAGAGAGACTAGAGCACTTCCCCCATACTCCTCGGCATTGCTCCTATTCTGGCGATATTTAGGGGATTTCTTGCACTCCCCCCTCCCGTCCCAAGCAACTAACCAGCCAACAAATACAAGAGGCTGCTGCCAGGGCACTGGACTCCCGCAGGGAAGGAGAGAGAAGGACGCTGTGCTTTCCCGCTAAGAGCGTCGACTCCCTATTCCTACACCTCTGCTAGATACTACTTCTCCCCCTTCACTGATCCAGCGGAGAAAGCCCACTTAGATTGCACCCCAGCCCGGCTCCTCCTTGACTGCAGCCAATTCCCTTTCCTGGGAGAAGGGGGCATGATCCGTAGTTTTGTTGGCCACAGATAGGAGAGAGTGGTCCCCCGAGGGCATGCTGGTTTCCAGGACACCTCTGATCCCCCCAGGGACACCGCCCAGACTCCCCTGCAGCCTCCGCTGAGGCGGGGAGGACACACTGTCAGCACCAGCTCAGTTGGAGGATACACTCTGGCATCCAGAGCCTTGACCAGTCTCTCTTCCTCTTGCCCCTACACACTCTCCTTACTCCAGGACACGCTTCACCTGGGGCTCTGGAGGCCCACTCTCTCGATTGGAAATCCAGGCTTCAACTCTAGTTAGCTTGTGAGCTTGGGCAAGCTATTTTTCTGTGCCTAGTTTTCCCCACACCAAGACCGACTCCAAGGACTATTATTAATCTGGAGGGTTTAGCACAGATCCCGTGCATAGTAAACTCTCAAATAGCCCGAACCAGAAGAGACAAACCTATTAACTTGATCTAATTATATGTGAAAAGACCAGAGGTTCTAGTTAGTCTCAACACTGACACACTGAATAACCGTGGACAAGTTGCCCCCATCCGTCACATGATGGACTTCATTGATTTAAAAAACCCAGTGAACATTTATTGAGTGCTACTGTCTTCCAGACTCCTTCCCCGCAGGAGCTCACGGCTGCTGAGCGCACTCAGGGGTGGTGAGGGGCACTGAGCGCAGGCAGGCTTGTTTCACTCTGCTTTAGGGGCAGATGGAGAGCCAGAGACTCACTGGAAAATAGCATTTGAACAAGGCTTGAAGGATGCTTCACTTGAGTTTGCCTGGTAAATATTGGCGAGGCTGTTATGTTGCTGTCCCTTTCAAATTTGAGCATTCGCAGGGATTTGGTTCTGTAAGTCAGTCCACTTCTCCTTGCTGAGGTCACTGTGACCGACGGAGCCAGTGGAGCCGCATAAAGCAGGTTATGCCTCGTATTCCCCATTCGGGAACCCTGATCGCCTCGAACGCGCGCGACCAGGGGTCTGCTTCCCGGGGAGAGCAGGGACCGGCGGCGCTGGGAGAAGCTGCTCTTACAGGAGGGGCTCAGCCGGAGCGTGGCAGTGTTGGCCCTGCCCTTTAGTAGGGCATGCTCTGAAGGGTGCCCACCGCCAGGCTCCCCGAGCCTGAGGCGCCGCGCCACCCCAGCTCCAGGGGAGCGCTCCCGCTCCGGGACGGTTAGTTTTGCAGGGACCGGGTCTGCGCCACTCCACCGGGGGTCGCGCCAGTCACCAGGAAGCTGCCGTGGTGCTAGCGCGGAGTTCGGTAACCCGGCGCGCAGGCCCGCGTGCGCACGGTCACGTGGGCGGCGCGTGCCCCCGCACCCACGGGAGGAGGCGGGGAGGGGGCGGGGCCGGCGGCGCGGCCTCCCGTGAAGCCTCGCGCGGGGAAGGACCGGAACTCCGGGCGGGCGGCTTGTTGATAATATGGCGGCAGGAGCTGCCTGGGCATCTCGAGGAGGTGGTGGGGCCCAAACCCGGAAGAAGGGTCTCTTTTCCTGCTAGCGCGGCGGCCGCTGCGGACCCGGAAGTCCGGGCCGGTTACTGAATGAGGGGAGCCGGGCCCTCCCCGCGACAGTCCCCCCGCGCCCTCCGCCCCGACCCGGGCCCCGCCATGTCCTTCTTCCGGCGGAAAGGTAGCGGAAGGGGCGCCGGCGGGGAGCTAGGTTGGGCCTCAGGGGCGGCGGTGGGGCAGATGGGCCTTCTAGGGCTTGCTCCGGGGCGGCGGCGAGGCCCTCGGCCTCCGCGCAGACGCCCCCTGCGTGCCTCGCTCTGCGCCGGGACTCTGCAGGGAGGGCGACGGTGGCCCCCGCGCGAGGTCAGAGGGGAGTTGCCTCGCTGGTCCAGAAGTGTCTGCCGAAACCCGTCAAGTTAATGCCTGTTTGCGTGAAAACAGCTTTTCGGAGTTTGTGTGTGTGTACTGTGGATCGAGAACAAGGAAATTCCTTTAGTACCTTGTTACGGAAGTCTTTGACTTTTCAGAATATTGAGGGTTTTATGTCTAAAAGCAACACGTGAAAAAATTTTCTTTAACTAGTGCTATATTCCAGTTTCCCCTTTTTTGGGGGGTGGAGGGCAGGGTTCGGCTCTTCCTAAAATAACATTACTTAACTTATTGCGGAAAGTTCCCTAATGAAGAAGAATAGTACTTTTGATGACTTGGCAAGTTTACTAACTACTGGAACTCTATAAACAAATTACTTATATGTCTGATTTTCAGTTGTAATAGCTGCCCAGTTCTTTAGTAGAGGCAGCTTAATTTTGATCCTGCATAAGGTTGCATTTCATTGAAAATATATATCCAAAGTGAACAGGTGTGGGTCTTTTTGGATGAAAGTGGTTCTTTCAGTTCTTGTTGCTTCAGAGAAAATGTTACAGACAAAAACGGGTTTTGGAAAAAGCACTAAACTAAATCAGGGACTTGGGTTCACATGACAGCTCTGCTACTAACTCTGTAACCGGGGGCAGAAAAGTGTTAACCTACTTTTCTCTTCTCCCTCAACTGAGAATTAGATGATTTCTCAAGACCCTATTCAACTCTGACTGTGAGTTAAAGAATTCCTTTTAAGTACATACAGAGTTTTAGTAACTGATGTCAGGTGATGAGTGAATGAAAACAGTGCTGAATGAATGAAACCGGTAAAATGGTATGAAGAGGCTTTATTGGTAAAGTAACTTGGTAGAGTTAGTAGCTCACTAATTTGTTTGACAGCGTTGAAGTGTTAGTTGTTTTTTAGGTTTTTTTTTAAAGGGAAAAAAAGCATTCTATGTATAATGAGACAAATTGCGTGTTGCATAGTACACTGTTGTCTCTGTTCCACAAATAACTTTTGAATGTCTTCTGTTTGCCAGCCACTGTGCTAGGCCCTCAGTATTGAGCACTGAACAGGGCAAAGTCTCTGCACCCAGGGAGCTTATTGTCTGCAGGGGGAGACAGACAATGAATCAGTCTCTCTTTCTCTCTCTGTGTATGTGTCTCTGTTTGCAAATTGAGTAGCGTTATGAAAGTGATAACTTTTTTTTTAGAGAAGCAGCGTATTTCAGTTGGATGTTAGAGAAAGGTCTCAGCAGGTGACCTTGAAACTTAGAGCTGAAGGATCAGTAGGAGGTAACATTCAGAGGCCAGGGAAGAGCATTCTAGGCACAGGGAATAGCATGCTCCAAGGTCGTGAGGCAAGAAAGAGTTTGGTGCCCTTCAAGAAAGGAAAGAAGGCTGCTGTGACTCGGGCTCAGAGAGGTAGACAAGGATCAGGTGATTCAGAGCTTTATAGGCCATGGTTAGGTTTTATTCCAAGTGCAGAGACAATATTATTTAAACATTTTTAAAGAGGAGTGATTTGATCTTATTTTATGTTTTAAAAAGATCATTCTAGATGCTTTTTGGAGACTGGATGTGGCAATAATAGAAGCTGAAGATGGTCTTATTTAGGGATCCCATCGAGTCTTTAAATACCATTTTTAAATACCACCTATATGCTGATGACTACCAAATTTACATCTCCAGCTTGGATTCTCTCCCCTGAATCCAGACGGGTATATCCAACTGTTGGTCCACTTTATACTTCTACCTAATAGATATCTAATAGATAGTTATATCTGTTAATAGATATAGTAGACTATCTAATAGATGAATCTTTAACTTACTAGTATATCTAAAATTTAACTCTAGATTTAGTTCTCCTAAGCCTGTTCATCACTTTTTCTCATCTCAATAAATCGCATTTCTGGCCTTTTAATTACTCAGGCTAAAACTTGAGTACATTCTTGAACTTCTCTTTCTCTCCTCTGTATCTGATCCGTCAGCAAGTCTATTAGGTATACCCTAGAACATATCCAAATCCAACCACTTCTCACCATCCCTAACCATTAACACCCTGGTCTAGGCAGTCATCTCTATTTAGATTGAGTGGTTAAGGAAGTCCTCTGAGAGGATGTCATTCGAATCTCAGCTTAAATGTCAAGAGGAAGCCGGTTTTGTGAAAATCGAGGAAGCAGCATTATTTTGCTATAGCCTTCAATTTCGTTTCCCTTCTTCCATCCTTGACCCCATGGTATGTTTTCAAAACATATGCCACACCTCTATTCAGAGTCCTCAAGTGGCTTCCTGTAGTGGCCCTCCATAATCTCCTGCTCCCCTTCATCACTCTTCCATTTATATTGGCCTCCTTGTTGTCAAGTACATTCCCACCTTAGGGACTTTGCACATGTCCTCTCTGCCTAGAACCCTCTTCTCACAGATACCCACCTATTTTGCTCCCTCATGTCCTTCAAGTTTTTGATCAATTGGCATCTTAGTGAAGCTTTCTCTGACCATCCTATTTAAGATTGCAGTCCCTGGCCCCTGCACTCACCCCTGCCCCCCTTGCCTTACTTTCTCTACAGCATATATCACCATCTGCTTTACTTTGTATTTTATAATGCTGGAAGCTGATTTTTGTTCATGGCTGTATCCCCCTGTCTAGGTCAGTGCCTGGCATATAGTTAGGAATTTAGTAAATATTTGTTGAGTAAGTGAAGAAAAATATCAGTAATAATAAGTGCTGTGCAGGGAATTTAAACAGTGATGTGGGAGCAGATCACTGGGTGACAATTTGTGTTCAGATAGTAAGGGAAAGCTTGTTTGGGAAGATGATATTTAAACTGAGACTGAATGAGGAGAGAGAGCCAGTCTTGCAAAGATAAAAGGAACTGCATTCTATCCTGAGAGAACTGGTAATACAAATGTCCTGAGACAGGAATGAGCTGGGTATGTTCAAGGAACAGAAAGAAGGCTGGAACTTCCTGGGAGAGGAGAGGAATGGGATATGTTTTGGGGAGAGAGAGAGCATGACTTGAATAAATGAATGGAGTGAGGAAAACCTGGGAAAGCTTTGGGCTTAAAGCTTGGGGTAGGAGCAATCAAGAATTCTCTTTCGGCAGTTGTGTGTTTGCCATAACTTTTGGACATCCATGTGGATGTGTTAATGAGGCACTTGGATGTACAAGTTCTGCAAAGAGCTCCAGTACTGGAAAATTCTTTAGTTCTGGAAGGAGCTCAGAACTTGATCAGGATCTACAAGTATTTTTCATAAATGATGATTATGGGACTAGATGGGACTAGATGAGATCACCTAGAGGGTACTTATATGAATTAGTTATGTTGAAAGGCTAAGCTGCCATAACAAAGAGACACTAAAGTGTAATGGCTCAAATAAGATAAACCTTTATTTCTCTCTCGTGTAAAACCTTTATTTCTCTCGTGCAACAGTTCAAATTCCAGGTCATTGGGTGGCTTTGCTTCCTGATCATTCAGGGGTCATTTTCCCCCCATCTTATTATTCCTCTTTCCCTTAGAGTATGGTCTATTTTATCAAAGCCAGGTCCTAGCCCCTTCTGTCTGTCCTCAGTCCTCTGACCCATGGTGAGGGGGGTGAGTATGGGGGAAAGGGAAACTTTGGCCAGAAAGTGGCACATACCATTTCTATTCACATTCTATTAGTGAGAACCTAGTCATATGGTCATAGCTAACTGCAAAGGCTTCTGGGAAATGTAGAGTAGCTAGCCAGTTATATGCTAGACTTCAGCCCTCTTGCTAGGAAGGGGAGAATGAGTTCAGTGGCCAGGTAGCATTTCCTGGCATATGTGGCTTAGGAGAGAGCTGTGGGGGCTGATGCAGCTTGTAGAAGTTAAATTGAAGAACACGAGCCATTGGCAAAGGAGAATCGAAAATAAAATGCCAGTGATACAGGAGTGCAATGTCATGGAAGCTAAGAGAAGTTAATGTTTCAAAAAGGAGAGAGTATTGCGTTGAATATCACCTGCAAGGTCAAGATAAATAGGATTGGCACTCAGTTTGACGACGTGGAAGTAACCGATGACTTTAATAAGAGTAGTGTCAGTGGAATGGGTTGAGGGAAGAATGTGAAGTGAGGAAAGTAGAAAGAGTAAGTAAAAACGCCTTTTTCAAGAAACTTTGCAGTGAAAAGGAAAAGGGCAATAGCTGGAAGGGGCTATCGGGTAAAGGGAATTTTTTTTTTTTAAGATAAAATATGCTGGAGCATGTTTGTATGCTGATAGGAATGATCCAGTAGAGAGGGAGAAAATGATACAGAAGAGAGAGGTATTACTTGCAGGAGTGAAGTTCTTGAGAAGACCTGAGGGATTAGGATTAAAGCCTGACTCTACCAAGATTTGTATACTGCTGCTGGAAATGGCAGTTGGTAGAACCACTTGTATAAAGTTTAAAAACCTTCCAACAATGCTGTATATTGTTTATGGAAACATAAATATATTAAGGAGTAAAAATGTGGATGGAAACAGTAAACATTCAATTTATGAAATTGTTTCCCTTCGGGAGAGGGGGAATGAGATCAGGGAGAGGCTTCAGTTGCACCTGCGATGTTTTATTTCTTTAAAAAATTTTTCTGAAGCAAATATGGCATAATGTTAAGATTTGATAAACCCGATTGTCCCTCATATTAAGGTCTAGTCTTGTCTTCATGTTTTAAATGTTTCATAGTAAAAAGAACTATACAAACAAGAAAAAGCATAGTCAGTAGTACAGAATAAGGTGGCAGAAATAAACCTAAATAGATCAGTAATCACAATAAATGAAAGTAGACTAAAATCTATATGGCTAAAAATCTAGCAAAAGTATATAGTTAACAGATTAAAGACTCAGGTTAGATAATAAACCAAAATTCAGCCATAACTCTTTACCAGAGACACAACCAAAACATAAGGACATGGAAACACTGAAAATAAGTGGATGTAAAGATATACCAGACAGATGTTAACCACAAGTAAGCTTTTGTGGCAGATTAAATACATTAATGCATAAAACGTTATTAGGCCTAAAAAGGTCGCTACATTATGATAAAATGAACAGGTACTGGGAAGATAGAATTCTGAACTGATTTGCGCCTAACATCGGTCTCAAAATATATGAAGCAAAATATACAGAATTACCAGGAGAAATCAACAAATTCATGGTTAGGGTTTCAAGAAGTTTCTTTTTTAGAAATAAAGATCAGTAATCACAACAAAGAGAAATGGGCTAACCCAGATGTTGAAAAGATGGTGATCTTCAGATTGGATTCCTGCTATGTACTGTTTAAATATAAAAAGGATCATGGGATGGTTAAAAGTAAAAGAATGGGAAAATATATTAGGGATATATAAACGAAAATAAAGCTAATGTAATCTTCACACTAGCACATACATAAAAAAGGAAGGAAAAGTTAAGTTTTGGGAGGAAAGGGGAGCAAAAGTCATTATTCCCAGATAACGTGATTGCATACATAGAAAATTCAAGGAAATCTACGCACATAGCATTGGAACTCCTAAAAGAGTTTGGATGGGCTTTAAAAATATATGTATTTATATATTAGTATTTAAAACTCAATTGTATTTAAAACTCATCCCTGTATGCTAGTTAGAACAAAAGACTTTGAAATCTTTATGGAGTTTACAAAATATAATTGGACGTAAAAGGAGACCCAAATAAATGGAGAGGTATACTGTGTTCATGGATAGAAAGATTCAATACCAGAAAGATATGAATTCTTCTCCCAAATTAATGATTAAGTCAGTGCTGTTTAAAAAAATTCCCATGGGGGTTTTAGGATCAGGACAAGTTGGTCCTATATTTAATATGGAAGATAGTTTTGAAAAAGAATAAGGTAGAGCACATGGCCCTGCCAGAGGCTTGTCATATCGTTCAGTAATTAAGGCTAGAATTGAATGCACAGAAACAGGCCCAGGTATGTATGGGAACTTAGTATATAAAGAGTTCCTATTCAGTTGGGAAAAGTTGAACTAATCAGTAAATGATGTTTGTTATCCCTCTGGCACGCACAAAAAAAATTACGATTTCCTGCCTCCTGTCGTTTACATCAGGGGTCAGCAAACGTTCTGTAAACCAGATAGTAAATATTTTAGGCTTTGCGGGCCATGTTGTCTCTGTCTCACTCTCCTCTATCCTTGTAGCCATAGATAGTGCATAAACGAGTGGAGATGGCTGTGCTAAAACTTATTTACAAAAAACTGGTGGTAGGCTGGATTTGGCCCATGGGCTGTAGGTTGCCAGTACCTGATATACAGAAATAAATTCTAGGTAGATAAGAGCCCAAAGAAAAAGCAAAATTTGAGATCACACAGAAGAAAATATAGGGGAAAAAATCTGATCTTGGGATAGGAACAGATATTTTAAAAAATAAGACCTAGGAAAATACAATCCACATAATGTAAATTTGACTACATTAAAGTTTAAAACTTCCATACAATAAAATCTACCTAAAGTACTGGCAACACAAACAACAAAGGATTAGTATTCAGAATATGTTTGAAATTTCTACAAATAATAAGTCAAAGACAAAGGACATGAATAGGCAGTCCATAAAAGAGGAAACCTAAAGAGCCACTAACCATGAAAGGATGTCGTCTCAAAGGAAATCAAGGAAATGAATTAAAAACAGATCCAATGCCATTTGAAAACTATTAATTTGGCAAAAATTAAAAATACCAAGGATGAGGATATGAAGCATAGTGGTGAGTGTAAATTGGTATAGCTGCTTTCATTAAAAATGCACATAATTTGTTATCTAGCAGTTCCATTTCTAGAGATTTATCCTAGAGAAATTCTTACATACATACACACATACATATATATATATATATATATATATATATAAAAGAAGGCATGTACTAGAATGTTCATCACACCAATGTTTGTGATAGTGAAAACTAGGAAATAAAACCTAAATGTTCATTAACAGGAAAATGGATAAATAAAGGTGTATTTATTTAAAGGAACTAAGCAGCTAAAATGAATGAACTAGAGCTATGTGAATCTATTAGAACTGCATTAATATAGACAAATGTCAAATTATTGAATTAATACAAGTGTCAGATATGTGTAGAAGAATACCATTTGTAATTTTTAAAGATGTGCAGAATAATTTTTTTTTATACATTCATATGTGCTAATAGTCTAAAAATGTACATGGCAGTAAAGACATCTAATTTAGAATAGTATTCATCTCTGGGAAGGGAAGAAAAGCAGTAAGATCAGATAGTGATTCATAGGAACCTTTAACTATATGTATAATATTTAGGGGGAAAGAGGAAATAAGGCAACACCAAATAATATTTGGTCAAGTCAGATTGTGTGTGTACTTTTATGTTTGAAATATTGATTAGGAGATCTGCTTGGTAAAATGAGAATCATCAGGGCAAAAGTGGAACTGTGGAGGTATATTTTGGTGGTAGAATCAGTTGGCCTTAGTAGTTTGGATATGGAAGATAAGAGCGAGACAGTGTTAAAGATGGCTTCCAGATTTTTGGCCTGAGAAATTGGTGGGTGATGATGTCCTTCATGAGAGAAGACGAAGACTGAGGGGGGAACAAGTTTGAGAAAAGATGGTACGTTCCATTTTGAATAAGTGTAATTAGGGAAGATGGCAGGTAAGTGGTTAACGTATGAATTTAAGATCAAAAAGGAATTAGACTAGAAATAGAAATTTAGGAGTAAATAGCAAGTCTGTGGTATTTAAAGCCTTAAGAATGGATTAGTTCACCCAGAACATACGTAAGTATATGTAGTGAAAAGAAAAGGGACCCAAACCCTTTCCCAAGGAGTAGCTAGAAAACCAGGAGAGTGGAGTGTCATGGAAGCCCAGACAAGTTGGTGTTTCAAGTGGGAGATGTAGTTGGTTGGCAAATGCTGCTGAGAGTGTTACTGAACCAGGCCCAGTTTGCCCCCGCACAGTATGCCAATCACCGAGATGACTAGTTTTTCCAGAAAGGGTTTATTCACAAGGCAGCCAAGTGAGGAGACGAGAGAACAAGTCTCAAATCTGCCTCGTATCTGGGGATTAGGGATATTTATGGGATAATGGGGCGGGGTAGTCTGAAGTGTGGGGATAGATGATTGGAGATAAGGAAAAGTGAGGTAATAGATGATCTACGTAAGTGTAGTCAAGCTTTGTGGCTCTTCATAGGACACATGTTCACAAAATGGTGGCTTTAGCATGATCTGAGGGTGGAGTTTTTGGCCCCCCTGATGTCAAAGGGTCACCTATCAGACATTCTCGCATGCCCAGTTGATGGGTCAGTGGTCTCAACCAGCCTGAACTGGACAAGGAGTTGATTCTCAGTTCCTGAAAAACAGCTTAAGCAACCTGACCTCAGTGGTAACCCCAGCATCAGAGATGTTATCTGTAAGGTGGGAGTTCTGATAATACATTGCTTATCTACATGACTTTTAAGAGTAATCATTAATGGCTATCTGGCCACCCGTTTCAGGAGGGCTGCAAAAATCAGTCACTCTACCACATTTCCTTATTTTATCTTCCTAACAGCAGTGATCCATACCTGAAATAATCTTACTTATTTTTGTTCATGTTTGTCTCCACATACTTGCATGTAGACTTCTTGAAGGCAAGACTGCTATCTTTTCTGAGCCAGGAGAGTGTCTGGCACATACAAGGCACTCAAATATTTGTTGATGGATTGACTTGCTAGATACTCTAAGAGCTAGTTATTTCCTGCTACTAGCCTTTCAACATTTAATGTTTAAGAGCACAAGTAGAGAGATGGTCACATTTTGGGATTTCTTATTTTGATAGGCTTTTTACGGTGAAGTTAAAGAAAATTTAATGTTGAAAATATACAAGACAAGTAAGGAGGTTTAAAAATAGTCTTATCGGATCCTGTAAGAATTCACACCTTGCTTAAGCTTCAGCACACCTTCCTTTCTTGGATATTGTGTTATTAGCAGATCTGCAATAGAATTTCCACTGTTTTGTGTAATGGAGGAGAGACTGTACAGTTTTTAAGAGACCAGTTGTTAAACCTTGAGTATTAGAAGTTTAGAATGTTTTTAAATTTAGAATGTTTGTATTTGATGCTTTGGGGGGAATACATGAGAAGATAGATATGATATATAACCAAGGAATTCTGTCTTTTTCTTCAGGATGTGTCTAGTAGTGGGTGGCACATGGTAATAATATTAATTAACATCCTAAATTTACTGTGTGCTAGTTACTTTTCTAAGCCCTTTACAAGTATTTACGTTTTCATCCAAAACCGTCTAAGGTAGGTGTTAGTATTATTGACCTAATTTTATAAATCAAGAAAATTGAGACCAGAGAAGTAAAGTTACCTGTCGAGGATCACATGGCTAATAAGTGACAGAGCCAGAATTTGAACCCAGATATTCTGATGTTGTCTCTCCATAAGCACTCTCAGTGTTCTTGACTGAATGCTGTTCAAAGGTCACTTCCTTGGAGAAACATTCCCTGACAACTGCCGTGCCCTGCCCCCCTCCAAGGCAGTTAGTCCATAGTTGTAGAATTTGAATACTCATCTTTTAGAATAAAGCTTGGCTAATTTTTACAATGTGTAGAATGCATCTTTTTGACTGTAAAAGTTGATCATGGTGCTTTTTTATCTTCTAGTGAAAGGCAAAGAACAAGAGAAGACCGCAGATGTCAAGTCAGTTAAAGGTGAGTTCAGTGGCATTTCATTGTATTAAAGTGATATGCTTTGCATTTATGAGCTCTTTAATCCTATCTTTCCCTTCTCTTGCCATTAATCATTTCTACCTTCTTTTATGATTATTTATGATTGTGACTTATTTCCCTGTTTAACCTGTGAACTCCTTAACACCTAGCATATAATAGGCTTTTACTAAGCATTTATGTCCTAGTGATTACAGTAAACCAGTATCCTCCTCCTTAATCACACATTTGGTTGTTCCCTAAAAGCAATTAGTTGACTTTAAAAAAACAAAAAGCGAAAAATACTCTCAACTGAGCAGTCTGACAACTGAGTGAAAGCCCTTTTACTTATAAGACTTGGTTTCCTGTTTATCCGGAAGTGTGGATGATGACAGTTTTCACTTCTCTATGATTTTGGATGAATGGCCTTAACTTAAAATTTATTCAGAGTACTTTATTGGAATCAATATACTGTCCTTGTTTAGAGGTTAGAGCATGTTTTTTTTGTTTTTTTTTTTTTGATTTTTATTGATATTTTAATGGTTTCTAACATTGTGAAATTTTGGGTTGTACATTTTTGTTTGTCCATCACCCCATATATGACTCCCTTCACCCCTTGTGCCCACCCCCCACCCCCCACCCCCACTTCCCGGGTAACCACAGTCCAGTTTTCTCTGTCCATGTGTTGGTTTATATTCCACATATGAGTGAGATCATACAGTGTTTGTCTTTCTCTTTCTGGCTTATTTCACTTAACATAATACGCTCCAGGCCCATCCATGTTGTTGCAAATGGGACGATTTTGTCTTTTTTTATGGCTGAGTAGTATTCCATTGTATATATATACCACATTTTCTTAACCCAATCGTCAGTCGAGGGACACTTAGGTTGCTTCCACTTCTTGGCTATGGTGAATAATGCTGCAATGAACATAGGGGTGCATAAGCCTCTTTGGATTGTTGATTTCAGGTGCGTTGGATAGATTCCCAGTAGTGGGATGGCTGGATCATAGGGCATCTCTATTTTTAATTCTTTGAGGAATCTCCATACCGTTTTCCATAGAGGCTGCACCAATTTGCATTCCCACCAGCTGTGTATGAGGGTTCCTGTTTCTCCACATCCTCTCCAACATTTGTTGTTTTTTGTCTTGGTGATTATAGCCATTCTAACGGGCGTGAGGTGGTATCTTAGTGTTGTTTTGATTTGCATTTCCCTGATGATTAGTGATGTTGAGCATCTTTTCATGTGCCTATTGGCCATCTGTATATCTTCCTTGGAGAAGTGTCTGTTCATTTCCTCTGCCCATTTTTTGATCGGGTTGTTTGTTTTTTTGTTGTTCAATTGTGTGAGTTCTTTATATATTATGGAGATCAACCCCTTGTCAGATGTATGTTTTGCAAATATTCTCTCCCAGCTGGTTGGTTGTTTGTTCATCTTGATTCTGGTTTCATTTGTCTTATAAAAGCTCTTTAGTCTGATAAAGTCCCACTTGTTTATTTTTTCTTTAGTTTCCCTAGTCTGGGTAGGCATGTCATCCAAAAAGATTCCTTTAAACCCAATGTCAAATAGTGTGTTGCCTATATTTTCTTCTATGAGTTTTATAGTTTCAGGTCTCACCTTCAGGTCTTTGATCCATTTTGAGTTAATTTTTGTGAATGGCGATAGCACATGGTCCACTTTCATTCTTTTGCATGTGGCTGTCCAGTTTTCCCAACACCATTTATTGAAGAGACTTTCCTTTCTCCATTGCATGTCCTTAGCACCTTTGTCGAAAATTAGCTGTCCGTATATGTGTGGTTTTATTTCTGGGCTTTCAATTCTGTTCCATTGATCTGTGTGTCTGTTTTTGTACCAGTACCATGCTGTTTTGATTACTATTGCTTTGTAGTATGTTTTGAAGTCAGGAATTGTGATGCCTCCTGCTTTGTTCTTTTTCTTTAGGATTTCTTTAGCTATTCGGGGTCTTTTGTTGCCCCATATAAATTTTAGTATTCTTTTTTCTATTTCTGTGAAGAATGTCATTGGGATTCTGATTGGGATTGCATTGAATCTGCAGATTGCTTTAGGTAATATAGACATTTTAACTATGTTTATTCTTCCAATCCACGTGCATGGGATATCTTTCCATTTCTTTATGTCATCGTAGATTTCCCTCAATAATGTCTGGTAGTTCTCATTGTATAGGTCCTTCACCTCCTTGGTAAGATTTATTCCTAGGTATTTTATTCTTTTTGATGCGATTGTAAATGGTATTATCTTTTTGAGCTCTCTTTCTGTTAGTTCATTATTAGCATATAGAAATGCAACTGATTTTTGTAGATTGATTTTGTACCCTGCAACTTTGCTGTAGTTGTTGATTGTTTCTAACAGTTTTCCAACAGATTCTTTAGGGTTTTCTATATATACAATCATGTCATCTGCAAATAGTGAGAGTTTCACTTCTTCGTTACCTATTTGGATTCCTTTTATTCCTTTTTCTTGCCTAATTGCTCTGGCCAAAACCTCCAGTACTATGTTGAACAGGAGTGGTGAGAGTGGGCAGCCCTGCCTCGTTCCTGTTCTCAGAGGAATGGCTTTCAGTCTTTCCCCGTTGAGTATGATGTTAGCTGTGGGTTTGTCATATATGGCCTTTATTATGTTGAGGTACTTTCCTTCTATTCCCATTTTATTGAGAGTTTTTATCATAAATGGATGTTGTATCTTGTCAAATGCCTTCTCTGCGTCTATTGAGACGATCATGTGGTTTTTATTCTTTGTTTTGTTGATGTGATGTATCACGTTGATTGATTTGCGGATGTTGAACCATCCCTGCGTCTCTGGTATAAATCCCACTTGATCATGGTGTATGATCTTTTTAATATATTGTTGTATTCGGTTTGCCAATATTTTGTTGAGGATTTTTGCATCAATGTTCATCAGCGATATTGGCCTGTAATTTTCTTTCTTTGTATTGTCTTTGTCTGGTTTTGGTATCAGGGTGATGTTGGCCTCATAGAATGATTCAGGAAGTGTTCCATCTTCCTCTATTTTTTGGAATAGTTTGAGGAGGATGGGTATTAAATCTTCTTTGAATGTTTGGTAAAATTCACTGGAGAAGCCATCTGGTCCTGGACTTTTATTTTTTGGGAGGTTTTTGATTACTATTTCAATCTCTTTACTTGTGATTGGTCTATTCAGATTCTCCATTTCTTCTTGGTTCAATTTTGGGAGGTTGTATAAGTCTAAGAATTTATCCATTTCTTCTAGATTGTCCAATTTGTTGGCATATAATTTCTCATAGTATTCTCTTATAATCCTCTGTATTTCCATGGTATCCGTTGTAATTTCTCCTCTTTCATTTCTAATTTTATTTACTTGAGCCTTTTCTCTTTTTTTCTTAGTTAGCCTGGCTAAGGGTTTGTCTATTTTGTTTATCTTCTCGAAGAACCAACTCTTTGTTTCATTAATCCTTTCTACTGTTTTTTTGGTCTCAATATCATTTATTTCTGCTCTGATTTTTATTATTTCTCTCCTTCTGCTGGCTTTGGGCTTTGTTTGTTCTTCTTTTTCTAGTTCTGTTAGGTGTAATTTAAGGTTGCCTATTAGGGCTTTTTCTTGTTTGTTAAGGTGGGCTTGTATCGCTATGAGTTTCCCTCTCAGGACCGCTTTTGCTGCGTCCCATATGGTTTGATATGGCATGTTATCATTTTCGTTTGTTTCCAGATAGTTTTTGATTTCTCCTTTAATTTCATCAATGATCCATTGGTTGTTCAGTAGCATGTTGTTTAATCTCCACATTTTTGTCACTTTCCCAGTTTTTTTTTCCTGGTTCATTTCCAGTTTCATAGCCTTATGGTCTGAAAAGATGCTTGTTATGATTTCAATCTTCTTAAATTTATTGAGGCTTGCTTTGTTTCCCAACATATGGTCTATCCTAGAGAATGTTCCATGCGCGCTTGAGAAGAATGTGTAGTCAGCTGTTTTTGGGTGGAGTGCTCTGTATATGTCTACTAGGTCCATCTCGTCCAGTTTTTCATTTAAGTCTAATATTTCTTTATTAACTTTTTGTCTGGATGATCTATCCATTGCTGTAAGTGGGGTGTTAAGATCCCCTACTATTATTGTGTTGTTGTTGATTTCTCCTTTTAGGTTTGTTAATAGTTGTTTTATGTACATTGGTGCTCCTATGTTGGGTGCATATATATTTATAAGTGATATGTCTTCTTGATGGAGTGTCCCTTTTATCATTATATATTTCCCTTCTTTGTCTTTCTTAACCTGTTTTATCTTGAAGTCTACTTTGTCTGATATGAGTATGGCAACACCTGCTTTCTTTTGTTTGCCATTAGCTTGGAGTATTGTCTTCCATCCTTTCACTCTGAGCCTGTGCTTGTCTTTAGTGCTAAGATGTGTTTCCTGAAGGCAGCATATTGTTGGGTCTTGCTTTTTAATCCATCCTGCCACTCTGTATCTTTTGATTGGAGAGTTCAATCCATTTACATTTAGGGTAATTATTGAAATATGAGGGTTGAATGTTGCTGTTTTGTCACTTATTTTCTGGTTCTTTTGCATTTCCTTTGTTTCTTGTCCCATTTGTTTTGGACTGCCAATTCAGTTTGGTTGTTCTGTCTTATGATTCTTCTAGTTTTCTCTTTGTTTATCATATGTGGTTTTAATTTGATTATTTGTTTAGTGGTTACCTTGAGGTTTGGGCAAAAAATCTTCTGTATGAGATAGTCCATTATCTGATAGCCTCCTATTTCCTTATACTAAGTCAATTCAGTCACTTTCCTCTTCCCCTTCTAAGTTGCTCTTGTTATACCTTATTCTATCTTGTGTTGTGGCTGTGTGTTTACAGTGATGAGGTTAAATTTATTTTTGGTGAATTTCTTCCTTTGATCTTTGAGTTTAGTATTTAAGTGGTTGCTAACCTATTCTGGTAAAGACCTACTATTTCTCTGATTTTGTCTACCTACTTTTCTCCTTACTCCAAGCTTTGTGTTCCCTTTCTCTTGTTTTCAGGCCTGAGGGCCTTCTTGAGTATTTCTTGTAACGGAGGTCTCGTGGCCATGAACTCCCTTAGCTTTTGTTTATCTGGGAGAGTTACTATTTCTCCATCATATTTGAAGGATATTTTTGCTGGATAGAGTATTCTTGGCTGAAAGTTTTTGTCTTTTAGTATTTTGAATATATCATTCCAGTCTCTTCTAGCCTGAAAAGTTTCTGTTGAGAAATCCGCTGAGAGCCTGATGGGAGTTCCTTTGTACGTTATTTTTTGTTTTTGTCTAGCTGCCCTTAATATTGTTTCTTTGTCGTTGACCCTGGCTAGCCTTACCACTAGGTGTCGTGGTGAAGGCCTTTGTCTGTTAATATATATAGGAGTCCTGTTGGCTTCGCTTACTGGTATTTCCTGCTCCTTCCCCAGATTTGGGAAATTTTCAGCTATTATTTCCTTGAATAGGCTCTCTGTTCCTCTTTCCCTCTCCTCTCCCTCAGGAATACCTATAATTCTTATGTTACATTTTCTAATAGAGTCCGATATTTCTCGGAGTCTTTCTTCATTTCTTTTTAGTCTTAGTTCTCTCTCTTCTTCCATCTGGAGTATATCTGTATTCCTATCCTCTAAAGTACTAATTCTTTCCTCCATATTGTCAGCTCTGTTCTTTAAAGATTCCAGATTCTCCTTTATCTCCTCCATTGTGTTCTTCATCTCCATCAGCCCTGATAGGTTTTTCTTTATGATTTCAATCTCTTTTGTGAAGAAACTCCTAATCTCATTTAATTGTTTGTCTGTGTTGTCTCGTATTTCGTTGAGTGTTTTTATGATAGCTATTTTGAAATCTCTGTCATTTAGTTTATGGATTTCTGTGTCTTCGGGGTTGATTTCTGGGTGCTTGTCATTTTGTTTCTGGTCTGGTGATTTCATATATTTTTGCATTGTGGTTCCTGTGTTGGTTTTGATTTTCCTCATCCTGGAAGTCTCTGGTTGCAATTTCCACCTGCCGCCACTGTCTGGTGGTAAAGGGCTGTGTAGTCTAAGCCCCCTGCGCTCTGCCCCAGTTTTTCTGCTGCGATCCGCAGTTTTGTTTTGTTTTGTTTTGTTTCTTTTCCCCACTGCGATCCACGGGTCCAGTCCAGTTTATTCAGGTCTGCCTCGGACCGCTAGATCTGGTCGAGCTGCAGACTCCGGGTTGCGGGGAGGGGGGAGCTCTCTCTTTTGCCCTCTGGGTCCCTGACGTGGGAGGCTTCTCGTTTGCCCCTCTTTATCCGCTCTCTGGGTTGCTCAGATGTTGATGGTAGCCCTGTGGCTCCTCTGAGCCCTCTGTGCGGGAGTTTCCCACTGGCTGAGAGAGCCCGAAGAGCTACAGTTTCCCGCCGAGGGCCCCCCCCCCCCCCGGGAGCCGCGCGGACCGGATCGCTGATCTGATGGGGAGGGAGCGGAGTTCTCCTTACCTCTCCCCACTTCCTCTGGGGGCCCAGCACGTTCCGCTATCAGATGTGCGGCAGTGTGGATCCCTCCGCTCCAGCTTTTCACTGTCTTGGATTCCGTTGTTGGTCTGTGGCTGTTACTTTTGTTGTATTTTGTGGGGGAAGAATTCACGGGAAAGCTCACTCCGCCATGATGCTGACGTCACTTAGAGCATGTTTTTTTAGATTGTAATCTCTGCTGTAGTTTTGACTGGCTTCATTATGTCAATGTACAAAGATGGGAATGGGAAAATTACAATGGAAATTATTTCCACAGCCATTACATATAAATTTCGTAAATGTAATTTATTTCTATGAAATCTGTAGATTGCTACTTATTTAGATTTTTCTTTCAAATGTTTGTATGTTGTGTGGCTAGCATTGAGTATTAACTCTATGAGCTCAATTTGTCAGAGAGAGACTAATTATAACTTGTTAAGAGATTTATAAGATTGGGGAATAAATAGGGTACCTTACAGCCTTATTCTCTGCTGGCTTTTGATAATTTAAAGCCAGTTGGATCCCACGTTAGTTCACACTGCCTTCTTTAGGAAAAATCTCCTTGGCATTAATAAAGGCTTAAAGTCCTTAGCAAGCAGAAGCTTGTGACTACTAGATCTGATTGTAGTAGAGGCAAGAGACTGTGATGTCTCAGGCACACTAATTTTCTACCCTAAATTCTGCTACTAACAGTATGACCTTGGGAAGTCATGTAACTTTCTTCAGGTTCCTCATTTGTAGAATGAGAGAATTGGCCTACCTAACTTCTAAATCTGTACCAGGCTGAAAAATTCCATGCTTATACTTATGACAGTACATAATTTGTGCTTAGCATTCACTGACTTAACCTTAGAATAATATGGAAGCAGTACGGGAAACAGGCCCTCCAGAAGTTTGCAGTGTAATTAGAAAGACAAACTTAGACACAGAACAGTAGCAAATAAACCAAAATAATATCTACAATCATGTGTCAGTTAACGACAGGGATACATTCTGAGAAATGCGGCATTTGGAGATTTTGTTGTTGTGCGAACATCATTGAGTGTACTTTATACAAACCTAGATGGTAGAGCCTACTACACACCTAGGCTGTATGGTACTAATCTTATAGGACCACTGTTGTATGTGTGATCTGTCGTTGACTGAAACGTCATTATGTGGTGCATGACTATACCTTTTATTGAGCACTGATTCTATTCTAGGCATTAGACGAAAACTGTGGCTGTAATAGTGAACAAAAAAGACTTGGATCCTGCCTTCATTGGACTTACAGATTGGTAGGGGAAAGGAACATTAATCAAATGATTCCACAGATAGCTTGGGCTAGATCAGTATGGAAATGAAGAGATCTGGACAGATCAGTGTAGAAGTTAAAAAGGATAGAACATTGTTATTGATTAAATATGGTATAAAGGAGAGAGAGGTTTAAGGTTGATATCTACTTTTCTTGCTTGGCTGACAATGTGACTGGTAGAGAACCAAGCTGGGAAATTATATGTTTAGTTTTGGTGTATTGGGTGGGAGGTACTTTTGAGACATTCATTTACATATGTTATGCACACAATTATTTTATTTTATTTTATTTATTTATTTTTTTGTGAGGAAGATCAGCCCTGAGCTAACATCCATGCTAATCCTCCTCTTTTTGCTGAGGAAGACTGGCTCTGAGCTAATATCTATTGCCAGTCCTCCTGCTTTTTTTCCCCAGAGCCCCAGTAGATAGTTGTATGTCATAGTTGCACATCCTTCTAGTTGCTGTATGTGGGACGTGGCCTCAGCATGGCTGGAGAAGCGGTGCGTTGGTGTGCGCCCGGGATCCGAACCTGGGCTGCCAGTAGCGGAGTGCGAGCACTTAACCGATAAGCTACGGGGCCAGCCCACACACAATAATTTTACAGTCTGAGTTTTTAACCAAAGATAAAAGTGATTTTGTGGAGTCTGGCAGACCAGCATTGAAATCCTGCCTGTTGAAATGACTCTTTACTAGCTCATTGACTTAGGGCCAAGTATTTAACTTTTTTCTGCTTGTGTCCTCATCTCCAAAATGAGGAAAATATTGGTCTTGCAAGATTGTTATGAGAGATAAATGAAATAATGTACCCTGAAAAATGTACACCGAGAAACCAGTACAGTGCTTGGTACATAGTAGGTAGTATGTTGGTAGCTATTATTATTTAGTTTTAACAGAGTAGGCCCTCAATATGTTGAATTAGTTAAATTAAGTGAATTATTCCAACAAGTTCAGAGGAATTTGAGATCAGCAAATGTTTTCTGAAGTGTATGGAAGCCTTCATAGTAATGAGACTTAACTGTATAAAAGTTGAATAATAGGAAATATTTGAATGAAAGAGGAGATTCTTTTTTTTTCCCCCTACCAGCCCAGCCTCTTATTTCTTTGAGTATATATTGGGCAGAGGGGCCTTAATTTTTACAGATGGATTGAGATCAGGTTGTAGAGGGCCTTAAAGACCAGAAAAGAGAGTTGAAACAGAGAAAACAGGGAGCCACTGTAGACTTTTGAACAGGATGTTGATGCTTTACATATGATATTTATGAAAGGTAGTCTGGAAGAGTTATATAGGATAGAGACTCTAGAAGTTCTTTTGCTGTTAAACGGAAAGATCTGTACTAAGGGTGTGGTGTTGAAAATAAACAAGTAAGTAGATGTTTAAACATCTTAAAAGAAAAGTCAACAGATCTTGGCTAGTAAACAGATATAGTGAAAAAGAATGGGTCCAGTATTTTGAGCTTTGGAGACTGGTAGATTGAACAGAGACAGAGACATTGAGAAGGAGAATTAGTTTGGAAGAAGATGTGATAAGTTTGATATTTGAACAAATTGGTCTTGAGATGATAAAGTCAAAGTGAGAATGGCTAGCAATAAATAATTAGAGATACAGGACTGAAGCTCAGATCAAAGGATAGGTCTGAGACACAGGTCAGTGGTTTTCCATCTGGGTTCCACTTCCACAGCGGTGTACCCTAGGAGCTGTTGCGGAGAGGACCCACATCAAGGGCATGCATGAGACTTTCCCCTTGAATCAACTAGAGTTACAGTTAACTCTGTTTTATCTATTTTAGATACCTGTTTAGGTTTTAGATATCTATTTTATCTATTTTACAGACATATCAGGTTCCCACATATGCTTATTGTTTGGAGAAAAAAGGGAGCTTACAGCTAAAAAAAAATCTTTGAAAAAGATTGCTCTAGTAATAATTGAAGGTTTGAGAATAATGTGCTTTCTAGCAGAAAGAAAAAAAGAAGAACAGAGAACCTTAGGAATAAGAGGAGTCATGACAGGCGACCATATCTCGTTTATTATTTATTTATTTAATGAATGTGTACTAAAAGAATGAGAGGGAGGAACAAATAGAAGAGGAAATTGAGCAGAGTGTAGTACCATGGAGACCAAAGGAAGATAGGGCATTAGGAAGGAGCGTGTGAAATCAGTTGCTAGTTCTAATAGAGAAGTTAACAAAGAGAAAAGGTTTGCACAAATGAATTAATAGCGTTTTACATCATCATACACATCTAATCAGGAAACAATTAGAAAGTCTCTTTGCTCTTACACAATCTTAGTTGTAGCTTGTTTGTACAATAAAACTAGCTATTATTGTTTATAAACTTGCTAAAATGATTTTGCTCCCTTCAATTTATCATGAAAATTAAAAAAAAAAGACTTCCTTCTAAAATTGAAAAAATCCTTTGAAGACACCTCTATTGCATAATTCTCCCAACTCTTGTTTAATGACTAATAAGAATAGATAACCTGGAAAACAGGTATGGACATTCACGTTCTTATCTGCTTTATCCTATAAATACATCTCAAAGAATAATAGATTGAATTACAGTACTATGTATTCTTCATAAGAAATATTACCTAGTATTACTCAGATTTTGTGTCTGGGAACTGTTTGCTAAGATTGAGCGCACTTATCTGTTGACTGCTCAATAAAATAAGTGGTGCTAGTAGATACAAGTTTAGTTATCTGAGAGTTATTTATATTTAGGGTGTGGAATGCTAAGTGCTGTCCTTCTTGCTATAGCAGTGTACTAACCAAAATTTCTTAAAAACCTTTATTAAGAGTCTTTGGTATTTGTGTGGCATAAATAGGGTAGATGGAATTTTTTTTTTGAGGTCGCATGTGTTTATAACATTATATAAATTTCAGGTGTACATCATTATATTTCAGTTTCTGTATAGACTGCATCATATTCACCACCAAAAGTCTGGTTGCCATCTATCACTGTACACATGTGCCCCTTTACTTCTTTTGCCCTCCCCCAGCCCCCTTCCCCTCTGGTAACTACCAATCTGTTCTCTGTATCTCTGTGTTTATCTTCCAAATATGAGTGAAGTCATGGTATTTGCCTTTCTCTGACTTATTTCGCTTAGCATAATATCTTCAGGGATAGGTGGAATTTTAATTCAGCTGAAGCAACAAGTTCATAGGGTTACTTGGATAGTGTAATATCGAGTTGATTATTTCCTATTAACATAGTGATGGGGCCGGCCCGGTGGCACAAGCGGTTAAGTGCTCGCGCTCTGCTGCGGTGGCCTGGGGTTTGCCGGTTCGGATCCCAGGCGCGCATCAACGCACTGCTTGACAAGCCATGCTGTGGTGGCGTCCCATATAAAGTGAAGGAAGATGGGCACAGATGTTAGCCCAGGGCCAGTCTTCCTCAGCAAAAAAAGAAGAGGATTGGCAGACGTTAGCACAGGGCTGATCTCACACACACACACACACACACACACACAAAAACATATTGATAACTAACCTCTTTATTCTGAAGTCAAAAGGATGATATTAATATTTCTTCAGACTACTAAACAAAATATATTTTGTGAATTTTTAAATGTACTTTATCTTTAAGCAGCTTGAACTTTGATCATAAATGTTTTTTATTAGGTAGTGAAATTTTATTACTCTATTAAAAAGTAAAATATGTATTCTAAAGAGTATTTTTCTAACCCCCCCACCCCAAGCTTTTATTCTGTAATTTTAGTTTTGTTTCTTGGGCAAGCAAGGATAACGGAATTCAAAAGGGTCCATATTTCAGAATGTTTCTTGCCTTTGGTACTTTCTATCCTCAGTAGACATTCTTAAAGAAAGATCTCTCTCTTTTTTTAAACAGTTTTATTTATTTATTTATTCATTCATTCATTCATTTATTCATTTATTCATTCATTTATTTATTTATTCATTTATTCATTTAGTGAGTGAGTGAGTGAGTGAGTGAGGAAGGTCAGCCCTGAGCTAACATCCATGCTAATCCTCCTCATTTTGCTGAGGAATACTGGCTCTGAGCTAACATCTGTTGCCAATCCTCTTCCTTTTTTTCTTTTCCCCCAAAGCCCCAGTAGATAGTTGTCTGTCATAGTTGCACATCCCTCTAGTTGCTGCATGTGGGACGCGGCCTCAGCATGGCCGGAGAAACGGTGCGTCGGTGCGTGCCTGGGATCCGAACCCGGGCTGCCAGTAGGGGAGCGCGAGCACTTAACTGCTAAGCCATGGGGCCAGCCCGAAAGATCTCTTTTTTAAGTTCCATTTTTGGCACAGTATTTTGAGAGTTATAAATAATAATAGGTGTGTATTTCCAATTTTATACTGCTTGGTTAATTTACCTTTCCCTTAAGTATTTTTTGTTGAGTCTACTCACTTAAGAGAGGTATTACAAAATTTAATTTTCAAAGTTCTCTTAAAGCTCTCTTACGAGACAGTTTGGACTATCGAATTGTGTTTAATTTTTAACAATTTTTTGAAAAATTACAGCTTCAGTATCTGTACATTCCCCACAAAAAAGCACTAAAAACCATGCCTTGCTGGAGGCTGCAGGACCAAGTCATGTTGCAATCAATGCCATTTCTGCCAACATGGACTCCTTTTCAAGTAGCAGGACAGCAACACTTAAGAAGCAGCCAAGCCACATGGAGGCTGCTCATTTTGGTGACCTGGGTAAGTGACTGTCACTTTTGTTAACTTCCAATAGGAGGAAGGATTTGAGTATTAGATGTGAAATTCCTGCCAGAGGATACTGAACTGTATTATTGGAAGGGGCTTTGAAAAAAATGTATTTAAACTAAAATAACAGCTATAAGTGTAATGGATGACACTGTGTTGTGTTCCTATAAATATAAAATATAAAGCATGCCCAATAGAAAATGGGCCATTTCCAGAAGAAATATTTGGCTACTAAATATATGAAAAAGAAACTTCATTTCACTAACACTCAGTGAAAAGCAAATTAAAATAATGAATTAATGTTCTAAGATATTAGCAAATATTTAAAGTTTGATAATTTGAATGTTAATGGAGATGCAGAGAAATAGCCACCCCAATTTAGTGGAAGTGGAGATTTGTGAAGATTTTTTGAAAGGCAGTTAAGTATTTATCAAAAAATAAAATATAAGATCTAGCCTTCAGATATGTTCACATATATGCACACAGGCTATTTGTTGCAGTATTGTTTGTGATAGCAAAAAATTAGGAAGAACATATAAATATCCGTTAGTAGAGAAGTAGTCACATTGTGGTATGCCCATACTCATTTTCTGAAATACTGTGTAGCCATTTAAACGTCTGAGGAAGACATGGAGAAATGTCTAAGATATATTAAACTGAAAATAGCAGGTCACATAGTGGTATATATAGTAGGATCCTTGTTATGTTAAACTATCTCCTCCCTTTCCCCCCCTAAAAAAAGAAAAGACATGCAGGAGATCCTTGTTTTCTGAGTATTTGTTACCTGAATTTCTGCACTTATAAAAATTGTGTGTCATGTTATCATAAATTGAAAAAAATCCATCATATAAAATACAAAATAAAAATCACTAATTTTTCCTATAAAATTAGCCCCTCTTTTGACGTCTCTCTGCTTAACATTTGTGTATATTCAAAGCCAGAGTGTCAGAGTCTTTGTGGGTCACGCTCAGCAGCACGCTGCAAACAACATTCGTATTAGTCACGAAGTAAAATTGTAGGTTTTACATACATTGCTGGTGTGGAATGTAGAATGGTACAATCACTCTGGAAAATAGTTTGCCACTTTCTTATAAAGCTAAATGTGCAATTACCATATGACCCAGCAATTGCACTCTTAGGCATTTATCCCAGAGAAATGGAAACTTAACGTTCACACAAAAACCTGTACACCAATGTTCGTAGCAGGTTAAAAGCCAAAAACTTGATGTCTTTCAACAGGTGAATGGTTAAACAAACTGGTACATCCATACCATAAAATACAACTCAGCAATAAAAAGGAGCAAACTATTGATACACATAACAACTTGAGTGAATCTCAAGTGAATTATGCTGAGAGACAAAAACCTGTCCCACAAGGTTACAGTCTGGTATCCATTTGTATAACATTCTTGAAATGACAAAATTATAGAAGTAAAGAATAGATTAGTATTTACCAGGGGTTAGGGATGGGGGACAGTGGTTATAAAAGGCCACATGAGGGATCCTTGTCTCCTTGGAACTGTTTTGTATCTTGGTGGTGGTTACACGAATCTACACGTGTTATAAAATTGCATAGAACTAAATACACAATGAGTATGAGTAAAACTGGAGAGATCTGAATAAGCTTGGTGGATTGTATCAATGTCAGTATCTTGGTGTGATATTGTACTATAGTCTTGCAAGATGTTACCACAGGGGGAAACTAAGTAAAGGGATCTCTCTGTATTCTTACAACTACATGTGAATCTAGCATTATCTCAAAATTAAAAGTCTAATTAAAAAAAATTCTAAGTCCTTTCTGAAGTTCATGAAAGTGATGTTGACAAAGATGGACTAGTTAACACTGACAGTAAGACAGTCAGCAAGGGTGATGTTACATGAAGTTCAAAAGAAAATGGTTTAAACATCAAAGGATTAAGGAAAGCCCTTTTGAAAAATTGATGAAGCCCGCATTAATTTTATGAAAATAAACCTCTTTTTGTCATGCTGTGAAAGTAAAAAAAAAAAAATTGATTTTTTGTTTATTCTAATAATTAGCTTGTGGTTATAATCATAACCTAAATTTAGCTAAATGTGAAATAACTTATTTTTATTAAGTTTTATTAAGTTTAGTTTTATTTTTCAAGATAAAATTCCAGAGCTACTCTTTATTCTGTTGTAAATAATGCTGAGAATTCATAACATCTTCCTAGCTGTATCCATGTATCCACAATTTTTCCTCAGGATAAATTCCTACAAGTGGAGTTACTGGATTGAAAATCACACAGGTTGCTAAGGCTTTGCTGTCTGTTACTGAATGCTCCTCCAAAAAGGTTTTGCCAGTTTACATTCTCATCAGTGGGTCAGAGTGTTGCCTGTTTCGCTGTGCCCTTGTTAGTGCTTGTTATTATTTTTTGAAAAAAAATCTTCCAATTTGACAGGCAAAAATGTTATCTTGTATTAATTTGCTTTTGTGGGATTTTTAATGAGGTGGAATATTTTTTCATATTTTTATTGGCCTTTTTTCTTTAGGACTAGGATAAGATTTTTTCTTAAGGATTTATATGGTCTGAATTGCCATTAAAAGAGATATGAGGATTAATTGAGTAACAAAGAGCTTTTTAATTAATTAATTATTTTGGCGAGGAAGATCGGCCCTGAGCCAACATCCGCTGCTAATCTTCCTCTTTTTTCTGAGGAAGATTAGACCTGAGCTAACATCTGTGCCCATCTTCCTCTATTTTGTATATGGAATGCCGCCACAGCATGACTTGATTGAGCAATGCATAGGTCTACACCCGGGATCTGAACCTGGGAACTGTGGGCCCCCGAAGCACAGCGTGCGAACTTAACCACTGTGCCACCAGGCCAGCCCCTTTTTAGTAATTTTAAATAAATGTTGGACAGTTGTTTTTTTGCTTGTTTAGAAACCAAAACTATAGTATTTCTATTTCTTTATTCATTTAAATTGCTAGGGAATGAAACTCTATTCAAGAACTCTGGTACCACTAATGCTGAAGGTAACTAATCTGTCAATCTTAAATTATTTGTTACTGAACTGCTAATTCTTTTACTTCTTTTAGGCAGATCTTGTCTGGACTACCAGACTCAAGAGACCAAATCAAGTCTTTCAAAGACACTTGAACAAGTCTTGCATGACACTATCGTCCTTCCTTATTTCATTCAATTCATGGAACTTCGGAGAATGGAGCATTTGGTTAAATTTTGGTTAGAGGCTGAAAGTTTTCACTCTACAACCTGGTCCCGAATAAGAGCACACAGTCTGAACACAGTGAAGCAGAGCTCATTGGCTGAGCCTGTCTCCCCGTCTAAAAAGCTCGAAACTACAGCATCTTTTGTAACTGAGTCTCTTGAAAAGAGATTGGAGGATTCTAGCTCAGCCCAATTGCTTATGAGGCAATCAGAAGGAATTGACCTGAATAACAGAACTAGCAACATTCAGAATCACTTGCTGCTTTCCCAGGAATGTGACAGTGCCCATTCTCTCCATCTTGAAATGGCCAGAACAGGAACTCATCAAGTTTCCTTGGAAACCCAAGAATCCTCCTCCAGACTTATAGTAGCCAGTAGAAATAGTCCCTCTTCTCCACTAAAGGAATTATCTGCAAAGTTAATGAAAAGTAAGTATTTGATTTTCTTCTCTCTTTATCCTCTTTTTTTGTTGGTTTGTTTTTTAAATAATTTTACAGAGTAGAACTTGAGATGGGGAATAAAAGGATTGGAATAGTTTCCTTTTCCACTTGCAAATTTGGGAGGATTTGGAGAGTGCTCTGGAGTAGGATCGATGTATGAAAAAGGAACGCCTAGTGGTTGAGTTCAGCTCCCTCAGCTTGTGCAGCCCAGGTTCAGTTTCCTGGCATGGACCTACACCACTCTGTTAGTGGCCATGCTGTGCTGGTGACCCACATACTAAAAAATAGAGAGAGATTGGCATGGATGTTAGCTCAGGGCAAAAAAGAAACCGAAGGGATATCTACAGTGATTGGATCCTCTAAGAAGGATGTTAACATTGAGTTAACAAATGAAGAAGGGTCAAATGTCCTCCTGCTTTTCCCTTCTACAGATTTTGAAATCAAACCATTATGTAGATAGGCTTATTTCATCCTTGTCTCAGTCTTAATTTTATTACTATTTTACTGTACTTTGCAGATAAAATTATTTTTTAATTGCCAACAGGTGATGTTTGTTGAATTCTGTGCTAAGTGCTATACTTGGATTTTATTTAATAGTCACAGCACCTCTATGAGGTAGGCATTATCCCATTTTACACATGAGAAAACCATGGCTTAGAGAGACTAAGTAACTTGCTCTAGGTTATACAGTAAGTGGGGAGCTAGAATTAAAGCCCAGGCATTTTGACAACAGCACCTCTTTCTTTTTTTCTTCTGTTAGTCTGGAAATTAAGCATACTTTTAATTTTTCAGTTATCACCTTCTGAAATTCTAATTAGACAGTCTCGATATTTTCCTCTTTCATCTTGTCTATTCTTTGTTTCTCAAAGGGCTAGGTCATTTCTTTTTTAATTTTTCCTTGTTTGCTTTTTTCTTTTTTTTTTCTATTAAGACTTTATTTTTTTAGAGCAGTTTAAGGTTCACAGCAAAGTTGAGAAGGTACAGAGATTTCCCATGTACCCTTTGCCCCCACACATGTACAACCTCCCCCATTATCAATATCCCCCTCCAGAGTGGGACATTTGTTACAATTGATGAACCTACCTGTACACATCATAATTACCCTAAGTCCATAGTTTACATTAGGGTTCACTCTTGCTGTTATACATTCTGTGGGTTTTGACAAATGTATAATATGTGTCTGTCTTATGATATCATACAAAGTATTCTCACTGCCCTAAAAATCCTCTGTGCTCTGCCTATTCATCTCTCCCTACTTGCTAATCCCTGGCAACCACTAATCTTTATACTATATCCATAGTTTTGGTTTTTCTAGAATGTCAAATAGTTGGAATCATACAGTATGTAGCCTTTTCAGATTAGTGATGATTTCTTCAGATCTACCTTTTAGTTCATTGATTCTCTCTTAAAATGGGTCTAATCTGCTAGTGAATCGATTTTTAACTTTTTTTAATCTTAAAGTTATTAAAAAAAAATAATAAAAGCTATTGAATTTTTCACTTCTAGAAATTATTTTTTTCTTTAAATTTGCCTGGTCGTTTTTTAGTTTCTTGTTCCTTTATCCCACTTCTGAGCCCATTTTTTATTTCTTTAAATTTATTAAACATATTCATTATCTGATAATTCCAGTATCTACAATTTTTTGTGAATCTGATTCAGCATTTATTTGTTTCCTCAGATTCACACTCTTGGTAGCTTGTGATTTTAGTGTTTTTTTGCTGTGAACATATGTTTTTGGGTTTTTATCTATGGCAATCCTTTGAGGACTCTGTTTGAATTGAGTTATTCCAGAGTGTATTTGCTTTTGCTTTTGCCATGCATCTGGGACCAGCTTCACTAGCATTCTGGTACCACTTAAAACTAAATTTTTGTCTTGGGTTTTTCATGCCCTAAACTCTTAGGACCTTCAGTGTGGTTTTGATCTAATCTTTTACCCTGTTTGGACCCAGAGCAACTGCCCTTGAAAGTGCAAGCTTCAAGTCTCTTGGAGTTGGTGGTTTTTCTCAGGTGAATGTCCTCCTTGTCTTGCACTTCTGCCGATCTTGATTTGCACTGGCCCTTACAGGTCCACAATTCCTTATCTGCAATTCAGAAATCTAGAAAACTTGGACTCTCACAGTTTATTTTTAAAATAAACAAAACTTGAACTAGTATGAACTTATTGCACAAGTATGAATGTGTTTTGATTATGGGGTATTGTTCCCCCATGCTGCTGAGGTATTAGTATGGTATATGTAAACATAGTGCATTACCTCTGTAAAAACTCCCAAAATTCTGAGCTCTAAAATATTGCCCCAAAGGTTTCAGATAAGGGAACTGCCTGTACTTGTTCCTGCCTCTCACTGCTTCCTTTACTTTACCACAAGCTCTGATGTACTTTTAAAAAGCATTTTGGGAGAATTCAGTATTGGGAAGAGGTTTTTTGAACATCTAGTCTGACCTGTGTCTGGAAATGAAAGTCCAAAGTCTGTTTCTTTAATTGTAATACACTTTATTGTTTTTGGAAACTGTCTTTGTTTTGGTGGTAATTTATTTCAATAAAAAACAGAAACAGCAGTGGAGTCATTAAAAGAACACTAGATTTTCTTTTATTTTTCATTATTTTTAAAATTTATATGGGGTAAATTTGACCTTTTTTGATATATACTTGTCTGAATTTTAACACTTTTATAGATTCCTGTAACATTTATCACAGTCAGGATAAAGAACAGTTCTGTCACCTTTGTAGTTAAACTCTCCTCTAACCCAACACTTGGCAACCACTGATCCATTCTCTGTCTCTGTAGTTTTGCCTTTTCTGGACTGCCATATAAGTGAATTTATGCAGTATGTAGCCTTTGAGATTGGCTTCTTTCACTCAGCATAATGGCTTTGAAGTTCATCCACGTTGTTGTTTCTGTCAATAGTTCATTGCCTTTTATTGCTAAGTAGAATTCCGTTGTATGGAGGTACTGTCCATTCACTTGTTGAAGGACATTTGGATTGTTTCCAGCTGTTGAAGATTATGAATAAAGCTACTATAAACATTTATGTACAGGTTTTTGAGTGGTCAAAGTTTTTATTTCTCTCAGGCAAATACCTAGTAGTAGGTTTGCTGGATTATGTGCTAAGTGTGTGTTTAATTATGTAAGAAACTGTTAGACTGTTTTATAGAGTGGCTGTACCATTTTGCAATATATGAGTGTTCTAGTTGCTTCATTTCCTTGCCAGCAGTTGGTATAATCAGTGTTTTGTTTATTTGTTTTTTTTTTTAAGCCATTCTAGTAGATGTGTAGTGGTATCTCATTGTGGTTTTACTTTGCATTTCCCTAATGGCTAATATTGAATGTTTTTTCATGTGCATATTTCCCATCTGTATATCTTCTTTGGTGAATTATTCAAATCTGTCCCCATATTTTATTGGATTGTCTGTTTTGTTGAATTTTGAGAGTTCTTTATATGTTCTGAACTTAAGATCTTTATTGGCTATGTGATTTGCAAATGTTTTCTCCTAGTTTATAGCTTGACTTTCTGTTCTATTAACAGTGTCTTTTTTGATGAAGTTTAGGACTTTTTTGATGAAGTTTAATTTATCAAATTTTTTTCTTTTATAGATTGTGCTTTTTGGAGTCATACCTAAGAGCTCTTTGCCTAATCAAAGGTCATGAAGATTTTATCCTATGTTTTTTTCTAAAAATATTATGATTCTATACTTTACATTTAGATATATGATCTATTTTGAGTTAATATTGTATAAGTTGTGAGGGTCAGGTAAAGTTTTATTTTGTTTTTTATTTTTGCTTATGGATACCCAATTGTTCCAACACCATTAATTGAACAAAGTACTTTTACTCTCTTGAATTGCCTTTGCACCTTGGCCATATTAGTGTAGGTCTATTTGTGGACTCTGTTCTTTTCCATTGATGTGTGTGTTTATTCTTTCATCAGTACCACACTGTCTTGATTACTGTAGCTTTATAGTAAGTCTTAAAATTGGATAGTGTGAGTCCTGTAAGTTTGTTCTTTCTTTTTCAAAATTTTGTCTATTCTAGTTTTTTTCCCATAAAATTTTAGATTCTATGTTGTCTTTATCTACAAGAAACCCTACTGGAATTTTTGTTGAAATTGCATTCAATGTATAGATCAGTTTGGGGAGAATTTATATCTTAACCATATCTAGTCTTAAAATCCATGGACATACTGTGTCTCTTCTTTTACTTATGTCTTTGATTTCTTTCATCAGCATTGTATAGTTTTCAGCATACAGATCCTTCACATGTTTTGTTAGACTTATATCTAAATATTTCTTTTTTGGTACTGTTGTGAATGGTATTTTAAAAAATGTTTGTTTCAGGGCTGGCCTGGTGGCGTAGCGGTTAAGTTCGCATGCTCTGCTTCGGCGGCCCGGGGTTTGTGGGTTCAGATCCCGGGCGCAGACTGACACACCACTTGTCAGGCCATGCTGTGGCAGCATCCCATATAAAGTAGAGGAAGATGGGCATGGATGTTAGCCCAGGGCCAATCTTCCTCAGCAAAAAAAGAGGAGGATTGGCAGATGTTAGCACAGGGCTGATCTCACAAAAAAAAAAAAAAATTTATTTCTAATTTTTCATTGCTTGTATATAGAAGAAATATGATTGACTTTTATATGTTGACTTGCTATCCTGTGACCTTACTAAACTCACTTGTTATTTCTGGAATCTTTTTTTTAGATTGCTTGGGATTTTCTACATAGATATTCATGTTATCTGTGGATAGGGACAGTGTTATTTCTTCCTTTCCAATCCGTATTCTTTCTTTTTCTCTTGCTTTATTGCACTAGCTAGGACTTTCTGTACTCTGTTGATTAGGAGTGGTGAGAATGGATATTCTTGTCTTGTTCATGATCTTAGAGGAAAAATATTCAGTCTTTCACCATAAAGTATGAAGTTGGCTATGAGTTTTTTATAAATGCCCTTTATCAGGTTGATGAAGTTTCCTTCTCTTAATGGTTTACTGAGAGCTGTTGTTGTTTGTATCAATTCAGGTCTTGAATTTTGTCAGATGTTTTTTCTGTGTCATTTGATATGACCATGTGGTTTTCTTCCTTTTCTCTGTTAATATGATGGATTACGTCGATTAATTTTTTAAATGTTGAATAAGTTTGCATTCCCTGGGTAAGCCCTTTTTGGTTGTGGTGTATAGTCGTGTGTTGTTTAACAACGGGGATAAGTTCTGAGAAATGTGTCATTTGGTGATCTTGTCATTGTGCGAACACAATAGAGTGCACTTATGCAAACCTAGATGGTATAGCCTACTACACATCTAGGCTATATGGTACTGATCTTATGGGACCACCATTGTGTATGTGGTCTGTTGTTGAAACTTTGTTATGGTCTGTAGCTTGCTTTCTTCTTCTTTTTTTTTTTTTTTGTAAGGAAGATTAGCCCTGAGCTAACATCCGTTGCCAATCTCCCTCTTTTTGCTGAGGAAGGTTGGCCCTGGGCTAACATCCATGCCCATCTTCCTCTACTTTATATGAGATGCCACCACAGCATGGCCTGACGAGCAGTGCATGTGTCCGCGCCCAGGATCTGAACCTGTGAACCCCGGGCCGCCACAGTGGAGGGTGTGCTCTTAACCGCTTGCGCCACCGGGCAGGCCCCCCCAAAATTTTTTTTTCTTTTTTGTGAGGAAGATTAGCCCTGAGCTAACATCCGATACCAATCCTCCTCTTTTTTTGCTGAGGAAGATTGGCCCTGGGCTAACATCCATGCCCATCTTCCTCTACTTTATATGGGATGCTGCCACAGCATGGCCTGACAAGTGGTGTGTCAGTCTGTGCCTGGGATCCGAACCCACAAACCCCGGGCCGCCGAAGCAGAGCATGCAAACTTAACCGCTTTATCTTTTGACCTACCTTTATCATTGTTTTTAAAGTGAGTTTCTTGTAGGTAGCATGTAATTGGGTCATGTTTTTTTGTCCATTCTGACAGTCTTTTTTTGTTGGTAAATTTATTTATTTCAGTGTAAGTTTTAGTGTAATTATTTACATTAGATGTGATTATTACAATGTGATTATTTACATTATTTAATATAACAAATGGAATTATTAAAATGTTTAGATTTGGATCTACCATTTTGTGATTTTGTTTGTTCTCTCTGTTTCCCATTCCTTGGTTTCCTATTTTCTGCTTTCTTTTGGATTATTTGAATTTTTTTAGAATTTATCTGTTGAATTCTTGATTATATCTCTTTGCGTAGATTTTTTAGTGGTTTTGCTAGAGATTGCTATGTACAGACTTTTCACAGTCTACTTCAAATTAATATTTTATCACTTCAAGTGGAATGTGGAAACCTTACCACCCTATAGTTCCCTTAACTTCCCACTTACACGTTGTAGTTGTCATCTACATATGTTGAAAACTCCATCAGACAGTGTTACAAATTTTGCTTTCAACTGTCATACATATTTTAAAGAACTTAAGAAAAATTGTCTGTTATAGTTAAATCAAATATTTGCTATATCTGTTGCTGTTCCTTCATTCCTGACGTTCTGTTATCATTTCTGTTACCATTTCACTAGTGTCTCAAGAATTTCCTTTAGCATTTCATTTAGAGCAGTTCTGCTCTTAAAGAATTCTCAGTTATCCTCCGTCTGAGAATCTCTTTATTTTGCTTCTTCTTGAAGTAATTTTCACTTGATAGAGAATTGTAGGTTGATAGTTTCTTTTCTTTTACCACTTTAAAAATGTTGCACTGCCTCTGGCCTCCATGGTATCTGGTGAGAAATCTGCAGTCTTGGAATCATTATTACTTTATATTTAACATGTTTTGTGTAGTTGCTTTCAAGATATTTTCCCTGTCTTTAGTGTTCAGCAGTTTGAGTATAGTGAATGGACATGGATGTTTTTTAATTTTTTCTATTTGAGGTTCGTTGAACTTCTTGATTTTATAAGTTTGATTTTTTTTGCCATATTGGGGGGTGTTTTCAGCCATTGTTTCTTCAGATATTTTCTTGGCACTGTATTTTTTTCCTTTCCATCTGAGAATTTAAGGAACCAAATGTTATACCTTTGTTATTGTCCTGCAGGTCCCCAAGGCTCAATTTACTTTTTTCTAATTTTTTTTCTGTTCTTCAGCTTGGAAAATCTATTCGTCTATCTCCAAATTGACTGATTCTTTCCTGTGTCTTTTCCATTGTGCTTTGAGTCTTGCTGAATTTTAAGTTTTGGTTACTATGTTTTTAGTTGAAAAATTTCCATTTGTTTCTTTTTTGCATCTTCTGTTTCTCTGTGGAGGCATTCTTTCCATTTGTTTCAGGAGTGTTTGACCTTACTTCTTGGAGCATGTTTCTTTAAAAGAAAAATCTTTGGTTTATAATTCTAGCATACATGTCATCTTGATTGTCTTTTCCCTCGTGAGATAATGGGATTTTCTGGTTCTTTGTATGACAATTAATTTTGGATTGTATCCTGAACAGTTTGACTTATATGATTGTGGGTGATGTTTAAATCTGTAGAAAATGTGAAGTTTTTGCTTTAGCAAGCAGTTAACCTAGTTAGGTTCAGGCTACAAGTTCCAACTAGCATTCTGTAGGCTATAGTTCAGAGTAAGTTCAGTTTTGGATCTTACCTGCATATATGCCTTCTGGTGTCCAGTCTGGGACCTGGCCAGTAGACAGGTCATAGTTTAGTTCTCAAACCCTTTGTTATGCTCTTACCGTCAGGTCCGTGCATGCCCAGCTCATGGGTGAGCCCAAGAGCATACACACCACTTTATAAGCTTTCATGAACTCCCTTCTTACGGCAGTCTTGCTGATACTTTCTGCCTCCTAGGGACCCGGACTTCTGGAGGTCTGGCTAGAAAGCTAGGGCTTTAGTTTCCTCACACTTCCCACAATTATGTCAGCCTCTGTGGCCAAGCAGCAAGAGGATAGAGGATAAAAGAAATAGGAATTCTCTCCTTCCTGTTGGGACTACAGTTTCTCTGTCAAAGAATAGAGTTTTCGGAGCTTTGGGAGCCTGCCTGGATGCTGCCGCCATTGCTAAGATTGCTACTCTGGTATTGCCTGGGGAATGAGACTGGAGTGAAAGGGAGAAAACAAAAAAGCACAAGGGGATTTCCCCCACTCTCTGTTATCCAGAGGAGCCTCTGTTCCTGCTCCTTAGACCAGAAATTGTGGGCTTCTCTGGAGCTTTGTCTTTGTGCGTCTGGTATGCACTTTCAGCTTTTTAGTCCGGGCTAGGAGACACTGGAGAAACAAAAAGTAGGAAACTTGCCTCTGGTATGGCCGTATTTCGAGTTCTGGTTTCCTTTCTCCACCTGCCTGCTACCATCTATGTTTCCAGGTCCTTGGATACGTTTGTCCATTGTTTTTAGTTGCATTCTGTGGGAGGGATAGGGTGGATTATGCTTATTTCATCTTGACATACTTCTTAGGATTTCAAATCAATTCAAAGGATGATATTTTCTATATATTTTGCTTTTTTCCCCTTAAAAATGTAAATACATTAGGAAGATATAGGTTTAACGCCTGACTGTGGTGGTTCCTATCATAATTATTTTCATTGTATTAAACCGAGTTACAAAAGGTGGCCACATATTAACACCTCTTATATTAGTATTTAAAACTTTTCTGGAGCCTAGAAATTCCTATTCCCCTCCTCCTGGTTCTAGCTCCCATTTTTCATAAAAGGTGGAAAGCCTGTTTCTTGAATGAACCTTGTTTTTGGATTTGTGTATGTTGCTCAGGTGGCCTAGGATTTTCTGAATATATCCTTGTAACTCCTTTTACCAATGAAGGGATTTGTTATGGCCTACTGCTTTTGTAACTAAAGATCGATATTGAGAACTCAAAAGCAGCATGCAGTCTCTTTTCAGTAACTTCTTTAGGATATTCTGATGTTTTGTACTTCCATTTATTTATTTATTTATTTTTTGTGTGTGAGGAAGATCAGCCCTGAGCTACCATCCATGCTAACCCTCCTCTTTTTTTTTGCTGAGGAAGACCAGCTCTGAGCTAACATCTATTGCCAGTCTTCCTCCTTTTTTTTTCCCCCAAAGCCCCAGTAGATAGTTGTATGTCAGAGTTGCACATCCTTCTAGTTGCTGTATGTGGGATGCAGCCTCAGCATGGCCGGAGAAGCGGTGCATTGGTGCGCACCCGGGATCCGAACCTGGGCCGCCAGCAGCAGAGCGCACGCACCCAACTGCTAAGCCACGGGGCCGGCCCCTGTACTTCCATTTAAATGGAGACTAAGTTTGGTTTTAGGATCTTTTTTGTGTGTGTGTGTGAGGAAGATCAGCCCTGAGCTAACATCCATGCTAATCCTCCTCTTTTTGCTGAGGAAGACCGGCTCTGAGCTAACATGTATTGTCAATCCTCCTCCTTTTTTTTTTTTCCCCCAAAGCCCTAGTAGATAGTTGTACGTCCTAGTTGCACATCCTTCTAGTTGCTGTATGTGGGACGCGGCCTCAGCGTGGCCGGAGAAACAGTGCGTTGGTGCACGCCCGGGATCCGAACCCGGGCCACCAGCAGCGGAGCGCGTGCACTTAACCGCTAAGCCATGGGGCCGGCCCTGGTTTTAGGATCTTTAGACAAAGAAGTAGAGGTTAACAAAATAATTTCTTCTGAGCTGACTTTGATAAATGTATTAATTTTGCATTTTGCTAATACAACTTCTTAATAGCCACTTAGCTGGCTGACTAATGCCTAGTCTTTTAGGAATAGGCTTGCATGTTTCTTGTGCTGGAGCCCCACATCCCTTTATTATCTTCTCTGCTTTAAGCTGTCTTTATCACAAGACATCTTCCCTCTGACTTCCTGACTTCACATTTTTTATAAAGATGCTAATAATTAAAAATAATAGGAAAAATGTGGTAATATGTGAGGTAGATTCATTCTTTCAACAGATACTTGTGATAAATTTATTCTTTCAACAAATACTTATTAAGTGCCTGTTATATAATGCTGGGTTCTGTACTAGATACCAAGGATGAAGATGTAAATGACATAGCCACAGGCTGGGTGTTCAGAAAAATTTTTGTTCATTGCATAAAGTTTATAGTCTGAAGAATTTATTTTATTATTTAAACTTTTATCTTTTATTTAAACTTTTAATTGTTCATATTTAAGTCTCTTACTTATGTGCCCTGAAACGATCTTATCACAGCTTTGTCTTCAAAATTGGTGATTTAATGAAATGCCTTTGTATCTTGGTTACGTGAAAGTCTTGGTAAAATTCTAGATATATTTGTACCATCTCATGGAGTCAATTGATATTTTGTGCTTTGAGGTTTATTGTGGTTAAGGATTAGTTTCAGTTAAAAGACAAGTTCCAAGCCATTTAAAAAGTTTAAAACTAAACTGAGTAGTGTGCTTTTAAACATCACTCAAATAGCTGAAGGAAAATATTTTATTTCCAATAATCTGGTTTCACAGATTCCTAAAAGGTATGTTTTTTTAAAAAAAAAAACAGATGGGGGCTGGCCCCGTGGCTTAGCGGTTAAGTGTGCGCGCTCCGCTACTGGCGGCCCGGGTTCGGATCCCGGGCGCGCACCGACGCACCGCTTCTCCAGCCATGCTGAGGCCACGTCCCACATACAGCAACTAGAGGGATCTGTAACTATGACATACAACTATCTACTGGGGCTTTGGGGAAACCAAAAAAGGAGGAGGATTGGCAATAGATGTTAGCTCAGAGCCAGTCTTCCTCAGCAGAAAGAGGAGGATTAGCATGGGTGTTAGCTCAGGGCTGATCTTCCTCACACAAAAAAAAAACGGCAAAAAAAAAACAGATGTTTTAAGCAATTTATGTGTTCCTTTGTTCTTTTATTAAAGACTTTTTTAGAAATTGGATCAAAGCATTTATTTTAGCTCAGTATTTATTGAGTTAAAAATGTTTATTTATTAAAATCTTTAATATATATTAATGTCCTTGTACTCTTAAATGAATGAAAACTGTTTTCTGCATCCAAGAGAAAGGTGTAACCTCATTTTCTGTTTCTGAAATGAAACATAGTTAATGTTTTATTTAAGGGTATCAAGAATTTCAGTGAATTCAGTCCCCTAGGAAATAAATGTGCATTAGTATCTATATAAGTTCTTACAGCATGTGTCTGAGATTGGCACCTGCTTTTAGTTAGTAGAAAAGCAAGAATTTAGAAACAACACAGGTTCTGATGTTTAGGCTTTTTGACAGACATTTTCTGCAAAACCAATATCTTTGTTCTGATTAGCAATTTGCTCACAGTGGCTATACAATAAATGTTTGTTGACAGAATGGAATTAGCTTGGGTTATTTTAGATCTGGTTAAAGACAAAACAGTCCCTCCAGATCTTCACAATTGATACCTTGCATCAAGGCCCTGGGTTGTAGAGAGGATTGATTCACAAACAAGTACATCTCCCTTCCCCTAAACATATCTTTTTATGACTCTGTATAATAGACAGTACTGGCCGTGAAGTCAGAGCTGAGCTTTAGTCCTAAGTCTGGCACTTTCTTTTTTTCTATGAATTCTTTTTAATTTTTAATTTTTTTTTATAATGGTAGGGAGAGAGACATGAACTCTACTCTCTCAACAAATTTTTAAGTGTATAGTACAATATTGTTAACTATACGTACAGTGTTCTGTAGCAGATCTCTAGAACTTACTCATCGTGCATAACTGAAACTTTTTATACCTGTTAACAGTAGCCCTCTCTTTCTCCCTCCTTCCAGCCCTGGCAACTGCCATTCTGTTTTCTGCTTCTATGAGTTTGACTGTTTTAAATACTACGTATAAGTGGAATCATGCAGTATTTGTCCTTCTGTGACTGGCTTTCACTT
Organism: Diceros bicornis minor; assembly: GCF_020826845.1. NCBI lineage: Eukaryota > Metazoa > Chordata > Mammalia > Perissodactyla > Rhinocerotidae > Diceros > Diceros bicornis. The sequence continues at coordinate 3,176,751 of NC_080757.1, forward strand.
AGCATAATGTCCTCAAGGTTCATCCATGTTTAATCACTTATGGCAGGATTTCCTTCTTTTTGTGGCTGAACAGTATTCTCTTGTATGTCTATACCACATTTTGTTTATCCATTCGTCCATCGATGGACATTTGGTTGTTTTCATATCTTGGTTATTGTGAATAATGCTACAGTGAAATGGGAGTGCAAATATCTCTTCAAGATGCTGATTTCAGTTCCTTTGGATAAATACCCCGAAGTGGCATTGCTGGATTATATAGTAATTCTGTTTTTAATTTTTTTGAGGAACCTCCATACTGTTTTCCATAATAACTACACCATTTTACGTTCCCACCAACAGAATGCAAGGCTCCAATTTATCCATATCCCAACTGCACTTGCTAACTTTTTTTTTTTAAATAATGGCCACCCTAACAGATGTGAGATGGTATCTCATTGTGATTCTATTCATTGGTCTGTATGTCTGTCTTAATGTGAGTACCATACTGTTTTCATTACTGTAGCTTTATAATATATTTTGAAATCAGGAAGTATGATGCCTCTAGCTTTGTTCTTCTCTCTCAAGATTGTTTTGGCTATTAGAGTCCTTTGTGGTTCTATGTGAATTTTAAGATTGTTTTTTCTATTTCTGTAAAAAATAACCATTTTGATAGAGGTTGCATTGAATCTTTAGATTGCTTTGGGTGGTATTGACATCTTGACAGTATTAAGTCTTCCAATTCATAAACACAAGATGTCTTTCCATTTATTTCTGTCTACTTTAATTTCTTTCAGCATTGTGTTGCAGTTTTCAGGGTACAAATGTTTCACTTCCTTGGTTAAATTTATTCCTACATATTTTAGTTTAGTTTAGTTTAGTTTAGTGAGGAAGATCGGCCCTGAGCTAACATCTGCCAGTCCTCCTCTTTTTTTGCTGAGGAAGACTGGCCCCGGGCTAACATCCACGCCCATCTTCCTCTACTTTATATGGGACGTCGCCACAGCATGGCTTAACAAGCGGTGTGTCAGTGCGCGCCCGGGATATGAACCGGTCAACCGCGGGCCGCCACACCAGAGTGCGCACACTTAACCGCTTGCGCCACCGGGCCGGCCCCGATATTTTATTTTTTTTTGATGCTGTTGTAAATGGGATTGTTTTCTTAATTTCTTTTTTGGATAGGATAGTTAGTTGTTAGTTTATAGAAATGCAACTGATTTTTGTATGTTGATTTTGTAACCTGCAGTTCTACTGAATTCATCTATTAGTTCTAACGTTTTTTTTTTGTGGGGTTTTTAGACTTTTCTACATATAAGATCATGCCATCTGTGAATAGAGATAATTTTACTTCTTCTTTTCCAGTTTGGATGCTTTTCTTTTTCTTGCCTAATTGCCTTGGCTAGGACTTCCAGTACTTTGTTGAATAGAAGTGATGAGAGTGGGCATCCTTGCCTTGTTCCTAATCTTAGAGGAAAAGCTTTCAGTTTTTCACCATTGAGTATGATGTTAGATATGAGTTTTTCATATATGGCCTTTATTACGTTCAGGTAATTTCCTTTTATTCCTAGTGTGTTGAGAGTTTTAAATCATGAAAGAGTGTTAAACTTTGTCACATGCTTTTTCTGCATGTATTGAATTGATCATGTGATTTTTATCCTTCATTTTGTTGATGTGGTGTATCTATCACTTCAACTGATTTTTATATGTTGAACCATCTTTGCACCCCAGGGATGAATTCCACTTGGTCATGGTGTGTAATCCTTTTAATGTACTGTTGAATTCTGCTTGCTACTATTTTGTTGAGGATTTTTGCATCTGTGTTAATCAGGAATATTGTTCTGTAGTTTTCTTGTAATGTCTTTGTCTGGTTTTGGTGTTAGGGTAATGCTAGCCTTGTAAAATGAGTTTAGAACTGTTCCTTCCTCTTCATTTTTTGAGAAGAGTTTGAGAAGGATAGGCGTTAATTCTTCTTCAAATGTTTGGTAGAATTCACCGGTGAAGCCATCTGCTCCTGGGCTTTTCTTTCTTGGAGGTTTTTGATTACTGATTTAATCTCGTTACAAGTTATAGATGTGTTCAAATTTTCTATTTCTTAATGATTCAGTTTCAGTAGGTTGTATGTTTCTAAGAATTTATTCATTTCTTCTAGTTTGTTGGCATATACAGTAGTCCCCCCTTATCCACGATTTTACTTTCTGTGATTTCAATTACCCATAGTCAGCTGTGGTCTGAAAATATTAAGTGGAAAATTCCAGAAATAAACAATTAATAAGTTTTAAGTTGTGCAGTGTTCTGAGTAGCGTGATGAAATCTTGCACCATCCCAATTGGGACGTGAATAATCCCTTTGTCTAGCATATCCATGCTGTCAACACTGCTTACCTATTAGTAGCCATTTTGATTATCAGATTGACTCTGGTGGTATCACAGAGCTTGTGTTCAAGTAAGCCTTATTTTGCTTCATAATGGACCCAAAGTATAAGAATAGTGATGCTGGCAATTCAGATATGCCAAAGAGAAACCATAAAGAACTTCCTTTAAGTGAAAAGGTGAAAGTTCTCGACTTAATAAGGAAAGAAAAAAATCGTATGCTGAGGTTGCTAAGATCTACGGAAACTTTTATTACAGTATATTGTTATAATTGTTCTATTTTATTATTAGTTATTGTTAATCTCTTACTATGCCTAATTTATAAATTAAACTTTGTCATTGTTATGTATGTATAGAAAAAAACATAGTACATATAGGGTTCAATACTATCCGCGGTTTCAGGCATCCACTGGGGGTCTTGGAATGTATCCCCCGTGGGTAAGAGGGGACTACTATATCTAATTTTTGGTGTATAATTGTTTATAATAGTGTCTTATGATCCTTTTATTTCTGTAGCATCAATTGTAATGTGTCCTTTCATTTCTGATTTTATTTGAGTCTTCTCTCTTTTTATCTTAGTCTAGCTAAAGGTTGGTCAATTTTGTTGATCTTTTCAAAGAACAACTAAATTTTGTTGATTTTTCTGTTCTTTATTTCATTTGTTTCTGCTCTAATCTTTATTATTTCCTTCCTTCTGCTGACTTTGAGCTCAGTTTGTTCTTTTTCTAGTTTCTTAAAGTATAAATTAGATTGTTTGAAATCTTTCTTTTTTTTTTTTTTTTTAATTTTTATTTATTTATTTTTTTTCCCCCAAAGCCCCAGTAGATAGTTGTATGTCATAGTTGCACATGCTTCTAGTTGCTGTATGTTGGACGCGGCCTCAGCATGGCCGGACCAGCGGTGCGTCAGGTGCGCGCCTGGGATCCGAACCCGGGCCGCCGGCAGCGGAGCGCGTGCACTTAAACCGCTAAGCCACGGGCCGGCCCTGAAATCTTCTTTCTTAATGTAAGCATTTATAGCTGTAAACGTCCCTCTTAGTACTACTTTTGCTGCATCCCGTACGTTTTGGTATGTTGTATTTTCATTTGTCTCAAGATATTTTTTAATTTCTCTTGATTTCTTCTTTGACCCATTAGTTGTTCAAGAGTATATTGTTTAATTTCCACATATTTGTAAATATTCCAGTTTTCTTTCTGATGTTGATTTCTAGTTTCATTCCATTGTGGTCAGAAAAGACACTTGGTGTGGTTTCTGTCTTAAATTTGTTATGACTTGTTTTGTGACCTAACCTGTGATCTGTCCTGGAGGATGAGAAGAATGTGTATTCTGCTGCTGTTGGGTGGAATGTTCTGTATATGTCTCTAAGGTCCATTTGGTCTTGCTGTTGTTTGAGTCCTTTGTTTCCTTATTGATTTTCTGTCTGGATGTTCTATCCATTATTGAAAGTGAGATATTGAAGTCTTCTACTATTATTATATTGCTGTTTATTTCTTTCTTCATTTTCTTCTTTGTATGTTTAGGTGCTCTGATGTTGGGTGCATATATATTTATAATTGTTATATCTTCTTGGTGGATTGACCCTTGTATCATTATATAATGTCTTTCTTTGTCTCTTGTGACAGTTTTTGGCTTAAAGTCTATTTTGTCTGATATAAGTATAGCCCTCTCTGCTCTCTTTTGGTTACTATTTGCATGGAATATCTTTTTCCATCCCTTCACTTTCAGCCTATGTGTGTCCTTGAATCTAAAGTGAGTCCTTCATAGACAGCATATAGTGGGATCTTGATTATTTTTTTAAAAAATCTATTCAACTACTCTTTGTCCTTTGGGGAGTTTAAAACATTTACATTTAAAGTAATTATTGATAGGGTAGGATTTACTATTGTCATCTATTAATTGTTTTCTGAGTGTCTTTTAGTTCTTTTTCCCTCTTTTCCTCTCTTGCTGTCTTCCTTTATGTTTTCTTTTATGTAGTGACATTCTTTGATTCCTTTCTCATTTTCTTTTGCATATCTTCTATAGGTATTTTCATTGTGGTTACCATGGGGCTTACATAGACAGTCTTACAGCTTTAACAGTCTGTTTTAAGCTGATAACTTAACTTCAATTACATACAAAAACTCTATTCTTTTACTTCTCCCTGGCCCCACCCCCCACCCCAGCACTTTCTTGACTCAAATAAGTCACTTTAATTTTTTGTACATAAATTTTCTTTGCTATAAAAATAGGGATAATAATGTATTCTGCTAACCCAGGGATTCTCAAAGTTTGGTTTGTATACCCATAGAGGGTCCCTGAAAGCTTTTTCAAGGGGGTCCATCTGGTCAAAACTTTTTCCACAATAATTCTAAGATGTTATTTGTCATTTTCACTATGTTGACATTTGTAATGATGGTGCAAAGGCAATTGTGGGAAAACCTGCTGGCACTGGAACAAATTATACTAGTAGTCATTGTATGCTGCCATATACTTCCAGTAAAACTAAGTGCCAGTTTTACTTAAGGATGTCTTTGGAGAAGTAGATAATTAACTTTGTTAAGTCTAAGCCCTTGAGTACATGTCTTTTTAACATGTGTGATGAAATGGAAAGTATGCAGAAGCACTTCTATGTACTGAAGTATACTAATTCTCTTAAGGAAAAGTACGTGTGTAGTTGATTGTTTTTGTGAGCTCAATTAACTGCTTTTTTAATGGAATACCATTTTTATTCAAAAGAATGACTATAGGCAAACAAAGATTAATCACACTTGGGTATTTGGCAGACATTTTCTTAGAAATGAAGTGAGCTTTTCATTTCAAGGAAAATAACTGACAGTATTTGTTGCCCAATGGTAAAATTTAAGCTTTCAAGTGAAAATTAGAATGTTGGAAAACTTGTATTCGCCACCACGTGCTTTGACAACTTTAAAGAGTGTTCTGATAAGATCATTGGTGATATTGGGGTGGCCCCGTGGCTTAGCGGTTAAGTGCACGCGCTCCGCTACTGGCGGCCCGGGTTCGGATCCCAGGCGCTCACCGACGCACCACTTCTCCGGCCATGCTGAGGCCGCGTCCCACGTACAGCAACTAGAAGGATGTACAGCTATGACATACAACTATCTACTGGGGCTTTGGGGGGGAAATAAATAAATAAATAAAATTATAGATCATTGGTGATATTAATGATGTGATTTCTTTGTTTACACTATATGAGGCAATGTATCAACATTTGGAAGATCTGCATAAGCAGTGAACCAGCATTTTCCAAAATATTCGAAAATATATGATGTTATAAAATCATTCATTGAGTAAAAGATCCATTAAACATGGGAAATAGACCAGTGGATTTTGATGTAGCAGAATACAGCAAGTTCATTGATATGGTTTCAGATTCTACATTCTAACTAACGTTTAGGAAACTACCACTTGTCAAATTTTGGTGTAGTATCGAAGAATATATCCACAGTTATCTCAAAAAACTATTAAAATACTCCTTTTCCCAACTACATATCTCTGAGGCCAGATTTTCTTAATATATGTATAAAAGAAAACCATTTCTCTATTCACAACACTTCTGACGCCACATGTGTGGGTTTCCCCACACCGATCAATTCTCCAGTTCTCTGTGGACAGTAATTGGGTGTTCTATAGTTTAATTCATTCTGACACCAGCTACCTGGAGTTAGCGCAGATCCCACAGGTTAAAGACTCAGTCTCACAAGACTGCCCTCCACTTAAGATGCCAGTTGCAAGTCCCAAGTTGACACCTGTATAACTCAGGGGTTCCAATAACCCCTTTCTCGTGTTCAGTAATTTACTATAGTGGCTCACAGAACTCAGGGAGACACTTTACTTATGTTTACTGTTTTATTTTAAAGGATATTGTAAAGGATACAAATGAACAGCTAGATGAAGAGGTACTTAGGGCAAGGTTCAGAAGGGTCCCAAGTGCAGGAGTTTCTGTTTCTGTGGAGTTGGGGAATGCCACCCTTCCAGCACATGGATGCATTCACCAATCCAGAAGCTCTCTGAACCACTTCATTTAGGGTTTTTATGGTTCCGTTACGTGGACATGATTGATTAAGTCATTGGTCATTGGTGATTAACTTGATGATCCCTAGCCCCTCTCCCCTACCCTGCGGTTGGGGAGTGAGGATGAAATTTCCAACGCTGTAATTGCATGGTTGGTTCCTTTGGCAACCAGTTCCATTCTGCAGGAGTCGCCTCATTACTGTAAACTTTCCTATGGTTGAAAGGGGCTTGTCATGAATTAAAAAAAGATGCTCCTCTCGCCCCTACCACTCACGAAATTCCAAAGGCTTTAGAAGCTCTGTGCCAGGAACCAGGGTGAAGACCATATATGTATTTCTTATTATATCACAATATCAAAATATACTTCAACCAAAACAAAATAACACAACAGATTGAATGCCAAAGCAGGTATTCTGAGAATCCAACAGTTTGCTATCAAGATAAACAAAGAGAGTTGCAAAAATGTGAAGCAGTGCCTTCTCACTAATTTTTTCAGTTTGGAAAATAGTTTTTTTTCTTAAAAAATGTTTATGCTAACTTCTAACAGATTTAGTATTGTTAATTTTAACTGAATCAATAATTTTTTCTCATTTTTAATTTCTAATACCTTAATATCTAATACCATATAAACAACGGCTTTTTAGAGCCCTCAGTAATTTTTAAGATTGCAAATAAGTCCTGAGACAAAAAGTTTGAGATTTATTGTTTTAACCTTCCAGGGTTATTGAAGGTCAAATGAAAGTATTCTTGGATGTGAAATCATTTTGTAAAATATTTCAATTGTACATTTATAAATAATCTTTGAGTTCCTGCTGTTACATTTGCTGTGCCAGTCCTTCAAGTTGGGACTTTGGAGAAGAGACATGGAAAGAGGACATGCATAAATCATTGCTGTTAAGGAGCTTGTTAGCTTAGATGAAGAGTAGAGGGGGAGATTCACATATAACTCCTCTGTTCCGCAGACCAAAGAGTGAAAAGACAGCATTATGATGGAGGCTTGTTTTGTCCTGGATATACTTACATATATATTTACATTTGTGATAAATATTTTTATTTGTAAAATATATATATTTGTGCATGTGTGCACATACGTGTGTGCTTGAGCACACAGCAAACAAAAACTGTGCTATTCATGAATAGAGTCCATTACTGGTCCAAGTTGCTCTTTGATTTTTGAGTTGTTCCCTTCTGCCCTTGCAGGTATAGAACAAGATGCAGTGAATACTTTTACCAAATATATATCTCCAGATGCTGCTAAGCCAATACCAATTACAGAAGCAATGAGAAATGACATCATAGGTAAGTAGTGCTTGAAGCTATGGCAAAGAAAAAAATGCCTATTTTTGGTTATTGATTAAGAGAATTTTTTATGAACATGGAATTCAACATATCTCTTCCTAGTCTGTTTTTCAGAGTACTTTATTATGTCTGATTGTAGCTCACTTGAAAACTTTCTCTCTTATATATTGGACCCAAATTCTTAGACTTTGACTTGAATAACAATGTGAGCAAGAACAATAGTACACATTTATTGAGAACTTACTGTATCCCAGACAATATTCTAAGCACTTTCCCTGGATAAACTCATTTAATCTTCTAAAAAACCTTGCAGCATAAATATAGTTATTATTTTATAAATGAGGGAACTGAAGCAAAGAGAGGGTAAATAATTTGCCCGAGGTAATAAGTCAGCTCAGTGGCACTAACAACAAGTACTGAGTCACATGAATATATTTCTCTCTGGGTCATAGTAAAAAAAATGTTTGAAAGCTTTTCCTATGTTGTATCAGAAGGACCTTAGGTACACCTGTATTCACAGATAAAAATGGTTCATTTATTCATTGAACAAATATTTATGGTATTTTCATCAAGTCCTAGTACTCAATTTTGTATTTTTATTACAAAAATTTAGTATTTTTGATTTATGAAATGAAGCATGTTATTCTACTCTTTGCAGATTCTTCCCAGCTTGGGGCTCTTTTAGTCTTTCCCACAGGTATTTGCACTCCCTCGTTATTGGAGACAGCAAAATCCCTTCTAGTCTCAGCTATGGTTCCTAAATTGGCCCACCATAGTTTCCAGTGAACGACTGTTGGCTATTGGCGGGTCTGTCCGATTGTTTTCTTTCTCTCACACAGACACCTAAAACACTTAGGTCTTGTGGCCATTGTTGGTTTGTCCCCATCTGCTTGTATTTTGGAGTTTTCACCCAGTTTTGTCGCAAATGTTGTCACAGGATTTTGGTTTTTCTATGTAGTTCCTCTGTCTATTTTTATGTTAGGATCTGTTGCTACCGCCTGCCAGACTTCCTTCGGCCAACTTTTTCTAATAATTCCACTGGGGTGTCCTAACTGATTAGAATTTGGCTATTTGAGGAATTGGTTGGCTAGTAATTCTTTTGGGGATTTATTTGTACCAATTGATAACCAAACTGTCTAGGGTAGGGGAGAAAAGGAAAGAATTTTGAGCCAAATAAAACATTTAAAAATGAAATGTCACTGCAATTCTAATTTTCCTTTTCTTAAACTTTATTAGATTAATGATGTAATCCCCTTGAGGGGATAGGTCTTCTGAAAGATCGAGTTGATAATGTTTAATGATCAAGGGATCTGAGAAAGTTTCCATCTCAGTGTCTATTATCATGCATTTTATTTTTATTTTTTTTGTGAGATCAGCACTGTGCTGACATCTGCCAATCCTTCTCTTTTTTTGCTGAGGAAGACTGGCCCTGGGCTAACATCCGTGCCCATCTTCCTCCACTTTATATGGGACGCCGCCACAGCATGGCTTGCCAAGCAGTGCGTCGGTGTGCACACGGGATCCAAACTGGTGAACTTTGGGCCGCCGTGGCAGAGCGCCAGCACTTAACCGCTTGCGCCACCGGGCCGGCCCCTATTATCATGCATTTTAAAATGTTAGTTACCTATATGTCTTTAGACCAGTCACTTTTCCTCTTTGAGCCTCATTTTTCTGAACCCTGCCCTAATTATTTGTCTCCTCTTTCAGTTGGAATATTTTAATATTAGCTGTACTTTAAGTAAGTTATAGTTTGAAGACGCCTCCACTTTAGCTATTATTGTGTATCCCACCTGCCTAGTTTTGTTGTAAATGTTATCTGTGGGCTTTTGGTGTTGCTATCTAATTACTCTGTTTTTACGTGGGGATTCAGAATGACCCAAAAACTGTGCTTGCACTGTCTCCTCCATCTTCCAAAAATCCTTGAAGAGGTAGAATTTTTTGAAGATTTTGAAGGTACAGGTAACAGAATTTGCTGATGGTTTGGAAGTGAGTGGTGTGAGACGACAAAAGAAATCAAGCCTGACTTCATTTTTTAAAAATCTGAATACCTGGAAGATTTTTATAAGATGAGGAGATTGTGGGAATAATGGCTTATGGGGAAAATTAGGAGTTTGAATTTTAGACATCCAAATGGTGAATGTCAAGTAGGCAGTTGAACATCTACCTTAGAAGGTCATGAGAGAAGTCCAGGTTGGAGATGTGTGTTTGGAAGTCATCAGCATATAGATGAGTTTAGAGCCGTGAAACTGGATAAGGTTACCATGGGAGTGAGTGTAATGAGTAAAGACAGTAGGTCTAAGGACTGAGTTTTGGGGCAGGCCTACCATTTAGAAGTCTGGCAGATGAGGAAGAACTAGCAAAGGAGACTTAGAAGTAACAGCTAGTAGTGTAGGCCCTCCTACATCAACTGTTTATCAAGAAAGTAGTTTTTTCTGGAAGCCAAGTGAGAAAATGTTTCTGGGAGGAAGGGAGTGGTCAAAGGTGTTAAATCATACTGTTAGGTTAAGTAAGATGAATACTAGGAATGGAATAGATTTGGCAACCCGGTGGGCAGCTGGTCCAGTGGTCATCTTTCTTTGTGTGTGTGAGGAAGATCAGCCCTGAGCTAACATCCAGGCCAATCCTCCTCTTTTTGCTGAGGAAGACTGGCCCTGAGCTAACATCCGTGCCCATCTTCCTCCATTTTATGTGGGATGCCGCCACAGCATGGCTTGACAAGCTGCGTGTCGGTGCGCGCCCGGGATCTGAACCAGGGCCACCAGCAGCGGAGCATGCACACTTAACCGCTACGCCATGGGGCCGGTCCCAGTGGTCATCTTAATTACAGTGGACCATTAGAGACAAAAACTTAATTGGAGGAATCTTAAGAGAAATAGGAGGAGGAGTGGAGATGGCATGTATGGGCCACTCTCATGAGATATTTTGCTCTAAAGATGAGCTGGAAGGGGATGTTAAGTCAAGGGACAGTGGTTTGTGTTTGTGTTTTTGTTTTTTAAGGTGACATGTTATAAGCATGTAAGGTATATGATAGCATACAAACAAGTATATAAGTATAGTATACAAACAGTCTACATAGCTGGTGAGAATGAGGCAGTAGCAAAGGAAAAGCTGATGCAGGAGAGAGAGGGGACAATTGCTATAGGAGAAAAGTCTTGAGGAGGCAGAAGAGGATGAGATCCAGTGCTCAAATAGAGGATTGCTTAGATAGGAGCAAGGACAGTTCATCTGTAGTAACGGGAGAGAATGCCGAGTACATGGGTAGATATGTGGGTGAGTTGATAGATCTGATGGGAGGTGATGGAAATCATCTTCTAATTGCTTCTGTTTTCTTAGTGAGGTAGGAAGCAAAGTCATCAGCAAAGAGAATAGAAGAGGTATTGAGAGGTTCAAGGAGAGAGGAGAAGATGTGCCACGTATTGTCTAGGAGAGTGTGAGAGTAAATGGACCAGGAAACTGTAGTACGATCCTTGGGTTTCATTAAGGTCCCACTAAGGTCATGAACTTAAAGTGAAACCAGCCATCATGGTTGTATGGTTTTTTTCCGGACATGTTAATACCTAGCTAAACAGCTTATTGATTTGCTGCAGTTTATTTAGGCAATTCCTAATTTTAGCACATTTTATGTTTTAAAATTTCTGCCAAATAACATTTGATAACCTTTTTTACAGATAAATCTTTTCACATATCCATAATTCTTTAGAGTCCTAGAAATAGAATTGCTGATTGAAACAGTATGTTCATTTTTAAAGCTTATGCTAGAAACTGCCAAATTGCCCTCCAGAAAAAGATATACCAATTTATATTCTTATTAACACTAGTGTCAGTTTTCCCATGCCCTTGCTCAAGCATATGTATTATTAAACAATTAAACATATGAGTTATTAAAACAATTTTGTGCCAATTTACTAGACAAAAGGTGGGATGCCTCCTTTTTCTAATCTATAATTATATTGATTACTATTGAGCATGCATATCTTTTCATATTGAACATTTTATATTCTTTTTTCAATGGTCTTTTCATCACCTTTGTGCATTTATTTTTGGAACATTATTAGTTTTTAAGAGCTCTTGATATATGAATGATAATCTGTGATACATAGAGTAAACTGTCATATGTGTTGCAAATTTTTTTCCCCCAGTTTGCCTTTTTATTATGTTTTTGGGGTATTTTAACGTATAGAAGTTAATTTTATGTTGTTAAATCTTTTGATTTCTGCTTTTGCGTATATGTTTAGACCTTCCCAACCTCAAGATCAGCTGTTCACCTGTATTTTCTCTTAGTTCCATTTAAAACCTTCTAATTTATATCCCTTTACAGTTATTTCCTACTTTGATTCAAAAATGTATATAGTTTGCATTTAGTAGAAATTTAATTATCTCCCATTTCTTTTACAGCAAAGATTTGTGGAGAAGATGGACAAGTGGATCCCAACTGTTTTGTTTTGGCACAGTCCATAGTCTTTAGTGCAATGGAGCAAGAGTAAGTTACTTTCACATTTTGCATTCTTGGGAATTCGGGTTCACTGATAGGAATGGGCCTCACTCAACTAAAAACAAACTATTTTTGACGATTTAGGTATTTTGAAGGTTTATAGGATCTTATAGGCATACTCTAAGACTGTCTTGGTTAATGGTTTCTTTTAAATATCAATTATGTGAACTCTATTAAAAATAAAACAAATTTTCATTTTTAGTGTTAATATTTCCTAAGTTAAAAGAATTTTTAATTCTGAAGTCATTTGGGGGTAATCCTGACTATAGTGTAACTTTTAGAATTGGTTTATTTATTTAAACAATGCATGTCTTCAGATGGCTATCCTAATTTGTTAGTGCATGCTTTAAGCTTAATGGTTGCTATATTAGTAAATCCATGTAGAATTGTTGAAACTGCTTCCAAAGTTTTTTTTTTAGATTAATTATTGCGGCATACACTTAAAAAAAAAAACTATGTATTCGTTTAACACTTATGAAAAGGGTACTCTGTGGAAGGCACAGTTAGATATAATACCTTCCTTGAAGGAAGTTACAGCCTAATAAAAGAAACGGCATGTTCTTTGGTTACTGTAATACGAAGTAGCATGTGTTAAGTATCAGAGAGAGTTACCAAGTCATTAAGAGGTAGGAGAGATTACTTAGATTTAGAGGAATCAGGAATGACACCTTGGGAAGGGAGGTAGCGTTGACCTAGGCTTTCAAGATACAATAGGCACAGTATGGAAAGAGTGTATTTTTCCCATTTAAGCTCTTTCCTTGGTCATTCCCTCAAATTTTCCCTTTTTGTCCGTGTGCAGGCACTTTAGTGAGTTTCTGCGAAGTCACCATTTCTGTAAATACCAGATTGAAGTGCTGACCAGTGGAACTGTTTACCTGGCTGACATTCTCTTCTGTGAGTCAGCTCTCTTTTATTTCTCTGAGGTAAAGTCTGCATTTCCTTTCACACTCTATTAGAGCATTCCAGCCTCTAAACTATAAATGCTGGGGCCCTGTCTGTAACATAGAAGAGACAAATCATTTTCGAAAAGATCAATTGGATTTAAATAATTTAATTATTGTTTTAAGTTATGTATAATGACGAGTACTTTAATGGCATGTTAGATTAAAGAGAACATGAAATCAGTGTAAAATAACTCTAATTTGGAAAAACCTAGTTAAACCTCTGCTTATAAAAAAATGCATATTTTTAATTATTTGGGGCTGTTTTAAAACCACAGAATTTGATACTTGATTCCAGTGCACAAATATTTGCAGACCGGACTTCAGAAGAGAGAAAGAAAAGCAGTATATTTTTTGCTACTATCATTGCTTTTACTTTAGCCACTTGATGAGATTGCCCAGTGAAGTATTTGCAACAAGCAAGAGTATGTTAAATCTCTTTGAGGCATACAGTTTAGTATAATGATGTTTGTTAGGCTTCAGCAGATGAAATTCTTTTGTTGCAAAGCAAATGACTATTAAGTAGAGATAAGAGGATTCCTAGTCTCGCAAAGCAGTAAGTTAGATACGTACTTGCATTCTGCCTCTTCACAAGAATACATTTGTTTGGTTGATTTGTTTTTTCACTCCCTCTCTTTGCCATAAGTTTGAGTCAGCATTTGTTCAGCTTGATATGGTCGCATGGAATGATGGAAATGATCAGGTATAAAAGATTTGGTCTGATTACTTTACTCTTTATATGTTTGCCAGCGAGGAACGACTAATCCATCTTTACTGTAATTTTTACTCCAGTTCACTAAAGTTTGCATCCAACTATGTGGTGGTTGTTTTTTTGTTAGTTTTTTTTCCCTAAAAGAATATTTTTAAACTTTTCAATCTCAAAAGACTGTAAGTTGCTGACTGCCATTAACTGAACAAGTGGATCCTTTTGTTTGTTTGTTTGTTTTGTTTTTTGCTGATGTCCTGTATTTTAATAGTTGGGGCTTATAGATTAGAGATGGTGAAGAAATCTTTTTATGGTCTTATTTTCCTCTTTTGTATTTTTCCTTTCTAGTACATGGAAAAAGAGGATGCAGTGAATATCTTACAGTTCTGGTTGGCAGCAGATAACTTCCAGTCTCAGCTTGCTGCCAAAAAGGGCCAGTATGATGGACAGGAGGCACAGAATGATGCCATGATTTTATATGACAAGTGAGTTTTATTGATAGAAGTATTCAGCATTCAGCAGATATTTATTATTTGATATGTACTTTGGAAATAAAGATGAATAAACTCATTCTCTGCCAAGGAGCTCACAGGGAGCAGCGTAAAAGCTGCTTTTCATATGGTGTGTGTGAAGTTTTGGGGGTTCTTAGAACAAAAGTTTCTCTTGGGGAAAGGGGAGGTTTGTGTGTGGCAAGCAGGACAATGATGGTAGAGTTCAGGGAGGGTTTCACAGAAGAAAGATCTGAATTGGATCCTGAAGAGTTAATTGAATTTTGCTAGCCAGAGAAGATGGGAAAGAATATTCTAGGCAGAAGCATTGGCACAAGCAAAGTGATAGAACCGGGAATGTGGCACTTGCAAGAAACTTGAATTTGGGTAATTGAAACTTGGGTAGGGAATGTAAGAGGAAGATGAAACTAATTGGAATATATTGTAAAGGGTCTTGAATATCTATGTATGGGTGTATCATATTTTCTGGTGCAAATCTGCTTGGCCAGGTTACCCAATGAATAATAGTTTTTCATTAGTCTTCATTGAAAATGAAAGGGTGGCAAAATCTTACGGTGAACAGAATTGAAAACATCTGATCAGGCAAGTGATAAGTCTGTAGCCAGCTCCTGTAAGACATGGTGTTCCTTCTTTTCATTTAACTTGTCTTATTCTGTAAAGGAAAGTCAAGTGTTATTTGCATCCACAAGCAAGTGCTAAGAGGATAACTTGAGGGTAGAGAAAAATTCATGGGGTGTTAGGGTTGGAAGAGAGCTAAGAGCATCTAGGTCAGTGGTTCCTGAACATTGCTCTGCAGGCTCACGCTGGGCTGTCTGCATAAGAATCACCTGGGAGCTTCTTAAAAATAGACTTCCAGTCCTCCTTTCTAAGAGATTCTGAGTCAGCGGGTTTGAGGTATGACCCAGGAATCTTTATTTTGAGAAGACTCCCCAGATAATTCTGATGAATAGCCAGAATAGCCAGATTAGGGATGTAGTCTGATTGTCCCATTTTGCAGACAGGAAATCTAAGGCCCGAGAGGTAGTGACTTTCTCAGAGTCACAGGCAAGTTAGGGCAGAACTTGGACTGGAATGCAATTCTTAATGTTTGTCCAGTGTTTATTTTAGTATACTATATTCGTGGAAAATATTATCTAAGAAACATTGTTATCTGGAAATAGCAAGCATTTAGAAATTTAGTCTGCAGTGCCCAAAAATTCCAATCATGGAGGAATCTTTACCAACTTATTTGTTACAAGATGAGAGATTCACTTTTTGTTGAGAAAACACTGATAACAAAAAAAGAAGAGTTTTCTTGATGCTGGAACAGAAGAGTGGCACTAGAGAGGTCCTGGTGGGGCTCAGTAACCACACGGAGCAGAGACCCTCATTTCCCACTGGATCCAATTTTCACACTAGGAGCCATTTTTAAATGAAGATTACTGTATGGCATCCCATTGGCACTGCCATTTTGCCAAGTTCTTTGTACCAAATTTGACTTACCAGTTCCTACTTGTTTCTTTTTATATTTTACGTATGCATCATCACAATCATACCACATCAGCCTTTCTGTATTTATCATAGACATGAGTTAGAAGCCACTAGAATGTTTGGAAGAGAGCATATATATGTTTTCTGCTTTTAATGCTTTTTTTGTATCTACTTTGTAATCAGGTTACCAAAACACTAATTGCATTATATCCTATGAAGTTAGAAATCTTTATCGTTGGTTACTCCTTTTCCTTTTTATACGAAATCATCAGCAAGTCCTATTATTCTATCCAAATACATCAAATCCATCCACTTCACCCTCAGTGCTGTCTTGTTCTGAATTCCTACATGTATATTACGTATGCCTCATACTTGTGATGGTGTATTCTCCTTGTATCCTGTGCAGGGATCTTTTCTGCTCTCTTTCCAGGGGAAATGACTGTGTCTTACCCTCTTTTAAATGCATTTCTGTCTGCCAAGTGCTGAAGAGAGAATAGATGCCCATTAAACATGTGTGATTGATGGATTTCTTGGCCTGACCCTAGAAAATCTTAAACAAGAATTAAGGATGGTGGAAGGCAGATAGGGAAGTAGCAAGTTGATTCAGATACCTGGGAATAAAGGTTGCAGCAGGGCTGTCAGCATGGCTGCCAGCACTCAGCTCTATAGTCCTAGTCTTCAGGCTGAGTCAAGTGGCCTCACAGAAGATTCTCTGATGTAGGTGCCAAAAGTTGCTTATACTTGCTGTGGAATTTGGTTTTACTTTGGCTGTCTTTCTACCATAGGTACTTCTCCCTCCAGGCCACACATCCTCTTGGATTTGATGATATTGTACGATTAGAAATTGAATCCAATATCTGCAGGGAAGGTGGGCCACTCCCTAACTGTTTCACTACTCCATTACGTCAGGCCTGGACAACCATGGAGAAGGTAACCAAGAACTTCAAAAGTATTAAACTACAAGAAGTTTTTACTGGTGGAACCCAGAGAATATAACACGGAAAAAATCAAGTATAACAGAACAGTGGAAACTTGAAGCAGTGCAGCATAGTGATTGAGAACAGAGGCTTTGAGTCTGACGTGGTGTGTATTAATCTTAACCTTCATAGGCTGAGGAACCTCAGTCAGTTACTGAAATTCTTTAATGCCATTTTCCTCATTTCTAAAATGGAGATATGGATACTTACCTCAGTTATTTTGAGGATAAAAATGAGGTAAGATATATGAAATGCTTATTATTAACATAGCACCTGACACATAGTAAGCATTAAAAAATGTTAACTGCTATTATTACTCTTATTATTATTACATATTTTTAGATAGCAGTATTGGGCAAAGTTAACTTAGGCATGATCCAAATATATCACCAATATTTGTCAGTAGAGTTGGAGTACTAGTTTTGTGTATTGTGATCACTTCTAGGGTATCACTAATAGTTTATTAATAATAAGAAAGTGTTGGAATTTGTGGATGATTTATTCTTCTAATAAACTAGAACAGATTTTACCAGGAATTGCACAGAGCCCAGGATAAGCCCCATGAGATTATGTTGCTTCTATATGTCGTGTATATCTAAGTGAAAAAGGGTTAAGTAAGCACTGTTACATAATGCTGCACATAAAAACTGAATTCCAGGAATATGGAAGAGTTACGTATAAAAATCACATCATTAAAATGCTAGTGGTAAACTGAATAGAATATCAGCTATTGCCCAGGGATAATTTTTTCATGATTAAAATTAAAATCTTTCTTTAAAAGAAAAGTTCCAGGTCTATATCATATAAAGAATATAAACTTTCTGAGTAAGAAAGAAAATGAAAATACAAAGAAAAACAAAATGTTAAAATATTTCTTACTAAATGTGTGTATGTAAATAACTTATACTAATTTTAAGAATACTATCAAGTAGATAAATGGGAAAAAGACACGAATGATTCGTTCACCAATATTTTGAGTATTTCTGTGCTAGGTATTGATGTTAGGGTGGTAAACAAAATAAACATGGTTTCTGCCCTCCTGGAGCTCTGTCTGTAAAGGAGGTGCATATTAAACACAGACATAAATATTTACAGTTGTGTTAAGTGCTGTGAAGGAAAAGTTTGGAATAGGAAATGCCAGTAATAAACATGGGAACTTACTCAGCATCATTAATAATTTTTAAATGAAAGTAAAAACATCCATGTACTATTAGGCATTTATTTAACAATGATTTGAAAAAAACACAACCCAGTGTTAGAAAGCCTGTGTCAAAACAGATACCTTGAGGGGCCCGGTGGGGTAGTGGTTAAGTTTGCACACTCCGCTGTGGCAGCCCGGGGTTTGTGGGTTCAGATCCCAGGCGTGGACTCACACCACTCGCTCATCAAGCCATGCTGTGGTGGCGTCCCACGTACAAAATAGAGGAAGACTGGCACAGAAGTTAGCTCAGTGACAATCTTTCTCAAGCAGAAAGAGGAAGATTGGCAACAGCTATTAGCTCAGGGCCAATCTTCCTCACCAAAAAAAAAAAAAAGAAAAGAAAAGAAAACAGATACGTTGATATATTGCTAGTGATACAAATGGACAACATCCTTTGAAGGGTAAATTGGCCATGTATATCAGAGCTAATATATTGATACTATTTAACTGAGTAGTCACGCTCTTGGTAATTTATCTTAAGGACATCAGTTCAAAAAGTAAAAATTAATATGCACAAAGACTTTAGTATTCATAACCAACCAGAAGAATCAAATTATATCCACTCAAATTATATGCACTCCCTGGATTGTTTTCTGGTCACTACAAAGTCTAGATATCAAGTCTGTATAATATTTTCATGGCAAGTGTTTTGAGGGGAAAAAACCTGTAAATTGTGCACGTAATTTTAGTTACAATGTAAACTGTGTACAAAGGGATAATACTTCGAGCGTAACAAGGAGAAGTAAAATCATTTGTGTTAGCTGGTAGAATTATAGGTAAAATTTTTGTTTTAAAATAAAGTTTTAGTTGTATTTCATTTCAACTTTAAAATAATACTTGTCCTCTCTTTCAGGTCTTTTTGCCTGGCTTTTTGTCCAGCAATCTTTATTATAAGTACTTGAATGATCTCATCCATTCGGTTAGAGGAGATGAATTTCTGGGAGGGAATGTTTCACTGACTGCTCTTGGCTCTGTCGGCCTTTCTGACGACTCTCACCCAGGTGGTTCCGACAGCTCCACTTCTCAGGTATTGACCAATTTGCCTCTACCATTAGGAAGAAACATGTACAAATCCTTTCCTTCAAATACCAGTAACAGATCCTGTTTGTAATTTTTAAGTTGTAGAAGAAACAAAGGAAAAATAAAATTAGCCTACATATTATATATTCTAATCAATGTGTTTGTGGTAATTAAAAGTATATTATATTGTAAGGTGTCATGCTGTTTCATTCAGGCCATTATTCTGCTTGACACTGTAGCTGTTGCTTTTAATAATCAAATAACATGACATACCTTTATAGCTTCTGAAGAGCTCTTTGTGTAATTATTTGGGAAATTTTAGTAGCTAAATTTGTGGTGCTTTTTTATAGAATAATTGTCTAAACTCCTAGATTTCGTAATATTGTATTTCACTGAAGTGCTTTTGGCTTCGTTTTGAACCATAGTGCCATTGTACATTTCCTTAACCTTTGTTTGTTTTTTGGAGTGCTTTCATATATCAAACCTTGTCTGATTCTCCCCAAAATCACATGAAGTGGGTTATCCCCAAGAGAAGAGATCTAAGGAGGTATTAAGAAGTTCACTGACTTTATTAAAGTCACACAGTAAGTGGTAGAGGCAGAACAGTATTCCCTATCTAGTGTTCTTCACCTTAAGTTTAATAATATAGCATAATTATTTTCTTGTCACTGTTGACAAATACATAAATAACACTTTAGATTTTTTTTAAAAATTTTTTTAAATTTTTTATTTTTTTTCTGTGAGGAAGATCAGCCCTGAACTAACATCTGCCAATCCTCCTCTTTTTTGCTGAGGAAGACTGGCCCTGGGCTAACATCCATGCCCGTCTTCGTCCACTTTATATGGGACGCCGCCACAGCATGGCTTGCCAAGCGGTGTGTCAGTGCGCGCCCGGGATCCGAACCAGTGAACCCCAGGCTGCCGCAGCAGAGCGCGCACACTTAACTGCTTGCGCCACTGGGCCAGCCCCAACACTTTAGATTTTTTGACACCAGGCCTTGGATAAATTTTCTTAACTTATAGAGAGTACTATTATATTGCCTTAGTACCTTTTCCTCCTGTTAAGGTTATGTAGGAGATGACCTGCTGAATGTGGTCGCCATTTTATTTTTTGATGTAGGCTAGAACGTTTTGTTTTTTATTTAGGCATTTAAAAGGTATAGGTTCTAACCATAAAATATATTTTTACATTTTTGGTTGAAGTATAATATACATAGAGAAAACTACGTATCATAACTGTATATAACTTGAAGAATTTTCATAACTAGACCTAACCCATATAACCCGCATCAAAATCAAGAAATAGAACATCACCAGTATGTCAGAAACTCTCCTGTGCCCTCTTCTAGTCGCTCTCCTCCTCCCTGCCAGAGTAACTACTATCCTGACTTTTGATGGCATAGATTATTGTTACCTGTTTTTGTCATTTTATAACTGAAAGCATACTGTATGCTTTTCTCTTTTTTTGTACAGCTTTGTTGAGATATAATTCACATGCCATACAATTCACTCATTTACATTGTATAATTCACTGGTTTTTAGTATAGTCATAGAGTTGCTTAACTGTCACCACAATCAATTCTAGGACATTTTATCACCCAAGAAAGAAACCTTATTTTCTTTAACTATCACCTTTTGAATTCTTCATTTCTCCAGCCCTACACTACTGCTCATCTACTTTCTGTCTCTATAGATTTGCCTATTCTGGACATTTCAGATAGATGGAACCATATGTTATGTGATCTTTTGTGAATAGCTTCCGTCGTTTAGCATAATATTTTCAAGGTTCATCCATATTTAGCATGTATCAGAATTTTATTCCTTTTTATAGCCAAATAATATTCCATTGTACAGACGTGTCACATTGTGTTTATCCATCAGTTGAGGGACACTTGAGTTGTTACTACCTTTTGACTGTTATGAATAATGCTACTGTACAACTTTTTGTATTGATATGTGTTTTTATTTCTCTTGTGTATCTACCTAGGAGTAGAATTGCTGGGTCAAATGATAGCGCTGTTTAACTCTGTCTTGATTACTGTTGCTTTGTAGTAAGTTTTGAAGTCAGGAAGTGAGAGTCCTCCAGTGTAGTTCTTCTTTTTCAGGATTGCTTTGACTATTTGAGGTCCCTTGAGTTTCCATATGATTTTTAAGATCAGCTTGTTAATTTCTATGAAGAAACCAGTCAGGATTCTGATAGGGAGTACATTGACTCCATAGATCAGTTTGGGGAGCATTGCCATCTTAACAATATTAAATCTTCTGATCCATGAACATGGGATGTCTTTCCATTTATTCAAATCTTCTTTAATTTCTTTCAGCAGTATTTTGTAGTTTTCAAGTATAGTCATGCATCGCTTAATGACAGGGATGCATTCTGAGAAATGTGTTGTTAGGCAATTTCGTCGGTGTGCAAACATCATAGAGTATCCTTACACAAACGTAGATCGTATAGCCCACTACACACCTGGGCTATATGTTACTAATCTTATGGGACCACTGTCATATATGCAGTCTCTTGTTGACTGAAACATCATTATGCGACATGACTGTCTAAGTTTTATATTTCTTTTTTAAAATTTGTTTCTAAATATTTTATTTCTTTTTGATGCTATTATAAATGGAATTGTTTTCTTAATGTCATATTCAAATTGTTCATTGTAAATGTATAGAAATACAATTTATTTTTTTTATTGAGGTAAAATTCACTTAACATAAAGTTAACCATTATAAAGTATACAGTTTAGTATATTCAGTGTCGTGCAGCCATCACCACTGTCTAGTTCCATCTTTTTCATCACCCCAAATGAAGCCTCGTGCCTATTAAGCTGTCAGTCCTCATGCCTACCTATGTTTTCTTCTAAGAGTGGCCTTTGATCTATTTTTAGTTAGTTTTGCATATTATATGAGGTAGGGTCCAACTTTATTCTTTTGCTTGTGCATATCTAGTTGTCCTAGCACCATTTATTGAAAAAACTACCTTTTCACCATTGAATGGTCTTGTCAGAAATCATTTGACCATAGACATGAGGGTTTATTTCTGTGCTCTCAGTTCTACTCCATTGATCTACTCCATTGATCTACGCGTCTATCCTTATGCAAGTACTACATTGTTGTGATTATCACGGCTTTGTAAGTTTTGAAATTAGAAGTGTGTGTCCTCTGACTTTGTTTCTTTTATTTGCAGGATTGTTTTGACGATTTTGGGTCCCTTGCAATTCCATATGAATTTTAGGATCAGCTTTTTCTTTTTTTTCTTCTTTTTTTTTTTTTTTTTTTTGTGAGGAAGATCAGCACTAAGCTAACATCCGTGCCAATCCTCCTCTTTTTTGCTGAGCAAGACCGGCTCTGAGCTAACATCTATTGCCAATCCTCCTCCTTTTTCCCCCCCACAGCCCCAGTAGATAGTTGTATGTCATAGTTGCACATCCTTCTAGTTGCTGTATGTGGGACGCGGCCTCAGCATGGCCGGAGAAGCGGTGCGTCAGTGCGCGCCTGGGATCCGAACCCAGGCCGCCAGTAGCAGAGCGCTCGCACTTAACTGCTAAGCCACGGGGCCAGCACTCAGCTTTTTCATTTTGTTCAGGATTACATTGCATCTGTAGATTGCTTTGGGGAGTATTGCTAGCTTAACAATATTAAGTCTTTCAGTCCATGAACATGAGATATCATTCCATTTATTTAAGCCATCTTTAATTTCTTTCAGCAACATTTTTTAGTTTTCTGGGTACAAGTCTTACACCTCCTTGGGTCAGTTTATTCCGGAGTATTTTATTCTCTTTGATGTTATTATAAATATAATTGTTTTCTTAATTTTCTTTTCTGATTCTTCATTGATAGTGCATAGAAATATAACTACTTTTTGTGTGTTGATCTGGTACCTTCAGCTTTACTAAATTCATTTGTTAGCTCTAATAGTTTTCTTGTGGATTCTTTAGGATTTTTCCCTATGTAAGATCTTGTCATCTGCGAATAGAAATAGTTTCTTTCTTCCTCTCCACTTTGGATGCATTTTATTTTGTTTTCTTGCCTAATTGTGCTGACTAGAACTTCCAGTACAATGTGAATAGAAGTGATGAAAGTGAGCATCTTTGTCTTGTCCCTGATCTCACAGGGGTAGCTTCCAGTTTTTCATCATTTAGTATGATGTTAGGTATGGGTTTTTCATAAATGCTCTTTATCAAATTGAGGAAGTTCCCTACTATTCCTAATTTGTTGAATTTTTTTTTTTATCGTAAAAGGGAGTTAGATTTTATCAAATGCTCTATCAGTTGGTATGAATATGTGGGTTTTTGGTTTTTACTCTTTTGACATGGTGTACTATATTAATTGATTATCAGATGTTAAACCGATCTTACATTCCTGGGATAAATTCCACTTGGTCATGGTATATAATTATTTTTAGATGTTGCTAGATTTGGTTTGCTAGTATTTTGTTGAGGATTTTGCATCCATGCTCATAAGAGAGATTGGTCTGTAGTTTTCTTTCCTTGTGATGTCTGGTTTTGGTATCTGAATAGCAATGGCCTCATAGAAGTATTCCCTTTTTTTTTTATTCTGGTGCTTCTTTCTTTTTAATTATGTGCCCTTCTCGGCACATAAAGAGAGCCCTTCCCCCCCAACTATATAATGTTCTGTAAGAGTCTATTCAGTTATTTATTTTATTAATTTAACCTATACCCTAGTCATGGATATTAAGTATGTTCCTGTCTTTTGTTATTTTAAAACAATGCTGCAGTGTTATTTTAAACAATGCTGCAGTGAATAATCTTGTATATAAGTCATTTTGTGTGTAAGTCTGAGTCTGTCTGTAATTGAATTTTTAGAAGTGGAATTTCTGGGTCAACCCATGGCTCTGTATTTCATAGAAATACCAATTCTGATTTGCTTTTTCTGTGGGGGTGAGGAGTGGGAGGTAGAATGCTAGAGGGGAACTTAACTACACTCATCAAGCTGGTCATTTTAGAAAGTTTTCTTTAGCGTCTCTTTTGTCACTGGGCCTCACTGAGAATCAAAAGTGTTTGTGATTATCCTGTAAAAGTTGGGCTTTACATTTATTAGGCAAGATATATGCTTGGATGAATGGGAGTTTTGCAAACTTGGGGACATAAGGCCTATGAAGACAGTATATTTGTTGGAACTTACGTCATTAAGAAAACAGATTTGGTGTACAGATGCATATGTTGTAGGTTTTAATATCTTGCTTTCCTCCTATAGTTATATATCGAGGTTACATTTCAGTATTATTGCTGTTAAGCACCTCAGTAGTGATGGGGTTGAGTAAAACTTATGTGTATTTTAAACACTGAAGATTTTGTACAAATCTGTCATATTCCAAACCCAGGACTGATTTGATTCCTGAATAATATACTACTGATTTTACAATTTCTTTTGTAGTCTGGTGTGAAAAAAGCCAGTGTTAAAATTCTGAAAAATTTTGATGAAGCGATAATTGTGGATGCTGCAAGTCTGGATCCAGAATCTTTATATCAACGGACATATGCAGGGTAAGCTTGGCTCATGTCTAGACCTTATATGAGTGTAGTGAATTTTGCATCTTTTTTATTTTTCAATTTAAAATTTTAAACTTATTTCTAATCTATAATTATATGCCCAACGCTTTTATATATAGTGTGCGTAGAACGTGGTTAAGCGTGAAAGCTCAGGAGTGACTTCCTGACTTTTAATCTTGGCTCAGCCACTTACTGGCAGGTACTTAATCTGTTTGTGTCTCAGTTTTTTCATCTATAAAATGAGGATAATATTACTACTTCATTGGGTTCTTGATGGGATTAAATGAGATAATACATGAAAAGCGTTTAAAACATTGCCTGGTATCTAGTAAGTGCTTCGTAAATATCATTACCATCATTATTCTAACTCCATGTATGAGATTGAGGAGTGTCATGTTTATATAGTATGTTTTAGGCTATCTCTTCCACATTTCGTTTGATTCATATGTTAGCTATTTCAAAGTCTCTGTCTTAAAAGCAAAAATAAAAATAAAGTACAAAGATGCCATGTAATGTGATTATTTCTTCGTATTTAAGAATTAACTTGGTTGTTTATTTTGTCCTGTAACAAAAAGATAGTGATTCATAAGATATGCCACTTACTGAAGTTTACCACAGCTCAAATCATAAAATCGCTTCCTCCTCCCTAAAGATGACTTGATTAAAGGCTTGATTACCCCACCCCAACCCCAGACCCAGCAGTACCATGAAAAAGGGATTTCAGCATGTTTAATTGCTTTTATCAGAAGGTAAATGTGATATTTGGGAGACCAAGGAGTCTGGAAAGTACTTTGAACTAAATAAAAGGTTATTTGACCACATTGTCTTTGGAAAGCACACTTCAGCTGTGTCAGCGTTGTAGTAATCTTTATTTCTTCTTTTAGGAAATGGTGGACAATAAACCTAAATGAGTTAATTCCCAAAGATGATATTTATTCTTAAGGAATGGTTGGTTCATTTATTTAAAGCCTTATTTAAGAAACGTATCAATTGCAAAATGTTTTACTTCTATGGGGTTTTTTTGTGCATAAAATAAATATTTTTAAAAATAATTTTAAAAATGAGTCAGAAATAGAGAAATAATGATTTTTTTTCCCATCTTTAAAGATAATTTTCATTGTTTGTTTTAGTTTTACGGTTTTAGCATCTTCTTGAAATTTTTTTCAAGGCAAACATATTTGTATCAGTTGGTGTATTGGCACCCGTATATGAAATGGTGTTTTATTAGGAGGGGTATCTCTAAAATGAGATCCACTTTTCCTGAAATGAAATGATATATAGGCATCACAAATTTTATTTTTCTTCTTTCAACTGACTTTTAATTACAAACACATTAGTCTTTTATTATAAAAAATTAAATTTATGGGTAAGGTAATGTCCCTTTGATCACACACCACTGCTTATTTTCCCACCTTCCTACTCAGAATAATCACTATGTTATGGTGTGGGTATTTTTGTTTGCTTATTTTTATGTAATTGATATTACACTCTATTCTGTATCTTGTGCTTGCATTTTTGGTGAGTTTTGGAGATTTTTTTCTGTTAGTCTGTACAGATATATCTCACTTCAACTATGTTATAGTATTCCATATATAATGTTAATTATAGCTCATAACTGTGGGTAAATGTCCTTTAGTGTGTTGTGCCACTATGTGGCCATTTTGGTATTGATGAATATTTAAGTTGTTTACAATTTTTCACTGTTATACACAGTACAGCAAAGGACTTCCTTTTGTATACTTCCTTGTACTGAAAAGCAGTTTTTAAATTTTAATAGATCTTACCAATTTACGTTTAAAAGTATCTGTACAGGGGCCGGCCCGGTTGTGTAGCGGTTGGGTTCACGAGCTCGGCTTCGGCGGCCCGGGGTTTGCAGGTTCGGATCCCGGGCGCGGACCTGTGCATGCTTGTCAGGCCACGCTGTGGCGGTGTCCCGTATAAAGTAGGGGAGGATGGGCCCGGATGTTAGCCCAGGGCTGATCTTCCTCCGCAAAAAGAGGAGGATTGGCAACCAGTGTTAGCTCAGGGCTAGTCTTCCTCACACACAAAAAAAGTATACATTTTACATTCTTAACAGCCATTAACAAAGACACTAATTTTGCCCACATCCTTGTCAACACTAGCTAATGTCAAACTTTTAATTTTTTAAAACCAAACTTGGATTATTGCTTATGAGATTGAGTTTCTTTTGATATGTTTGTTGGTTGTTCAAGTTCTTCTGTGAATTGACTATTCATCTCCTTTTCACATTTTTCTGTTGGGTGATTTCTTAGTGACTTGTTGGAATTCGGTATGTTTCTGGTTATTAATTATTGGTTAGTAATATCTGTTAAAAATATGACCTTTCAAAAAAAAAATATGACCTTTCCCTGTGTTTTTTGCCTTTTAACTTTGCTTTATATTACTATAGCTTTATAATAAATATAATTATTATCTATAATAAACTCTAGCTTTCTAATGCTTTTTTCTCTTGTTAGGGCAAATCTTACCTTTTTATCTCTTCTTTTACAACATTATCTTGGCTGTTCTTTGCCTTTTCTCTTATGTATGAATTTTAGAATTGTGAATTACTTAGTAACTTGTCATGTTTCATCAATATTTTTGGGATTTTGAATGGAATTGCATTTAATTAGAGATTATTTTGCTTTCTGTGGGAGATGGCTCTATTTAAAATAAGCCTCACTCTGAATAACATGGGTTAGCTGTAAATTGTATTTTTAACTTTCTAAATTTATGGGAGATGCTTATAAATTGACTTTTTTTTTCTTAATTTAAAATTGATTGTTAGAAATTATATTCTTCTCTTTATACTTATTTAGGAAGATGACATTTGGAAGAGTCAGTGACTTGGGGCAGTTCATCCGAGAATCTGAGCCTGAACCTGATGTAAAGAAATCAAAAGGTTTGTGGTGTTTTTATACTCCATATTGAGCCTCTGCTTGCATTAGTCATTGACTGTAAGTGAAGTATCATTTAAGATTTCAACTGTAAGTGCCACATCTTTCACCTTGTGTTTTTAGTCACTAGTGACTACAAGGGCTTCATGTAATCACATCTCTGTACCATCTCTCCCTCTGAATCAAAAGTTATTGAACTTGCTTTACCATTACAGAAGGCACATCTATATGAAAAAATGTTTGTCACCTTTTATTTAGTGGTGAAATACCCGATCCAGGTTGGACTTGAGGTTTATCTTGAGACCCTTTATTTTATTAAATTTCCTCTAAATAGCTGAGAGTTATTATGAAATATATGTGGAAAATATTAATAGGTTGAAACTCAGATCCTTTGTTTAATCAGCAGAAGAGTGCTTGGTCAATTCCAAGAGTTAAACACAGAAATCGTTTTTGACAGATGCATTCTTTGTGACTGATTTCAGCTTCCAAAGAATTGGTTTATACAGGAAGATTTTGGAAACCAGTGTGGATTCATTCAGATGATATCTAAAATTTTTTCGGTGTGATTAGATTGACAGTATTGTCTTGAGTAAAAGATACTTTTATAAGCAGAAATGCTCCATTTTGATAAATGTGTTTAAAATTAAGAGCTGTTGTTAGTCTTCTTAAAAGGACTGCATTCCTATTCTGTTTATCTTATTTTTTAATGCAACTGTTATTTGGGTAATGAAGTGCACCACTTTAAAAATGTTGATGAACAATCTACTATTGGGTCAGATATACATTGGCAAAGTAAGCAAAAAAATGCAACAATTGTTGAAGTAATTTAGACTGAAAAAGGGCCTGTTACCTATTTTACTTTATTTATCCAAATAGTTGATTTTTTTTCCTTTTTTGCCAGAGAAGTCTGAGGTACACAGTTGAGAAAAGTATAAAGACTGAAGGAAGTCTACACAGTTCGTTCAGTAAATAATTTTTGAGTGCCCCTGTGCACTTACATTCACTGGGCAGGTTAGAAGATACAGCTCCTGCCATTATGAAACTTAAAATCTCGTAGTGTCTTTTCTTGGGTAAAAGGTGAATACTCGGAAGATGTCACTAGTGGCCTTGGAGCAGAGGAGGTGCTAGACAGCCTCTACGGGTTGGACTCTACGTGGTTATCAGGTAGCTTCTGTCAGTGAGGATAATGGGGTCTCTAGTGTTAATAGAATCTCTGAGCTATTTAGTTTTTTGTTTTGGGCGGGTTTTTTTTGGTGAGGAAGATTGTCCCTGAGCTAACATCTGTGCCCATCTTCCTCTATTTTTTGTATGTGGGGTGCCGCCACAGCATGGCTTGATGAGCAATGTATAGGTCCACGCCTGGGATCTGAACTCGCAAACCCCAGGCTGCCGGAAGCAGAGCTTGTGAACTCAACCACTATGCCACCTTACTGGCCCCTGTTTGGTTTCTTTAAAGTGGTTTTATTCTTCTGACAGCTCATTAAGAAGTGCTACTGCTTTAGAGTATAGGTGTTGGGTGTTTGCAGTTTGTTTTTGTCTGTTTTATGTAAATTAAGGTATATTATGAGTAAAGATATACAACAAACTTTTTCCCAAACCACTCTCTCTGCTCATTCTATTCATTCAATCTCTTCATATTATTCATTTATTCATTAATTCTAAAATTTGAGTGCCTACTTTATGCATCTACTGTTCTAGATACTGGGAAGAAAATAAAATTCCTGCCCTCACGGAGCTTACATTATAGTGGAGGAGATAGTAAAGAGATAAACAAATACAGTGCATGTGCACATGTTTATATATACTTACATATAAACATACGTAAACAGAGCATGAGGCTGGAAGAGTAGTCGGGAGTCTTTAGAAGTGGTGTCAGGAAAGGTCTCACTGGAGAAGTAGCATTTTGAGTAGAGAGCTGAGCAAAATGGGGGAGTAAGCCCTGGCAACATCTGGAGGAAGGGCATTCTTGGCAGAAGGAACAAGAATAGAGGTCCTGGAGGACAGCCCGGCGGCCTGGCGGTTAAGTTAGTGCATTCTGCTTCCGTGGCCCAGGGTTCGCAGGTTTGGATCCCAGGCACGGACAGACGCACCGTTTATGAAGCCATGCCACAGTGGCATCCCATATTAAGTAGAGGAAGATGGGCGTGGATGTTAGCCCAGGGCCAATCTTGCTCACACACACACAAAAAAGAATAGAGGTCCTGAAGCTTAAGAGCTCAGCATGATCAAAGGGCAGCAAGACCAGTGTGGTCAAGAGGAGCAAGCGAAGGGAAACTGGTAGAAGGCGAGTGAGGTTGGGAGGGTTACCACAGACCATAGTAGGAACTTGAAAGTGCTGGGGACACACTGGACGTAGGAGCAGGGAAGTAACATGGAGTGATTACAGGCATACCTCATTTTATTGCACTTCGCTTAATGTGCTTAGCAGATATTGCGTTTTTTACAAGACCCTCCCCTGCAAAGTGGCTAACATCCAATGCCAATCCTCCTCTTTTTGCCGAGGAAGACTGGCCCTGGGCTAACATCCACGCCCATCTTCCTCCACTATATATGGGACGCCACCACAGCATGGCTTGACAAGCGGTGAGTCGGTCAGTGCCCACGATCCGAACCTGCAAACCCCAGGCTGCCGAAGGGGAGTGGGCGCACTTAATCACTAAGCCACCTGGCTGGCCCCTAAAGTATGTTTTGATTAAGGTATATACATTGTTTTTTAGATGTAATGCTATTGCACACTGTCTACAGTATAGTGTAAACATAACTATTATATGCACTGGGAAACCAAAAAATTTATGTGACTTACTTCATTACGGTGGTCTGGAACCCACCCCACAATATCTCCGAGGTATGCCTGTAATGTTTTAAAGGGATGGCTTTGGCAGCTGTTTGGAGAATAGAAGGTAGAGGTTTAAGAGGAGAAGCAGGAAACAAAATTCTTGCCATGGTCTAAGTCAGGGGTGTTGATGGTGGTTGTGGATTAGGTAGTGGAAGAACAGTCAGATTTGGGTTATATTTAAAGGTAGAGGCAATAGGATTATATCTCTACCAGCAAGCCCATCCATTACTTGTATTATTAATTTAATAAAGACATGCCTATGTAAAGAAACGAGTAGTAATTTCTGCAGTTTGAGTAAATATCCATATATCCTGGTCTTTCTTTAGTTGTCTAGATGTCTCTTTAAGTCAAGTTTTGTTTTTTTTTTGCTGCGGAACATTCCCCTTGAGCTAACATTTGTTGCCAGTCTTCTCTGTTTTGTATGTGGGTCGCCGCCACAGCATGGCCGCTGACTATTGGTGTAGGTCTGCCCCTGGGAACTGAACCTAGGCCCCCGAAGTGGAGTGCGCTGAACTTAACCACTAGGCCACACCGCTGGCCCCAAGGTTGTTTTTTTTTTTTTTGGTAAGTAAGTGACATAATGTAGGAGCCTACAGATTCAGGTCATTCACTCAGAAGGCATTTGAGTGATTCCTGTGAGCTAAACACTGTGCCAGGTGCCAAGGATACAAACAAGAGGGTGTAGTCTCAGTTTATTCTAATCTAGCTTCATCCCTTTTTTATGACCCTGACTTGGTAAACCTGTCACGCTAGTTATCCTATAAAATGCCCAACCTTCTGGATTTTCCTAGTTGTATTATTTAGCATATTCTTGTACCTAAAGTCTTGATGATTTGAGTTACATGTTTTGGTTAGAATACATCATAGGTGATGTTGTGTATGGTGTTTTTAAAAGGATATAAATATATATTGCCTGAAAGGATACACAAAAAATGTAACATGGATTACCTTAGGGATGAGAAGAGGGAGGTACTTTTTACTTTTCATTATACCCTTTTCCTCTATTTTTTGAATTTTTTTATGCTACGTGCTTTACTGCTTAATCATCCACCCATCTCCTCCCCCATGGTTTCTTGTCAGCTCTTTGCTGTGACCCATGAATGTCTCCTCCCTGCCTGTACAACTTTACCTTGAACTACTCTTCCTTTCATGGACTCAGCACTAATTGGACTCTCCCTTATTCTTTTTCTAAGGTCTCTTCCCTTTTAGGGCCTCAATAGTTGCGTTTCCCTTGCCATGAAAGTCCGCCATGGCTTTCACTCAAAGATTGGCTCCTTCTCATCACAGATATTCTCTCTTCAGAGAGGACTTCCCAGCCCACGTGATCTAAAATCACCCATACCACTAACATACCACTGCTTTATTTTCGTATTCACTGTCTGAAATTATCTTGTTCATTTGCATACTTGTTTATAGTCTATTTGTCTTTCCTGACTAGAATATTACCTCTCTGAGAGTAGAGATTTTGTGTATCTTATTTGGCACTATATTTCCTGATTCTAAAATTATGACTGGCACATGGTAGGCACTCATTAAATATTTGTTGATTGAATTAATCTGGAAGAATTTCAGTAGAGATTATCTGGGTGGTAAGATTATGGGTCATATTTATTTTATTTAGGAAAAAAATCATTTTTTAAACTGACACAGACACTAAATTTTCTTATCCAAATTACTTGATTCTTCTGAGGATACTCACAGTGCCCCACTCCACCCTTCTCAGACACAAAATAATGGAGATTTCTTAGTATTTTAAAGCTCATGCAAATCTTATATGATGCATCTGTGGATACCACCTCCTTATTCTACAAGTGAAGAAGTTGAGGATCAGGGAGATTACAGCTTGTTAAGGATGACACAGCAGATAAATAGCAACCCCGGGACGTTGGTTCTGAATACCATTTTGACGACAGTTGTTTGCAGTTCAGCTCTGCTTCCTCTCTCTTCCTCTCCTTCCTTGCTGAGGACAGCTGCAAAGAATGTCTGTCCATTTAGCATCCTATAGTTTCAATTTGGGTTTTGAAACCCTGATAATAGGGCACAGAGGAAAGCATTGAGTTTGGAGAAGGGTATATCTCACAGGCTTCTGAGAGTATGAGAACTTTGCTTTGAGGGCAAGCAAAGTAATTTTACAAGTTACATTCAAATCATTGAGGAGAAAGTCTAACAAGAAGGAATTATAAAGGATGTTGTGAACATGGGGTCTGTAGTGGCAGTCCCTGGTGCCTGGATGCACTGATGGGAGATGAAGCTGTACTTACATTGTGAAAGCCCTTTCATGTCATATTAAGAGGGCTAGATTCCTATCAAATAGGCATCAAGGATTTTGAAGCAGGGGCCGGCCCCGTGGCTTAGCGGTTATGTGCTCGCACTCCACTACTGGCGGTCCAGGTTTGGATCCCAGTCACGCATCGATGCACCGCTTGTCCGGCCATGCTGAGGCCGCATCCCACATACAGCAACTAGAAGGATGTGCAACTATGACATGCAACTATCTACTGGGGCTTTGGGGAGAAAAAGGGAAAAAAAGGAGAAGGATTGGCAATAGGTGTTAGCTCAGGGCCGGTCTTCCTCAGCAAAAAGAGGAGGATTGGCATGGATGTTAGCTCAAGGCTGATCTTCCTCACAAAAAAAAAAAGAAAAGATTTCTAAGCAGAGTACCAACTAGATGCATTTTTTCTGGCAGTAGTATGGAAATGAATTGGAGTTGAGGAGAGACTGGTATCAGAGAAACCAGTCAGGTAGTAGGATTACCTAGTAATGTAGATAGAAGACAAAGAGGATTTGAAGGTAGGTAGTGGTAGCAGGAATTAGAAAGAAGGCCATGGGCCGGCCCCGTGGCTTAGCGGTTAAGTACTCGAGCTCCGCTGCTGGTGGCCTGGGTTCAGATCCTGGGTGTGCACCGACGCACCGCTTCTCCGGCCGTGCTGAGGCTGCGTCCCACATACAGCAACTAGAAGGATGTGCAGCTGTGACATACAACTATCTACTGGGGCTTTGGGGGAAAAAGAAATAAATAAAATTATAAAAAAAAAAAAAAAAGATTTATAAGACTTCCAAGGAGTAATTTAAGAGACTGCATCCAGGGTACAATTAGGTGACAGATTTCATACGGAGAGTAAATAAGGAAGGTAGATTAAGTTTTTTAGCATGAGTTTTCTGGATGAAAAATTATGATGTTAATTTTTTTTAAATTTTTTTGTTGATGTCTTAATAGTTTATAACATTATCAAATTTGGGGTTGTACATTTTTGTTTGTCCATCACCATATATATGTCTCCTTTCACCCCTTGTGCCCACCCCCTACCCCCGTTGCCCCTGGTAACCACACTACAGTTTTCTCTGTCCGTGTGTTGGTTTATATTCCACATATGAGTGAGATCATACAGTGTTTGTCTTTCTCTTTCTGGCTTATTTCGCTTAACATAATACCCTCCAGGCCCATCCATGTTGTTGCAAATGGGACAATTTTGTCTTTTTTATGGCTGAGTAGTATTCCACAGTATATATATACCACATCTTCTTGATCCAATCATCAGTTGAGGGACACTTCGGTTGCTTCCACTTCTTGGCTATAGTAAATAATGCTGCAATGAACATAAGGGTGCATAAGCCTCTTTGGATTGTTGATTTCAGGTTCGTTGGATAGATTCCCAGTAATGGGATAGCTAGATCATAGGGTATTTCTATTTTTAATTCTTTGAGGACTCTCCATACCGTTTTCCATAGAGGCTGTACCAGTTTGCATTCCCACTACCGGTGTATGAGGGTTCCTGTTTCTCCATATCCTCTCCATCATTTGTTGTTTTTTGTCTTGGTGATTATAGCCATTCTAACGGGCATGAGGTAATATCTTAGTGTTGTTTTGATTTGCATTTCCCTGATGATTAGTGATGTTGAACATCTTTTCGTGTGCCTCTTGGCCATCTGTACATCATCTTTGGAGAAGTGTCTGTTCATTTCCTCTGCCCATTTTTTGATTGGGTTGTTTGTTTTTTTGTTGTTCAGTTGTGTGAGTTCTTTATATATTATGGAGATTAACCCCTTGTTAGATATATATTTTGCAAATATTCTCTCCCAGCTGGTGGGTTGTCTGTTCATCTTGATTCTGGTTTCATTTGTCTTGTAGAAGCTCTTTAATCTGATAAAGTCCCACTTGCTTATTTTTTCTTTAGTTTCCCTAGTCTGGGTAGGCATGTCATCTGAAAAGATTCCTTTATGACCAATGTCAAGTAGTGTGTTGCCTATATTTTCTTCTATGAGTTTTATTTATTTATTTATTTATTTATTTATTTATTTATTTATTTATTTGTGAGGAAGACCGGCCCTGAGCTAACATCTGTTGCCAATCCTCCTCCTTTTTTTTCCCTTTTTCTCCCCAAAGCCCCAGTAGATAGTTGTATGCCATAGTTGCACATCCTTCTAGTTGCCGTATGTGGGACGCCGCCTCAACATGGCCAGACAAGCGGTGCATCGATGCGTGCCCGGGATCCGAACCCGGGCCGCGAGTAGCGGAGCACGCGCACCCAAGCACCAAGCCTCAGGGCTGGCTGCTCTTCTATGAGTTTTACAGTTTCAGGTCTCACCTTCAGGTCTTTGATGCATTTTGAGTCAATCCTTGTGAATGGTGATAGCACACGGTCCACTTTCATTCTTTTGCATGTGACTGTCCAGTTTTCCCAACACCATTTATTGAAGAGACTTTCCTTTCTCCATTGTATGTTCTGAGCTCCTTTGTCGAAAATTAGCTGTCCGTATATGTGTGGTTTTATTCCTGGGCTTTCAATTCTGTTTCATTGATCTGTGTGTCTGTTTTTGTACCAGTACCATGCTGTTTTGATTACTATTGCTTTGTAGTATGTTTTGAAGTCAAGGATTGTGATGCCTCCAGCTTTGTTCTTTTTTCTTAGGATTGCTTTAGCTCTTCGGGGTCTTTTGTTGCCCCATATGAATTTTAGTATTCTTTGTTCTATTTCCGTGAAGAATGTCATTGGGATTCTGATTGGGATTGCATTGAATCTGTAGATTGCTTTAGGTAATATAGACATTTTAACTATGTTTATTCTTCCAATCCATGTGCATGGGATGTCTTTCCATTTCTTTATGTCATCATCGATTTCTTTCAATAATGTCTTATAGTTTTCATTGTATAGGTCTTTCACCTCCTTGGTAAGATTTATTCCTAGATATTTTATTCTTTTTGATGCAATTGTAAATGGTATTATCTTTTTGAGCTCTCTTTCTGTAAGTTCGTTACTAGCATACAGAAATGCAACTGATTTTTGTAAATTGATTTTGTACCCTGCGACTTGGCTATAGTTGTTGATTATTTCTAATAGTTTTCCAATGGATTCTTTAGGGTTTTCTATGTATAAAATCATGTCATCTGCAAATAGTGAGAGTTTCGCCTCTTTGTTGCCTATTTGGGTTCCTTTTATTCCTTTTTCTTGCCTAATTGCTCTGGGCAAAACCTCCAGTACTGTGTTGAATAGGAGTGGTGAGAGTGGGCAGCCCTGCCTCGTTTCTGTTCTCAGAGGAATGGCTTTCAGTCTTTCCCCATT
This sequence comes from Diceros bicornis minor, assembly GCF_020826845.1. Classification (NCBI taxonomy): domain Eukaryota; kingdom Metazoa; phylum Chordata; class Mammalia; order Perissodactyla; family Rhinocerotidae; genus Diceros; species Diceros bicornis. The sequence goes on from NC_080757.1 coordinate 3,212,529, forward strand.
GAGTATGATGTTGGCTGTGGGTTTGTCATAAATAGCCTTTATTATGTTGAGGTACTTTCCTTCTATACCCATTTTGTTGAGAGTTTTTATCATAAATGGATGTTGTATCTTGTCAAATGCCTTCTCTGCGTCTACTGAGATGACCATGTGGTTTTTATTCTTTGTTTTGTTGATGTGGTGTATCATGTTGATTGATTTGTGGATGTTGAACCATCCCTGCGTCCCTGGTATAAATCCCACTTGATCCTGGTGTATGAGCTTTTTAATGTATTGCTGTATTCAGTTTGCCAATATTTTGTTGAGGATTTTTGCATCTATGTTCGTCAGCAATATTGGCCTGTAATTTTCCTTCTTTCTATTGTCCTTGTCTGGCTTTGGTATCAGAGTGATGTTGACCTCATAGAATGAGTTAGGAAGTGTTCCGTCTTCCTCTGTTTTTTGGAATAGTTTGAGAAGGATTGGTATTAAATCTTCTTTGAATGTTTGGTAAAATTCACCGGAGAAGCCATCTGGTCCTGGACTTTTATTTTTGGGGAGGTTTTTGATTACTATTTCAATCTCTTTACATGTGATTGGTCTATTCAGATTCTCCATTTCTTCTTGGTTCAGTTTTGGGAGGTTGTGTGAGTCTAAGAATTTATCCATTTATTCTAGATTGTCCAATTTGTTGGCATATAATTTCTCATAGTATTCTCTTATAATCTTTTGTATTTCCGTGGTATCCATTGTAATTTCTCCTCTTTCGTTTCTTTTTTTTTTTTTTTTTAGTGTGTGTGTGTGTGCGCGCGCGTGCACGCGCGAGGCAGATCAGCCCTGAGCTAACATCCATGCTAATCCTCCTCTTTTTGCTGAGGGAAGACTGGCCCTGAGCTAACATCCATGCCGATCTTCCTCCACTTTATATGGGACGCCGCCACAACATGGCCTGACAAGCGGTGTGTCGGTGCCCGCCCAGGATCCGAACCCGGGCTGCCAGCAGCAGAACGCGCGCGCCTAACCGCTACGCCACAGGGCCGGCCCCTCCTCTTTCATTTCTAATTTTATTTATTTGAGGCTTTTCTCTTTTTTTCTTAGTAAGTCTGGCTAAGGATTTGTCAATTTTGTTTATCTTCTCAAAGAACCAACTCTTTGTTTCATTAATCCTTTCTACTGTTTTTTTTTTGGTCTCAATTTCATTTATTTCTGCTCTGATTTTTATTATTTCTCTCCTGCTGACTTTGGACTTTGTTTGTTCTTCTTTTTGTAGTTCTGTTGGGTGTAATTTAAGGTTGCTTATTTGAGCTTTTTCTTGTTTGTTAAAGTGGGCTTGTATTGCTATGAGTTTACCTCTCAGGACCACTTTTGCTGCATCCCATATGATTTGGTATGGCATATTTTCATTTTCATTTGTTTCCAGATAGTTTTTGATTTCTCCTTTAATTTCATCAATGATCCATTGGTTGTTCAGTACCATGTTGTTTAATCTTCACATTTTTGTCACTTTTCCAGGTTTTTTTTCGTGGTTGATTTCCAGTTTCATAGCATTATGGTCTGAAAAGATGCTTGTTATGATTTCAATCTTCTTAAATTTATTGAGGCTTGCTTTGTTTCCCAACATATGGTCTATCCTTGAGAATGTTCCATGGGTGCTTGAGAAGAGTGTATAGTCAGATGTTTTTGGATGGAGTGCTCTGTCTATGTCTACTAGGTCCGTGTCGTCCAGTTTTTCATTTAAGTCCACTATTTCTTTATTGACTTTTTGTCTGGATGGTCTATCCATTCATGTAAGTGGGGTGTTAAGATCCCCTACTATTATTGTGTTGTTGTTAATGTCTCCTTTTAGGTTTGTTAATAGTTGCTTTGATGTTAATTTTTAATAGAAGATTAAGTTAATTTCTGAGATAGAGAATACGAAAAAAAGAGTAAGTCTGAGACAGATCAGCTCAGATTAGAACATGAGTTTGAGACACCTTAGGACAATTTATAAGTCTGGATTTTTGACACCCAAGGACGAGTTTTTGAGTTATTTACATTTTGAAGGATGTTAAAGCCGTGGGAGGGGATGAGATGCCCCAAAGAGAATGTGTTGAAGGAGAAAAGAAGGCTGAGAATGGGATCCTGGAGAAGCTTCATGTTAAAATGGGAGGGAATGCACAGAGAGGAGTCAGAGATGTGGATATTAAAAAAGAGTGTTGGCAAGTAGGAGACTAACAGTGTGACTCTTCAGGTGAGCCTGAAGAGAGAGTAGCACATTGGGTAATTTGATAACCATTTGAGACTTTAGGCAGAGCGTGTAATTTTGTGGCCCTGTTGACTCTGCTTGGCCATAAAATTTAACTAGACCAGTATTCAAACTTTTAGCTAATAATAAAATTATTAAGGGAAAAAGATCCAGGTTTTATGTTTTTCATGAATGCCCTGTATAGTTCTGTCCCAGTCATTGAATTAATCAGGACCTTTGCTAAGAAATAATCAAGCAACTGCTTGCTTTAAGGCAGAGTTAGGACATGAGCCTATTTGTATTAATGGAAGGATAAGCTGTGTATTTCATTCATGGGAATAGAAGCTAACCTAATCCTTGGTCCTTCCTCAGCATCTGAGTACAGGTGTAGATAGGCTTGTGTGTCTCCTAGGAAGTTGAGATATACTATGGCTTGAACAGAGCATGGCTATTTAAAACTCTACTCTTACCCAGCTAGTTTATACAGCCCAAAGAGCTAGCATGTAGCATCTTTTTTTGTGTGTGTGTGAGAAAGATTAGCCCTGAACTAACATCCATGCTAATCCTCCTCTTTTTGCTGAGGAAGACCGGCTCTGCGCTAACATCTATTGCCAATCCTCCTCCTTTTTTTCCCCCAAAGCTCCAGTACATAGTTGTATGTCATAGTTGCATATCCTTCTAGTTGCTGTATGTGGGACGCGGCCTCAGCATGGCCGGAGAAGCGGTGTGTTGGTGCGCGCCTGGGATCCGAACCTAGGCTGCCAGTAGCGGAGCGCGTGCACTTAACCGCTAAGCCGTGGGGCCGGCCGCTGAAACAGCTTTTCACAAGTTTTTCAAACCATGATATTTGCAAGTTAAGTACTCTGTTTTGGAGACAGTATAATAAGTTTCTATTAATGGTAATATTCCTTAATGTTTTGAGTGAGCTTGTACAAAAAAAGGAATATCCATGTCTGGAAGTAGCTTTCAAATAAGAGCATTTTTTTAATGTAAAATTATGCATGAACTCTACATTCAATTTTGTCTTTGTTTATTACTAGGATTCATGTTCTCACAAGCTATGAAGAAATGGGTGCAAGGAAATACTGATGAGGTAAATTCTACTTTTAGTATAAAGAGATTCCTGTGTATAAGTGGCATCTTGTCTAAGTAAGGTTTCATGTTTTCTCTTCCTTTACTTCCCATGTTTAAGCAGCATGGCACATCACTGCTTCCTTATCCAAGAAAGGGTGGCCCCTTTTTAGCATTTAACAATTGCCTGGTGGAGGCAGTGGAGGTATCTTCAGTCCAGAGACTCTGACCACTGAAAAATATCCATGCATTCAAATTTCCCTCAATCAGCAGGCATCAGTAATCAGTGTAGACACAAAAGCTCAAATGTTTCTTTCCTCACTGTCAGTTTTACTTTCAGAAGTAGAGTCTTGCTTTTTGAATAGTTAAGTACATTGAGAGATGGGAGTGGTAAAGGAAAAATGTTTTGTTTTGACCATCTAACATGGAAATAGTCATGATGTTGCGTACCCAGTAGCTGACTCTGGAAGACAATGAATAGCATGTTAATATGTCATAGCCAGAAGGTGGCCCAGGTCCTTTCATACATGGGAATGTGCTTATTATCCAAATAAGTAGATATGATATGCATATACAGTTGTGTTTAGGGCACTGATAATGTATGTCTTGATTCTTCTAATGAGTAACTGTCATCAACAGTTTGAATTACCTCTTTTAGGCCCAAGAAGAGCTAGCTTGGAAGATTGCTAAAATGATAGTCAGTGATGTTATGCAGCAGGCACAATATGATCAACCATTAGAGAAGTCTACAAAGGTAAGGACGACTTTTGTTCTGATTTAGCTTGTGTAAAACTGAAAAGAATTACATTCCAGATATGTAAAAATAAAAAAGAACATAAGGGAGCTTCTGCTTCTGCCTTTGAAGGATTAACTGCTATAGGAGTTGCCTTCTCATCATAAACAATTAGAAAACTGACAAACTAAATGAAACAGCTATTTCTAGATATCAAACAACAGGCAGTAGAGGGCTGTAATCTTTGAAAGAAGGGTGACATTGAAGTGATCCCTAGCTCACTGCCCAGAAGCCGTTTCCAAAGTGCAGGGAGGGGAAAACCTGACAGAGTTCATAGTCTTGCTGAATTGAGAAGTCAGAAATCGAAGGTGGCTAGAAGTCATAGAACAGGGTACCAGAAAGGACAGAGCTGTACAGAAAGAGAGCTTCAGGGATAGAGAGGTTCCTTCAAGTCTTTGGCCAAGTACTGATCTATATAGTAGGGTAAAAATGCCCATGGCCAGGGAAGGAGCTACCAGAAATCAGTAGTCTAAACAATTCCTGGAACATGGAGCTAAGAATAGTTTACGTTCCTGCTGACCAGTGTGGACAGATTTTGTAATACACAAGGCATTAAGTAGTGTCCTCAGAAACATTTTGCCTTACTGCTGGAGCTAAATTAGCCCTAGAGTAAATCACCTTAACCAAACTTAAAAATAACTTTTGAGAGGATCAAACTGCTCTGTAAGTAACAACTACATGCCAGAACAAAGGCCAGCCCTCTTTAGAGGTACACAACAAAATTCAGCACTCAACAGTGTAAAAATACAATGTCTGACATCCTATCAAAAATTACTAGACATGCAAAGAAGCAGAAAAACTTGACTCATAACTAGGAGAAAATACAATCTATAAAAACCAAACCCTAAAAAATACTGAATACAAAAGAACTCAGGAAAAGGAGGGAAAGAGAACAAAGAGTCATTGGGACAAATAGAAGACAAAGAGCAAGATGGTAAATTTAAACCAAATCATATTATTAATTACATTAAACATAAATGGTCTACATAGTCTAGTTAAAACAGAGATTGTCAGATTGGATAATAAGGCAGAACCCAATTATGTGCTATCTATCAGAAGCCCACTTTAAATATAAAGACATAGGTTAGAAGTAAAAGGATGGAAAAAATATACCATGCAGACACTATCAGAAGTAAGCCGGAATGGCTGCATTACTACAAGTCAGAGTAAACTTCAAAACAAGGAATATTACCAGCCACAAAGAAGGACATTTCATATGATAAAAAGATCAGTTCATCAAGAAGACATCAAGAATCCTAAATATGTATGCATCCAATAATAGAGCTTGAAAATGCATAAAGCAAAAACTGATAGAACTGCAAGGAAAAATACACAAATTCATAGTAAGTATTGGAGATTTCAACAGCCCTGTCTCAGTAATAGATAGAACAATGTTTAGAAGACTTGAACGACATTATCAACCAACTTGAGCTAATTGACATTTATAAAACAATGCATTCAGTAACAGCAGAGTACACATTCTTTTGGCATGCACGTGGAACACACCAAAATATATCATATTCTGGGTCATAAAACAGTTGCAGTAAGTTTTGACAGATTGAAACCATTCAGTCTGTTCTCTGACACCTAAGGAATTAAACAAGAAATCAGTAACAGAAAGACAGGTAGAAAATTTCAAATATTTGGAAATTAAACAGCATGCTTCTAAATAACCCATTAGTCAAAGAAGAAAGCAATTGGAAAGTTAGAAAATACTGTGGACTGAATTAAAATGAAAATACCACACAGTATTTGTGGGATACTGCTAAAGCAGTTCTTAGAGGGAAATTTATAGCAGTAAATGTTTATATTAGACAGAAAGAAAGGTCTTAGTCTTCTGTCTTTAGAAACTAGAAAATGAGTAAATTAAACCCAAAGAAAGCAGAAAGAAGGAAATAATAAAGATAAAAGTGAATATCAGTTACATAAAAAACAGGCAGACAATAAAAGAAAAATCAAAAGCTGGCTCTTTGAAAAGACCAAATAGATTGATAAACCTCTAGCCAGACTAATTGAAGGGGAAAAAAGAGATTAGACATGAATTACCAATTACCAGGACTGAAAGAGGAGACGTCACTACAGATCCTACAGTTTTATTAAAAAGATAATAGGGGAATTTTATGAACAACTTTATGCTAATAAGTTCAATAGCTTGGATGAAATGGAGAAATTCCTTGAAAGACATAAATTACCAAAGTTCACTCAAGAAGAAATAGATAATCAGAATAATGCTGTATCTATTAAAGAAATTGAGTTTGAGAAGTTAATATCTGAAATATATAAGGAACTCATACAACTCAATAACAATAAAACAAATAATCCTACTAAAAAATGGACAAAGGACCTGAATAGACATTTTTCCAAAGAAGACATACAAATGGCCAACAGATACGTGAAAAGGTGCTCAATATCACTAATCATCAGGGAAGTACAAATTATAACCACAATGAGATATCACCTCACAGCTGTTAGGATGGCTATTATCCAAAAGACATGAGATAACATCCTCGTTGGCGAGGATGTAGACAAAAGGAACCCTTGTTCACTGTTAGTGGGAATATACGTTGGTACAGTCAGTGTGGAAAACAGTATGGAGATTCCTCAAAGAATTAAAAAGAACTAACATATGATACACCAATTCCACTTCTGGGTATATATTCAAAGGAAATAAAATCACTACCTCGAAGAGATATCTGCACTCTCATGTTCGTTGTAGCATTATTCACAACAGCCAAAACATGGAAAAAACTTAAGTGTTCATCGACAGATGAATGGATCAAAAAAATGTGGTATATATGTATACAATGGTATATTATTCAGCCATAAAAGAAGAGTGAAATCCTGTCATTTGTGACAACATGGATGGACCCTGAGGGCCTTATGCTAAGTAAAATAAGTCGGACAGAGAAAGACAAATACTGTATGATTTCACTTATATGTGGAATCTAAAAAAAGTTGAACTCATAAAAACAGAGAGTAGAATGGTAGTTGCCAGGAGCTGGGGATTGGGGGAAGTAGAGAAATGTTGGCCAGAGAGTACAAACTTCCAGTTATAACATGAATTAGTTCTGGGGTTCTAATGTACAGCATGGTGACTATAGTTAGCAATACTGTATTATATACTTGAAAGTTGCCAACAGAGTAGATCGGAAATATTCTCACTATAGCCATGTGCCGCATAACAGCGTTTTAGTCAGCAACAGCTATACCATCTAGGTTTGTGTAAGTCCACTTTATGATGTTTGCACAACGAGGAAATTGCCTAATGACACATTTTTCAGAACGTATCCTCATCATTAAGCGATGCATGACTATATTTTAAAAAAGGCAATTATATGAGGTGATAGATGTATTAACTAACCTTATTGTGGTAATCATTTCACAGTATATGTGTGTATCACGTTATATATCTTAAACATATACAATGTTATGTCAATTATATCAATAAAATTGAGAGGGGAGAAAAAAATTGAGTTAGTAGTTAAAAGCCTTGCCACAAAGAAAACTCCAGACCCAGATGGAATTTAAAGAAGAAATAATACCAATTCTAGACCAAGTTCCAGAAAATTCAAGAGAAGGCAATATTTCCCAACACATTGTATGAGGCTAACATTACCTTAACACCAAACACCAGACAAAGACATTACAAGAAAAGAAAACTACAGACTAGTATCCCTCATTAACATACATGCAAAACCCTTAACAAAATATAAGGAAATTGATCAGCAATATACAAAAAAGATAATATATCATGACAAGTGGGAGTTATTTCTGGAAGGCAAAGTTGCTTTAATATTTGAAAATCAATTACTGTAATTCATCATGAAAACGAAAACAAAAGCATATGATCATCTCATTAGATGCAGAAAAAGAATTTGACAAAATTCAACAACCATTGATGGCAAAACTCTGAGGATACTAGGAACAGAAGGGAACTCCCTAAACCTGGTAAAACTGACAGATAAAATCATATTTAATGGGGAAAGACTGAATGTTTCCTTCTAAGTAAGAAGGCAAGGATATCCACTTTAAAACACACTGAAGGTCCTAGCCACTGCAAAAAGGCAAGGAAAAAAAAGGCATATAGATTGTAAAGGAAGGGGCCGGCCCCGTGACTTAGCGGTTGAGTGCACGCGCTCCGCTACTGGCGGCCCAGGTTCGGATCCCGGGCGCGCACCGATGCTCTGCTTCTCCGGTTATGCTGAGGCCACGTCCCACATACAGCAACTAGAAGGATGTGCAGCTATGACATACAACTATCTACTGGGGCTTTGGGGGAAAAATAAATAAATAAAAATTAAAAAAAGAAAAAAGATTGTAAAGGAAGGAGTAAAATTGGTTTTCTTTGCAGAAGATGTCATCATTTATGTAGAAATTCCTAAGGCTACTGTATCCAGTATGGTAGAGACTAGCCATGGATGAATGTTAGAGGACATTTCCATCGTCACTGAAAGTTCTATTGGACAGTAGTATCTTAAGGAATCTACAGAAGAGCTATTAGAACTACTAAGTTTAGCAATGCTGCAGGATATAAGGTTAATATACAGAAATGAATTGCATTTCTATATACTAGCAATTAATAATTGGAAATCAAAATTTAAAAAACAGTACAATCTACAATAGCATCCAAAAACAAAATTCTTAGGAATATATTTAACAAAATATGTGCAAGATTTGTACAATATAAACTACAAAACAACTGAACAGAGTTAAAGATTTAAATCAAAACAGAAATAAATCATGTTTGTGAATCAAAAGATTCAGTGTTGTTAAGCTGTCATTTCTCTCCAAGATGATGGTGATGATTGAGGTATAATTGACATATAACATTATATTAGTTTCAGGTTTACAACATGATTCGATATTTGTATACATTGAGAAATGATTACAGTAAGTCTAGTTAGCATCATTACCATACATAGTTACAAAGTTTTTTTTCTTGTGATGAGAACTTTTAAGATCTACTCTCTCAGCAACTTACTTTTTTTTTTTTTTTTTTTTTTTTGTGAGGAAGATCAGCCCTGAGCTAACATCCGTGCTAATCCTCCTCTTTTTGCTGAGGAAGACCAGCTCTGAGCTAACATCTATTGCCAATCCTCCTCCTTTTTTTCCCCAAAGTCCCAGTAGATAGTTGTATGTCGTAGTTGCACATCCTTCTAGTTGCTCTATGTGGGACGCGGCCTCAGCATGGCCGGAGAAGCGGTGCGTCGGTCCGCGCCCGGGATCCGAACCCAGGCCGCCAGTAGCAGAGCACGCACACTTAACCACTAAGCCATGGGGCCGGCCCCTCAGCAACTTTTAAATATGCAATACGGTATTATTAACTGTAGTCACCATGCTGTACGTTATCCAGGATTATTGATTGATTCAGTACAATCACAATAAAAATTCCAGCATGCTTTTTTGTAGAAATTGATAAGATGGTTATAAAATTTATTGGGAGATGTAAATGAACTAGAATAACAAAAAATATTGTGAAAAACAAGGCACAAAATTAGAAGACTAACACTACCTAGCTTCACATTTACTATCTATAAAGCTACATGATCAAGGCAGTGTGATATTTGTTTAAGAGTAGACATATGGATTATTGGAACAAATAGTGTAGAAGTAGATCCAAACATATGAAGTCTATTGATTTTTGACATATGTGCCAAGATAATTCAATGGGAAAAAGATAGTCTTTTTAATTTATGGTACTGGAACAACTGGATACAATATGGGGGGAAAATGAACCTTGTTCCTTACAGCATATACAAAATCAACTCAAAATGGATCATAGACTTAACTGTAAGAGCCAAAACTATAAAACTTGTAGGAGAAAATCTTTGTGATTTGGGGTTCGGCAGAAATTTCCTAGCTCACTCAAAGCATGAGCCATAAAAGAGAAAAATCGATAAATTGAACATCCAAAGTAAAAACTTCTGCTCGTCAACAGACACTGTAAAGAAAATGAAAGAAAAGTAAAGAAAATGAAAGAAAAGTTACAGACTGGGATGAGATATTTGCAAAACATCTTTCTGATAAAGGAGTTGTATCCAGAATATATAAAGAACTCTTAAACTCAATAAGAAGACTAACAATCTGATATTTTTTAAGTGGGCAAAAGATATTAATAGACATTACACCAAAGAAGATATACAGATGGGAAATATTCACATGCAAAGATGCTCAACATCATTAGTCATTAAGGAAATGGAAATTAAAGTCACAGTGCTGTACATACCCAATAGAATGGCTAAAATTAAAAAGTCTGACAGTGCCATGTGTTAGCCAGAATGTAGAACAGTTTGAACTCTAATATCTTACTGGTGGGAATGCAAAATGCTACAGCCACTTTGCAAAACAATTTGACAGTTTCTTAGCAAGTGAAACGTATACTAGCCAGGTATTTTCTTGGGGAACTCGGATGTCAGATTTTTTTTTTTTAAGTTCTTTCTTCTTAGACTGATCGTATTCTCTGGAAAAAACTCTACCAGTCTTCTGCCTGGAGGATAAAGGCCAGGCTACCAATGTTCTAGGAGCCAAGTGGGAAAAAGCTAGAGAAGTGTCAGTATTCATTATATATACACCCCTCCTTAATCCCCTTCTTTTCAGTACAGCATCTTTGTCCTCTATCATGCCTAGTGTATCTTAACCCAGAGACCCTTTGTTTTATTCTGCTCAGAGAAGAAATCTCAGATTTTTCTGCTGGGGCAGTCACCTGGCTGGTCAGAATTGCAGAACAATGACTGTCGATTGTCAATGTCTAAAACAGGCCTTTAAGAAATTCTTGTCCTTGCACCCACCTCCCTTCCCTTTACCAGAGGTACTGGTGCCACCAGTTCCCAGGCTTTGAGAGAGTCTGCATTGCTTCTCAGCTTTTTCTACTTTAGTCTTAGGATTGAGTTATTTGGGTCTGCCAAGTTCTTTACCATTCGTCCATTTGCTTCCAGCTTCTGAAATTTTGTTGTTGCCTCATCTTGCATTTTTCCCGTTCATATGATTTTTTTTTTAAGTGCTATTTTAGGTAGGAGTGAGTTGAATGCCTTCAGTCTTTTCTTCAAGTCCAATATACCCAGTTCCTTCAACAGTTTTACTTTCTCTAACTTGAGTTGATTCACGAAGACTTAATGTCGTAGAATTTCTGCTCATATTCTTTGTGAAGACATGAAACTACTCCTCTATTATTTACATTAGCAAAAATTAGGAATCAGCGTTAAATATGTTCAGATGACATCCCGTATAATCCTCAGTAGTTGGAGGGCTTGAATTTAGATTTAGGTTCAGTATCACCCTTTCCTTGCCAACTTTCTAGCGAACTTTTTACTCTAAGAACTGTCATTACCAGAGTTTGGTTTAATTTTGGACTTTTCACTGGACTGATTCACACCAAAGCTGTGTTCACTTTTGCAGACTCTATCCTCTTTTCTATGTAAGGGTGATAATTTTTGTCTATATTTATCTTCATTGGCTCAGTCAAACCTAAAATAGCAAAGAACAAGATAAAGGTGTATTAAGAAGTGTGAAGTAGTTATTTTTGTGATTCCTCATTATCATGTTGATGATCAAATGTTTGATATATGAAAATGTTCTTTAGAAACTATTTTGGAAAGCAGATGTTTAAAATTAAGGCTTTTCATTTGAGTTGTATGTCCAGATTTTATTACCATGTGATTTTCATTTTTAGGATATACAGTATATTTTTATATATTTTGTTTTTTAAGCTTGGTAGGCCTTTTCTTTGTCTGGCCAGGATGTCTGTCCTGCCTGCCCTTTAGGGATCAGCAGTGTTGGTATGGAAAGAGCACTAGTGTGTTAGAAATAGTTCAGTCCATTTTTGGTCAATATGTGTGACCTTTTGCAAGTTAATTTCCTTCTCCAGTTCTTTATTTCCTCGTCAGTAGATCAGAGAAATTGGACAAGAAACTCTCATAAGATCTCCTTCTAATTCTCATTCTATGATTGTATGAATGTGAGAAGTCTTACATGCACAAAGGAATACACAGCCTATTTAACCCATGTTGATACCTCTCTGCTTTGACTCTCCCACTCTCCATTTGTTTATAGCGTACTTGAGCATTTAACGTAAACTACCCCACAGCATTACCGAATCTTTTCATGTGTATACGTCCCATCTCACAAATAGCAAGGATCATGTCTTCTGTGATGTTTGTTTCCTCCCAGTACTGTAAGTAAAGGGAGCCTCAACCTCAAAAGCTTGGTCTTAGGAGGCAAGAAGATCAAAGTTCTTTTTTTCTTTCTAAAGGCATTGGAGTATTCCATATTATGGCTCTGACTTCATTTAATGAATCCCATATGGATAGTCATTTAGGTTGTTCGGGTTTTTCCATGTTACAAACAATACTTTAATGAATGTCTGTGTATCTAAGTCTTTGCCCTCTCTTATGAGTATGCTGTACAGTTAATTCCTAGAAGCAGAAATACTCTGTCAAAAAGTAGATATTTAATTCTAATATCTATTGCCAAAACAGGAAGATGAAAGCAAATCTGGGTGCCAGTCCTTGTTATGTAACCTTAGGGCAAGTTGCTTGACCTCTTTAATAAGCTTTTGTTCACTCATATGTAAATGAAGATAATTATAATATTTTACCTCACACGATTGTAGTCAGGTGTCATTGGCTGTCATAAGCGCTGGTGTATAGTAAACACTCACTAACTGTGGGTTCCCTTCTTCCTTAATCTGTAATGATGTGTCACTGGTTATAGAAATGTACCTTACCTTTTTCTTTTTCTTTATTTCAGCTCTGACTCAAGACCTGAGATAAAGGAAATCTGCTTTTGAAAAATAAGAGAACTTTTTTCCTTTGGTTGGATTCTTCAACACAGCCAATGAAAACAAAGCACTGTATTTCTTTTCACTGATATGTTACTGTTGTTTTCCCAAGAAAGAATGTCAGACAATCCTAGACTTCCACCATATACAGAGTGACATGTAGACATATTTGCTGCACATGATGTTCACACAGTGAAAGTCATAAAGAGACAAAGTGGTATTGTTTACATTACTAGAAAATTGATAGTTTTCCAATGGCAATAACCCATTTATGAACGAGTTTTAGTCCACTGGAATAGACAGGGACCACATATTGTGGGAGGCAGATGAGCATAGAGCTGATATTTGATGCACATTCTGTAACAGTGACCCATCTCTAACAGCATCGTAAAGCAAGTACCAGAGGTGCTTTGCGTTGGCCTCCTAAAACAGACAGGTGAGTCAGCCCCTCGAGAGCCAGCAGCTCAGAGTGGCAGTTCGGTGCTAGCAGATTGTTTTTCTTCGGTGGAACAGGCGAAGGCTCATTGTGCAGTCTTCCTTCACAGGGGCATTAATTTGGAAGGACGCTGACAGGTCACAGGTCAAGTATTGGTGACATTGTCCTTCCCTTTGATGACAGTATATAGTTTTCACATTTTAATTGCTCCTGAGATGCAGTATACTTAAAACCAGTCTCTCCCCAGCTAACAAAAGGGTGAATCTCCTTTACTTGGAGCATTAGGACTTGCTCCTCTGGAATTCTGTGCTCCAATTTACTTTCCCTTCAGAATATATGTGGAAAGGAATAAATACTAATGATCACTCCAGTTTCCCCCTGTGGACTTGAACAAAATGTTTATTCCCAGATTGTAAGATTTTTTTTTAAGAAGGTGGGCGGGCAGCAGTTGGGGGGAGGAAAAGCACTCAACTTTCACTGCCTCCCCTTTCTTTGCTGTGAGCTGGAAAGTGTGCAGTTGGTGGCCTTTTTTCTTTCTGTCTTTAGAAAGAGACGCCCTCACTGCACTCACTCAGTTGGCTTCTAGGTCTGGGCCACCCTGCCATCAGCAGGGCTGCCCTGTTGGTGAGCACACTCCACTGGCCGGACGGTGCCAGTGCTTCCTTACCGCACGGGACTGTTTGAGGGGAAAGAACGTTCTCTTAAGTGTTACTGCTTTTGCTCAGACTTTGCAAAAAAAAAAAAATATATATATATATATATATATATATATATAAATATATAATTATTAATCCCTTCTGTCCTTGAGAAAGTCTTGAATGAATAGAGAATTTATTCCACTGCAATGTTTGGTTGTGTAGAGGCACACTGTTTCATCAACAGAAGAAGCAGAAAGGCTGTGTATAAGTTTTTGGTACTATGTACCACCTCTGTTATTCTTCTAAAGCGAAGTATTCATGTACTTAAACCATATTCTATTTAATTGTGTTTGATTTTAAAATATATATATATGAATTATATTTAAAATTGTGTCAACTTTTCTGCTTTCAGGGCATTTATGGCTCTTCTACTGAAATGTGTTGATTCTTCCAAATATTTCCATTTGCTTTACAAAAACCCAGAACATGAACCACTCTTGGACTTAGCCTTGTGTTTGGAGTGTATGGCATAGACCTGAGGTTTTATTAGGTGTTTATGCTGTGATTAACTCATTTTGTTCTTTTAACAAAATATTTCCATCCATTTCACTTTGCTTCAATCTTTAAATAACAGAAAAGCAATATAAAAGTCATAGAATAAAATGTGGTTTTTGGTGACTCTTGCTGCCTCTGCATGTTTTGGAATAACAATTTCTGTAAGACTCTAAGCATTTAAACTAGTGCTTTCAGTTAAGATAATATTTAGTCATTTCTTTGTATACATTTTGTGCTTCTGAGCTAGAGATGTCAGTAGTTGTAAGGTTCTTATACAGAGAAGGGCAAGTTTGAGACTCGGTTACTTTTTTCTGCCCCACTTGCTATGGGACACAGAAGCAGAGTGTGGCCTGAAATTATTAGCTAGATTTAATATTTTATCTAAAAAGATCCTTGTACTTATTTTAAAATTGGAATTTGATTCATCTGATAGTGAGCACTCACTGTGTTCCAGGCTCTGTGCAGTATGCCAACAAAATATGATTGCCTGGCAGCGTTTCTGTAGGTTCAAGGAATCAGTGGAACATCCATCTTCATCATGTTGTGGGCATCAATGCAAATTGTTAAAAAAGAAAAGATGTTAGTGAGAAAGTGGTACCTTTTGTGATTTAATGTGTCTTCATCACTCCTGTAAGATTTGATGAAGCTAAAAAGCAAAAAGTTACTTAAGTTCCAGTGAGGAGCAATAAATCAGGGAGCAACTTTTTGTAACGTTTTCTGCTTGAGTTTCAGTATTCAGTAGAACTTTATGAAATGTAAGTAATTTACATTTATGGGGCTTTGACTAGTTCAGTAGGAATTTGGAGGGGAAAGTCACTCTGAATTTTAGAAAATTACAAACTTCTTTGTTGCTTTATTTGAGTACTGATAGCTAGGCACCTGCTGAAGCAGTTGACCTCTCTCTAATGACACTGGTTTGGGTACCCACCTGACTCACACTGACCCCTCCCTCACTCCTCCAGGAGTGGGGACCATCTTTGTACACAATGACCTTTCCCCCCTCACCTCTCCTGCATACTAGTTGATTGGACCAGAGTTGAACTCCTGATCCAAACAGGCCCAAGAAAATTCTTTGTCTTAAGAGTTTTGCAGGGGGAAGGAGAGATATCGGTCACCATCTGAGAAGATAGCTTGTGTGGGGCACTTACACAGTCAGGACCTGTGAGCCGGCACTGCATGGACAAGCAGAGGGGTTTAGAAGTAAAATACAGAGACTTGAGAGCAAGTGGGTGTGGGAGAGCACCTGCGCTGATAGCCTGAGGACTTGGCTGGTTTCTGGATCTAGTCCTGCTTCCTTCCGTGGACTCCAGTAATCCCTCAAGTATCCTTAGAATGCATTTCGGCTTTTTAAAAATCAGTCTGCAGTGAGTTTTTATTATATGCAAGCAAAAGGACTTTAACTAAAATACTACCAGACTGGTCTAATGTGTGCTCAGCATGTTTGCAAAGTACCACTGAATTCTGGAGAATTTTGCTTCAGTAAACCTTCCTTGGTCATTTTGTATAGTCTCTCAAAATGGAATCCTAAACTAATGAAACTGAAAGACACTCCCTCATTTTTACAAGGAGGAGTTACTCAGGCCAGGGAAAAGGGTAGGTCCTTGGCCTGTTGTGGGATGGTCACTGTTAGAACTCGGGCCTTCTGGATGAGGGCCTTTTCATGCTTCCCAGCATCCTTCCAAAGGATAAATACCATCCCCACTTTTAGCAACTATAATAAACCCAGAAATAGAGGGCATTTCTTTTAATGAATAACTGATACAGGCTTCAAATGATGGAGGGCAATCATTATCACAAAATTTGTAAATGCTGACCACTTCTATATACTAGGCAAAGTGTCTGGCCTTTGGCTGGAGCTGTAAGTGGTTGTAAATCCCGGCAAAACCCTTCAAGGTTACAACTTAGGAGACCCACACTAATAGTTACTCTATGAGGCCCTCTACAGATGAGCACTGGGCACTTAAGAGGCCTCTCTGCTTGGGCAGGATAGGGAATGGCTCAGAGTAGGCAGTGCGGTACTGTACAGATTTTGGCAGGTGGAAATGGCAGTGAAGGGCAGTGGAGGGAGCAGTGTAAGCAGAGGCCTGGAGGGCATTCATATTCAGAGAGGGAAAAGCCCATCTGCTTGCCTGTCACACAGGGTAGTGAATCTTTCTGCCTTTGTAATTTATGCAAACAAATATTTACTCAGTCTTTTCCCTTCAAACCACCTGCTGTGGCACAGTCAGGGTGTCAGGGCTCACCTGGAATAATTAAGCCCTTTGCCTAAGAGTGGTAATGCACCACACCCAGACACTAGCAGGGCCCTCTGGGCGCAGTCTGAGGTGGGTGGGCAAGGTGCCTAGAAAGAGTGGGCTTAAGTTCAGCTCGAAGGGGCTTGGATTTGCCAAGGAGCAAATGAGAGAAGAGGGTTGTGACAACTGTGGCATTTTCCCTGACTTCAGATATCCGAGTCCCCTAATCTTCGCTTTGCCTTCAGGTTTACCCCTAAAAAATCCCAAACTGGCCTCTGCCTACATCACAGTAAGAATCCCACATGCCATACACCTTGTGAAAAAAGCTCTAGCTGAAAAGCGCCTTCGACCTCCAGACTAAGCATAGCTCTAAGTGCTCCCGCCTTACCTGTCCACCAAAGTCCAATGGGCTCCACCAGACCTTAGGTTTCCTCATCTTGGCAAAGAGCAACCTTCTTCCTTCTAGTGACAGAACTACTAGTTTAGCAAAGTTCACCCATTCAAAAGTATTTTAATGCCGACTAAGTGGCAGGCACTGTTTACATGCAGGGACACAGGAAGAAGTAAAACAAACTTCCGGGCCCCCTGGAGCTTCCATTGTACTGAGCTGGGGGGGCGGGGGGTGGTGAGATATAAGTGGGAAGCCCCATTTAAAATGTGTGCTGGTATTTTTGACTCAAGATAGCCTTTTGAGCCTTTGATTTAACACCTTTCCCTTCCAAGGTCCTACTGGAAGTCACCGGGCTTTGCTGACCCGTGGAGAGACCCACAGCCTGAGGAAGGGTCGACCTTCCGTGACCTCACCCTCACCCTTGCAGGAGCACCTGCCTTCCACAGCCCCTTGAGGACTAGTTGCTGTGCCATTCCATTTTCTCGCTGCAAGACTAGACACAGTTACTCAGGTGGTGAGCACCTGGTTGACAACAAGGAGTGGGCACCTTGATATCTGAGGCCATCAAGGCAAGTGTCTGAATAGAGTAGGCTTAGAAGAGCCCACAAGGTCAGTTTCGGCCCCGTGGGGCTCTCTGCAGAGCTTTGGGAAATGTGGATTCCTAGAAACTAGCAGCAAGAAGACTAGTGTAAGGTTGTTACATGCATATGATGTAAAATCCCAAGCTTGGAAAAACCTAGCTAGCTGTTGAGCTGATTCCATGAGGTGATCAGCTCCTTCTAAGTTCTACTTTAATGATAATAATAATCAGCATAAATGCGTACTTACTGTGTGCCACGCACTATCTCATTTGATCCGTATGACAATCTTATGAGGCAAGTACTTACTTTTCCCTTGTTAGAAATGAGGAGACTAAGGCTTCAGAGGTAAAGGAATTTCTCCAGGGTCTCAAGGCCAGGAGACTGCCCTCTTCCCTGCTGTTCTGCTACGTTGCAAATTGTCCTTGGCGCTGCTCTCATTTTGCTGTTTGTTGGTACTCCCTAAAGACTAGTATAGCACATGTCTAAGGTTTAAGAAAAATTTAGGGGACTGTGGCTTTAAAATTAAAAACATTGCGTCTATTACCTTAAAGCAGTAGTTCTTAAACTTTCACATGCATCAAGAGCCCCCAGAGAACTTGTTAAAATAGGGATTGCTGGGTCTAAACCCCTCCCCCGAGTTTCTGATTTAGTAGGTCTGGGGTGGGGCCTGAGAATTTGCATTTTGAACAGATTCCCGGAGTCTGCTACTGCTGCTCTGGACACCACACTTTGGAGGATCAGTGCCTTAAAATCTTTCCTGTAAATTGGGAAATGAATATTTTCATTCCCTTTTATTGGAAATGCCCATGCTACACAGAAATGTAATTTGAGACCTATTACTCATGATTCACTCAAACAAGCACATGAATCCTATATTAGTATTCAGATGTTTATCAAAGCCAAGAACACCCAAACACCACCCCACTGTCTCAGTCACTGGGCGGATCTGAGACCGTCGAGGCAAGTCTTTCCCCCTGGGGTAGCGCTTAGAAAAGGCCACAGACCAGACTCAGCCCCCCAGTCTTCAGCTTCCTGGGCCCCAGTGCCTTTGCTGGGGACAGTGCCCCTGACATGTTCCTCCAGGGCTGAGACTTTGAGCTGTTGGTATCACACCCGAGGTCCCAGTGGAACCTTTCTCACAAATGCTGCCCAGTTTATTTCCTTCCAGTTTGTGCCCCAGGTCCTTGATGCCAGCGGCCCTCTGAGGTCCTGACCATGCCTTTCCTGACCTGTCTCCCTCGCTGTCCTCCTCTTCAGGTCTCTCCCACAGGACACCAGTACCTCATTCTGCCTTTCTTCCCCTCTTCAGCTCCCTCTCCATTTCTTCCTTCAGCACGTGTTTCCTGAGGGCCTGTTATATGCTGGGGCTACCGCAGTAGCCAGGACAAACGCACTGCCTGCTCTCCTTGCAGTCCAGAAAACAAACAGTGACAATTCACGTGAGGAATGTTATGGGAGAGAGCAAGGAACCTGTGGGGCAGTCTAGGTGGATGCTTCTTTTGTGGTTCACAGACTTCCTGATCATCTCAGTCTTTCCCCAGAACATGTCCATTCTGCATATATCCTTTCCTTCAAGATACCGTTTCTTCATAGTCCCAACATGTGCAGGCCACTTCCTCCCCCCAGCTGGACCAGGACTTCCTGTCAGCATTGTCTGTGACCGCCCACTTGTGGCCGGTGCTGTTTCCATGTCCTTGTTCTACATCCTGTATTGCTACCTGGGGAGGCTGTCTTCTCATCTCTGCCACCTGCTGGGCTCCAGGACACTCCTGGCTATCTTTCTCCAAGTCTTTGCTACATCACTCCCAGCTTTTGTCTCTCCTTCATTCCCACCCCAGGAAACTTCATTGTCGCTGATGGCTATCCGCCCAACAACCTGGCCTAAGGCTCTTTGGCCTTTTCTAATCCTGAGAACGTAGTTTACTCTTCAGTCACCCAGACTTTGTCATCTCCTGCAACTGCTCTACCTCTGGTTTCTCCTCACATTTAGCCCACAACAACCTCAAACGAAGCAAGTTTTGTATGGTTATAAATTCCTTCTATTGGAATGAGTTACAAGAGGGGTGGGAAGAAACTTAGTAATAGTGAGGGAGTATTCCCTCACTATTACAAGAGTTAGGTTTTGTAAACCAGCCTTTCAAAGAGCAATTTCAAAAGCAATAAGTGAGTAGTTTTGTTGTAAGGATTACAAACTGCACCTACATGATAAGTTGGAGGTGGGAGAGGACTGTCTTAACGTGGTGACTTGGATCCAACTTTCCAACGGCAGTGTCAGACAAGTATTTTAAAATCCTGCGTCTGAAACAACTTAGACCAAATGAAGGAGATTCGCTTCAAGAAACCGTGGCTCTAGATATGATGAAGACATTGATGTCCAACATGCATGTGGAGAGTTTGAATAAAATTGTTACTTGAAATGTGAGAATGGGGGAAAAAGCAATATTTTGTATTAATGTATTATTGTATATAATGTTATTTTAAATATGCATGTGTAACTAAATAAATTAGAAATTCTAACTAGACATCTGACTACTTTATCAACATTCCTAAAAGTTTATTTTTTTTTCTTTTTTTTTTCCCCTTTTTCTCCCCAAAGCCCCGGTAGATAGCTGTATGTCATAGTTGCACATCCTTCTAGTTGCTGTATGTGGGACGCAGCCTCAGCATGGCCAGAGAAGTGGTGCGTCCGTGCACGCCCGGGATCCAAACTCAGGCCGCCAGTAGCGGAGCGTGCGCACTTAACTGCTAAGCCACGGGGCCGGCCCATCGTTCCTAAAAGTTTAAATACTCAGACTGACACCTTAATTTTTTTATTTTTTCATTAGGAAAATGGGGATTTGCCTTAAATATAGGATCTCTTAGATCATTAATCAGCTCCCTGTTGTCTTCGGAATAAAAATTCCTTATTTAGCATTTAGCACCCTGAGTGATCTAGCCTCCTACATCTTGGAACACTAGATTTTAAACTACACCTCTCCCCAGTCTTTCCTCAATGGGCTTTTACATCTCAGAGCCTGTGCCTTTGCTTAAGCAATGCCTACAATTTAAAGTGTCTTCCCCACACTCTACCTAAAGAAATCCTTCTCCTCGCCTTTGAAGGCTGCCTCACTTCCCCCTCCACTTCCTCTTCCAAAAACCATCCCTGATGCTGGATCCATCTGAGTCCCCCTGAGCACATCCTCACACAGCGTCCAGTTTGACATCATCAAGGGTCAGTTCTGGGCCTGTCTGCTCTACCAGATGCGAGTGAACTCTTCCCAGGAGAGGCGTGGGTGTGACCCCAGGCAGCATGGCCCAAGAGATGCTGAAAAAAAAAAAAGTTTGCTTTAAATGAACCAGGCCCAGCTAATGGCCTTCCTGGGCCCATCTGCCCAGAATCAGAACCAAGCCATCCTATGCCTTAGGGGCTGAAGGAGTCCCAACCTGCTCCTAGCAAGAGGCTGACATGGAGATCTCACTTTCTTGCCCTAGTCCGGCAGTTCACAAGGCATGATTCGTGGGTGCCTGAGTGTCCTGAAACCCTTTCAGGAGGTCTGCAAGGTCAAAACTGTTTTCGTAGTAGCACTAAGACATTAATTGCTTTTTTCACCATGTGAATATTTGCATTGATAACACAAGAGCAATGGTGGGTGAAATTTCTGGCACCACACCAGGAATCTGGACAGCAGCACCAAACAATATTGTATTCTTCACCACCATGCACTTGCCATTAAAAAAAGCCAGTTTCCCATAAGAATACCCTGGGTGAAGCAGTAACAATCATTAGTTTTATTAAATCTCAGCCTTCAAGTACATGTTTTTAACATCATGTGGGACAGGATGGGAGTACACATAGAGCACTTCCGCACAGTGAACGGTGGTGGCTGTCTCCAGGAAAAGTGCTGATGCATTTGTTTGATTTGTGAGCAGAACTGGCCCCTCTGGTTATGGAATAGCATGAAAGCCTAACCGACAACTGCTTACTCAGACTTGGGTTTTTAAAAGATGTTTTCTTGAAAATGAATGAAGTGAGCCTATCACTTTGAGAAGAAAACACTGACAGTGTTGATTGCCAAAGATAAAAGTTGAGTTTTCAAGCAAAAATTAGAATATTGGAAAACTGATATTCACCGCTGTGAGGTTGATAGCTTCCCATACTTAAAGACGTTTCTGATGAGATCTGATTAACAAATATGATTTTTTTATATTGTGTGATGAAATGTATCACCATTTGGAAGATCTGCATAACCCAATGAGCCAATATTTTCCAAATGACCAATGTATGATGCACAAAACCACGCGTAGATAAAAGATTCATTCAAAGTGTAAGATCCACCAATAGAGTGTGAAGCGTTTCTGAGGTGAAAAAGTTTGAGAACTGCCCCGCTCGTCCAACCTCAGGCTAGTGGTGGAAGCCACACCAAGGAGGCCAGGCCTTAGCTACACTGTGCTGTTTGCATGAAAGTAGATTCAATTCCACATCACGCTACATCCTTGCTGTGGGATCTTGGGCTTTTCCCTCACCTCTCCGGGCCTCTGTGTCATCTGTGGAAATGGAGATAATGATTCTGCAGCAACTGGTTGTGGCAGAGAGAGAAGTTTGCTGATTTAAGAAACAT
This sequence comes from Diceros bicornis minor, assembly GCF_020826845.1. Classification (NCBI taxonomy): domain Eukaryota; kingdom Metazoa; phylum Chordata; class Mammalia; order Perissodactyla; family Rhinocerotidae; genus Diceros; species Diceros bicornis. Next base: position 3,234,802 of record NC_080757.1, read on the forward strand.
CTGGTAATGCAATCAAAAGGTCCTGATGATGTATTATGAACAAGAGGGTGAACAGTTGGTTTTCTTTGGTTTATTACAAAGAAAGACCCTCTGCAATAATCTTGTTTCCAAGGCTGCTCTGACAGTGCAGATCCAGCATTTTGTGCAGGCCCTTGGTTCCTCATTGGAGGCGTCTCTAATCATGAGGATTTATTTACAGTTGTTGTGTAATTGCCAACACTGGGAAATAGAGATTTCCTTCTTCTCTCACCACTGTGGTAAGAATTGCTGATCTGAAGCCTTCACTCAACTCAAGAGGAAGTGAATGTTCTGTCCTGACCGCAGGGCCAAAAGTTATCTCCTCTGCCTCTGGGGGCCCTGGCCTGGATCCCCGCACATAGCTGGCATGCTGGGCCTGTCAGGAAGAAAGCTCATGGAGGCTGCGGGCCTTCCTCAAAGGAAGGAAGAAACAGAACCCACTTGCAACAAGAACTAAAACTGTGCATGTGATCTTGGTGCAGAAAAAGCAGCAATCAGCAGAGCCAGATGGAAAGCCCTGAGACACACTGTGAGGTGAGCTCTCAGCCCTGTGTGGACGGTGAGGTGGGGCATCAGGAGAAGCTGGCAGCCCTGCTGTCCTCTCTCAGACTTCACAAGAGGGCGTCTCCTCGAGAGCATTCACACAAACCTGATTTCATAAGCACCCAGCTGTCAGGGTGAGAGATTCTCTCAAGAACAGTTCATATTAATCGAAGTTCCCAGAGGCTGTGACACACGAATATATGCCAGAGGGCCAATTTATTGATTTATCAGGAAAAGTTCATCTGTCAAAAAGCAAACCAGAAAGAGCATTTGACACAATCCAACATGCATTCCTGATAAAAACTCTCAGCCAACTAGGAATAGAGGGGGACTTCTCTCAACTTGGGCGTTTATCAAAACCCGTAGAATGTACAATGACAAGAGTGAAGCCTAGTGTACACTATGGACTCTGAGTGATGATGTGTCGATGTAGGTTCATCAATTGTAACAAATCTCCCACTCTGGTGCTGGATGTTAATAGTTGCGGAGGCTGTGCTTGTGGTGGGGCATAGGGTATGTGGGAAATCTCTGTACTTTCTGCTCAATTTTTTTAAGTGAGATATAGTTGACATATAACATGGTCTAAGTTTAAGGGATACAACATATGAATTTGATACATTTATATTGCAATATGATTGCCATTGTAGCATTAGCTAACACCTCTGTTGTATCACATAATTATCATTTTTTTCTAGTGGTGGGAACAACTTTCTGCTCGATTTTGCTGCGATGATGTTGTTCTTTTGTTAAAAACCTTTTAAAGCTTTCTCATCTGACCAAGGGGAAAAGCCAAAGTCCTTAAAATGAGTATGAGACCCTACAGCATCTGGCCTGTTTTCTCTGTGACGTCATCTCTGGTCACCCTCCCGCTCGTTCATTCAGCTCCACTCGCACTGGGCTACAGACATGCTCCTGCCTCAGGCTCTTGCACTAGGGATTCCTTCCACTTGGAATGCTCTCCCTCTAACTTTGCGTGGATCACACCCTCACTTCTTTCAAGTTTTTGCTCAGTGCACCCATCACTGGCCATCTTTTCTTAAATTGTATCCCTTCCTCCATACTTCCTATCTCCCCTCCCAGATTTAGTTTTCTCCTTAGTACCTGTCACTAGCTCACATTCTATCTGTTTTATTTGTCCTATTTGTGATCTGTTTCCCGTACTAGAGAATAAGCCCCTTGAGGGCAGGCACCTTGTCAGTTTTGTTCACCATAAAGACTTGTTGAATGAATGAATAAATGAACTGTCCGGTGGCTAGAACGCTTGTATCAGCACTGTAAAGCTACACGAGAAGCCAAAGCTCCAGGGTGCTGAATGAGCTGGAATCAGAGCCAGGGTTACCTGCTGATCTTCAGTAATGGCGTTGGAGGCACTCGCCCACATCAAGAAGCTAAGATCTCACCAATACTCCCTCTCCCCCCATTGTCTCCTTGACTCCAGCTTTTTATTCTTCCAAGGTTCCCAGTCCCTTTCTGACTGGCACAAGCTTTTTAAAGATATGCTCAACTTTAAGGTCTTGCTGACTCGGGAGTCATGTTTTTGCTCTGACATCTTGCATGAACTCTGCTGCGAGCCATTGTGCTGATTTTGAACTTCGACTCTCAGAGGCAACCCTCTGTACTTGTAGCCCTCCTGTAAAATGTCTGTTATGCACGCCTCCATCATGGCAGTGCCCAACACAGCTGGGCACTCGGAAACATCACAGACAGAGGGGGCTCATTTAATACATTATCGTGGGAAAGCAAAAAAGCAATTTTTAAAAGTAGAGTTTCATTTTTATACCTTAGGAAAAGCTAAATTTCAGATGGATTAAAAATTAAATGTAGGGGGCCGGCCCCGTGGCATAGCAGTTAAGTGCACGTGCTCCGCTGCTGGTGGCCCTGGTTCGGATCCCGGGTGTGCACCGACGCAACGCTTGTCAAGCCATGCTGTGGCGGCGTCCCATATAAAGTAGAGGAAGATGGGCACGGATGTTAGCTCAGGGCCAGTCTTCCTCAGCAAAAAGGGAAGGATTGGCATGGATATTAGCTCAGGGCTGATCTTCCTCCCAAAAAAAAAAAAAAATTAAATGTAAAACAAACCCTTCCCAGCTAACATAGGAAACCCAGAAGATAGGGGGAAAAAACCCAGAAATACACGTTTGAAAATTAAAAATGGATCATGAGGGGGACCATAGATTAAGCCAATATGTAAATTATAGATTTGGAAAAACAATATTTTCAAGGCAAATGAAAAAGTGTGTGTGTATTATACAGTTCTATAAAGAGCTCTGACACACTGCCAAATATTAAAATAGGCAAATCACAAAAGAACAAATCCATATGGCCTACAAAGCACATTACAGAAAAATGAAACATCATTTTATTGCCATTAGACAGGCAAAAGTTAAAGAGGTAGAAATGGGAATTGTGGCAGCATTTTAGGAAAGCAATAGGAAAAATCGATTACATTTAAAAAGCCATATACTCTTAGACCTAGCAATGTCACTCCTGGGAATCTATCCCCAAAAGTAAAAGCACCAATACATAAAGGATAAATGCAATGTAGCTTAGTTCATAGTGGCAAATATACATACCTACGCCCCCCCACACACACATGCATGCACACACACACCAGGAAACCAGTGAGTATGCAACAGGGAATGGCTGAATATATTCTGGTGCATCCACATCATGAAATATTATGCAGCCATTAAAGGGTCAACTAGATTTGCTCCAGTTAACTTGAAGGAATTCCATCAAGTAATACCTGAGAATAGTAAAATGCGGGGAAGTATGTATCATATGATCCCAAGTTTGTCAAACTTGGATGTGTGTGGGAAGGGTGTTTTCCACAAACATGTTTATAAACATCTGTTTATATATATTTCTTTTCTTTTTTTCTTAATAATTTTATTTATTTATTTATTTTCCCCCCCAAAGCCCCAGTAGATAGTTGTATGTCACAGCTGCACATCCTTCTAGTTGCTGTATGTGGGACACGGCCTCAGCATGGCCGGACAAGCGGTGAGTCGGTGCACGCTCGGGATCCGAACCCAGCCCGCCAGCAGCGGAGCGTGCGCACTTAACTGCTAAGCCACGGGGCCAGCCCTATGTATATTTCTGTATGATCGTATTTGCATGTGGAAAATCTATAACAGGTTGTTGACATGCATCTGGGGGAGAGGAGGAAGGGGGAGGTGGGCAAAAATAGAAAAAAAAATAAACAAAAAAAGAGAGTAGGACAGCAAAACCCCAGCATGTATAGTATAATACCATTCATACTTTTTTTGAAAATTCTACGAATGAATACACAAATAAACTTTAAAATAGTTTAAAATAGAAACACAACTAATATCCTTCTTGTTTTCTAAAATTATAGACAGTTGGGCAAGAAACTATGAGTATCTGTGCCAAGACTGGATGTCCCTTGTATTTTCAAAATCTTCTACAATGAATTGCTATTGCTTTTGTTATAAGTAAAGGTATTATACACAAGAAAATCAGAGAGGATTTCCTAATATCCTCCCCCACCAGATGCTTCAATGGCTCCCACTTCCTTTCATGAAATATTTTGGTGTTCCCCAGATCCATCCTCCTCTCTCTTCTTGTCTCTGCTGTCTCAACTCCTCTCACTGCTGTATCTCCTGCTTTTTCACTAACTCCCAAACCTCTCTCTTGTCCAGGTATTAAACAAATGTCTGTTGAATGAAGAAGTGCTGTGTTCGCTCGTTACCTTCCTTGCCCCATCTCCCTGAGCCCCTACTCAATCCTTATACTCCAGCCCTACTGAGTTATTGACGGTTGCTAGACCTGGACGCCAGCTGCTAATGGCCTGAGAACTTTTTCTTCTTCATGTACACCTGATCATTTTCCAGATTCACCTGAAATACCGTTGTCGCCTCACCTGACTCCTTCTGGATATGATTGGCTGCTTCTAGTTCTAGTTCTTTCAACAGATCGCCTTGGCTTGTGGAAAGCCCCAGCCACCGCATGACAGGTAAATCAAGAGACAAGATTTATTCATTCAAACAAACTGTGCTTTTACTATGTGTCAGGCGCTTTTATAGGCAGGGGGGCTAGAGCAATAAGCGAAGCAGACACAAATCCTTGCTCTCACAGAGTTTTCTTTCCAGTGGGAGGAGACAGATACTGGAGAGACAGATGGGTAAGATAGACAAGAAGGAGGTAGGGGCCATGTGGAGAGAAGAAAGTTCCAGGCTGAGGGGGCAGCAGATGCAAAGACCTCGATGCAAGACACGGGTAACTTGCAGCAAGGAGATCCAGGAAGGACTGGAGAATCTGGGAGAACTTTACAGAGAAGGTGACATTTGAGTTGGAACATTGAGAACGAGAAGGGTTTTGATAGAGAATAGAGTCACACCAGGCAGAAGGATTACAATAGAAGCCAAATCGCAGAAATGTGAAGGGGCTGATGTGTTTGGGAAATGACTGGTACACAGAGTGTCTAGAGCTGAATCAGGGTGTGTGATGAGGGTGGGGAGAAATGAAGCAGGAAAGAATCAGGATGTGGATCCAGGTCTCCTGATTCAGCGTCTGGAGATGCTACAAGGCTCTGAGGGAACCAGGAGAACAAAACCACCACTGACACCCCCAAATCAGCTTCCACTGATGTTTAAATCACCGTCTGTCCAACCAATTGCCAGGAAGTTGCAATCCCTGAGGGCTGCTCCTCATGGCTCCAGAGGTGAGGTGGCTGCTCCATCCCTCACACAGACCCATGGGATTTCCCTGGACTGTATAAATGCAGCTTACAACCTTCCAGGAGGAGGTTAAGACCCTCCGGTCACCACCACCAAATGGATAAAAAGACTAACAATACAAGTGTTGGTGAGAATGTAGAGCAACTAGAGTACTCATACTCGGCTGGTGGGGGAGTAAATTGGTGTGACCACTTTGGAATACACTTTGTTAGTATCCATCAAAGTTGAGTATGTGCACTATGACCCAGCAATTCCATTGCTAGGTACACACCAAACAGAAATGTATACATATGTTCACCAAAGTTCATGTCCTAGAGTGTTCATAGCAGCACTATTTGTAATAGACATAAACTAGACACTAAGTGCTGATCAATAGCAGAATGGATAAAGAAGTCGTGATTTCTTCATACCGTGTGATACTGAACAGCAACGAGAATGAATGAACCACAGTTGCAGGCAACAGCTTGGATGAGTCTCACATACATAATGCTGAGCAAGATAAGCCAGACACAGACCAGACAAAATTAACTCTGGAAGTTGGGATTGTGTTACCCTTTTGGGGGTAGTGGCTGGATGGGGGCCCGAGGGGGTCTCTGAGTGAATCCAGCCCACCTCACAAGAAGAGGCCTGGTGCTGCTGGCCAGCCCCGGCTGGTCAGACATTTCAGCGAGGCTGTGCTTGATCGTCCAGCCCTGGTTGAACCACCGCGGCCAATACTGTGTGGGGCAGAGATGAGCTGTTCCTGATGGGCCCTGCACCAGAATTCCTCACCTGAATCCTGAACAATTGAAAAAAAAATTTATTTTAAGTTACTATGTTTTGTGAGACAGTAATAGATTACTAAACAATTTTCATCTCTGAGGGGCTACTAAGGACAGGGACCAGATCTTTCTTGTAGTCTTGTATCTTGGCATGATGTTAAAGATATTTAACAATATTTAATATAAACAATATTGTATATCAATATACAAGTAAATAACGTTAAACATTCTGTTTTACTCTCTGAGTACACTAAACAACGTATACCATAAAGCTTCTTACCAACGCATATCAGATGTAGCACAAATTTTTTATTAAATTACGTTGATAATTCCTAAATAATTTGTTAATATTTCAAAATTGTAGGGTGATCATTTGATGTGGCTGTCAGTAGTTAAATGAACCGTAGTTTAACGATAGGGAACGATAGCAAACTCATGATTTCTCCATTAAATTTAAAGTCATAAGGTGACTTTCAGTATTCTTAATAAGTAGAGAATGTCTCTCAATATTAACTATGTTGTTCATGGCTCTGAATCCTCTCTTAATCCTTGTAATAATGTCAGAGATTTCTTAAATATATTCAATATCTTTATTATCAAGTATATATGAAATACTATATTGGTATGTTTTATTTAATTAGTTGGCATAATTTTATTAATTTTTGTTCATCTTCCATCCACATGGTTAAAACATCATTTAGACAAGTTTCAGAATTTAATAAATGGAAATATTATTATAATTTTCACTTTTGTCATTAAATAATAAGTTAATTTTCATATAATTAAACAAACTAAAATTTTCTCTTGGAAATGGTACTTTGTTTTATTTCTAGTAGCATATCATATCTCTTTGTTTCTCTTTTCATAGTCTCTCTCACTATGTGTTCAATCACTTTTATTGTTTGCTTAATTAATGCAGCAGTTCTCAAACATTTAAATCCCAAGACCCCTGACATATTTACTGTATTAAAAATTAAAACTAAGAAATTCAAAATATATTTAATTTATTTAAAAATAACAGTAAGCCCATTATAAATTAACACAAATAACATATTATTATGAAATATAACTATATTTTCCAAGACAAATTTAGTGAGAAAAGTAGCTTTATTTTTTTGGTGAGGAAGATTGTTGCTGAGCTAACATCTGTGCCAATCTTCCTCTATATTGTATACGTGGGGTGCCGCCACAGCATGGCTTGATGAGGGGTGTGTAGGTCCAGGCCCAGGATCTGAACCCAAGAACCCCAGGCTGCTGAAGTGGAGTGCATGAACTTAACCACGACACCACTGGGCCAGACCCAAGAAAAGTAGCTTTTGCACTATCAGTGCCAATGCTGACAGTGAAAAAGGCAATCACGTCTTCATGTTTTTATGAAAATGGTTTTGACCTAACAGATCCCCCAAAGTGTCTCAGAGACCTTCAGGAGTCCTCAGATCTTTGAGGACCATTGAATTGATCTATCAGCTTCAACAGTATTCTTGTAAAGGGAAAGTAGTGACTTTTCTAAAATAGATAATATATATCGTTTATGAAATCTAAACTCTTAAATTTTTTTCATTTGTTTATTTATTTATTGTGAGAAGATCAGCCCTGAGCTAACATCCGATGCCAATCCTCCTCTTTTTTTTGCTGAGGAAGACTGGCCCTGGGCTAACATCCGTACCCATCTTTCTCCACTTATATGGGATGCCGCCACAGCATGGCTTAGACAGGCGGTTCGTTGGTGCGCACCCAGGATCTGAATCTGCGAACCCTGGGCTGCTGAAGCAGAGTGTGCGTACTTAACCACTGTGCCACTGGGCCGGCCCCCATTTAGTTTTTATTTGGCTACTCTCATTTTACAATTTTTTTGTGTGTGTGAGGAAGATCAGCCCTGAGCTAACTAACATCTATTGCCAATCCTCTTCCTTTTCTTTTTTTCCCCTTTTTCTCCCCAAAGCCCTAGTAGATAGTTGCATGTCATATTTGCACATCCCTCTAGTTGCTGTATGTGGGACGCCGCCTCAGCATGGCCCGGGAAGCGGTGCATCGGTGCACGCCCAGATCCGAAACCAGCCGCCAGCAGCAGAGCGCGAGCACTTAACCGCTAAGCCACAGACCGGCCCCTACAATTTTTATTAAATTCTGTAGAGCAGGATTGATAGAATTTTTTAAGGGCTTTGTCATTCTCGGATAACAGGCTGCCTATCAAGGTCCAAGTCTTCATCTAATTGTCGTTATTTCAATCCCAGCCTTCAGGTATTTTATTTCACTCTCCCAGCTGTTTATTTGACATATGGTAGTAACTATAACATTTATCAAGGAAAGATTTAAAGTGATTTGTGTGACTCGAAAATTCATTGCATCATCCGGAGATAACTGAATACAGTGACCAGGCACCAAATGGAAACATCTGAAAGTTTTCTGAAAATCTGGCTGAAATGCTAGACGTTCTCCCCAGCATCACACTGGCACCATCTGTGCAAAATCCAATAAAGTTTTTCCATATATATTTCCCACTGAAACCATTTTTCTTGAGCACCGACAATTAAATTTGATATATGATTTTAGAAGTTTTCCTGCTAGCTCTGTAATCCACAAGACCCACTAAATGATCTTCCAAGTCTTAAATTTTGCATTTTAAGTACAGTATTAAAATATTGATAATGATAGAAATTTTACAGCTTGACTCATAAATTTTCCAAAAAGCTGCTGTAGTTGCCTCAGAGACATGCTGCCCAGACCCCCGCTGGGAGGAAGGAGCCACTGCCCAGTTGGGGAAGTCCAGTCAGGCTCCACTCCCTGATCCTTCAGGGCCTCAGCCCCAAGAGCAGCCTAGCCCTCCTGGGGTCACGCCTCCTGGGCAGCCCCATCAGGTGAGTGAGTGAGCTGGGCATTTAGGCTCAATGCAGGACAACTCTGATGTTTTACCCCAGACCTTTCTGCTAGGGTGGCTCAGGCTTGGTCAAGCCTGCATCCCAGTCCTCCCTCTGCCAATCTTGCTTCCACTCCCTCCTGTCACTGGTGTTAATCCCCAATAATCATCTTGCACCCCAACCCCAGGTCAGCATGTGTTTCTGGAGACACCAACCTGGAACAGTGTTTTCTCATTTCAGTTAGGTGTGTGTTTTACAAGAGGGAGCAAAAATCTAGATTGCAATGATACATTTATATTGACCTTACTCTTCTATGAAATCCTAGTAAATCCGTCATGGCTAAAAATGTTCTATTCTTTTTAAACCATGCAAATTTTATACTGATTCTTGCACAGTATAGAAAGATGCTTCTTGCTGTTCTCATGTTATCATGGTATCAGAAAATTCCTAGGCTTAAGTTTATTACTAATATCATTTCAGAAGTTTATGTTTATGGTTCAGAAGATTTGTGGTTATGAAATTTTTTTAAAAACTTTAAGAAATGTATCCCAACTTTGTTGTCTCTTCTTTTCCTGAGCTTATCTGTGTGTTTTTTAATAAATTCATGCGTGTATAAGTATCAAGGCTCTGCACATTAACTGTTCACGAGGCTTTCAAAGCATCAGCTGTAATCAGAGTAGAAACAATAGAACCAAAATAGAAGCAAGAGCTGCGATGTGATTTGAAGATAGTAGTAAACTGTCGATTCTCCTAAATCTCAGACTGCCTTCCTGCCCAGGAGATTGGTCGGGAGCATTTCCTGCATTTCCTTGCACAGGAGGCCCTTTCACCATCGTGACATCCCAGAGCCTTCGGCTGATAAACTAAGTTTATGTTAGACTTTACATTAGTAGTTAATTTTACCTCTCGTTACTTACTATTATACAAATTCACTAACTAGTACTGAGACATTTCAAGTTTATCCACAGGCATGTTTACACACACACACAGAGTTAAGAGGACAAATTAAGAACAATGACAGTGCATCAGATTGGCAACTTTGAATGATTTCAGAAGCAAACTGAAAATCCTCCTTGCCTCCATTCCTGAATAAAGCCTAAATGTGACCTACGGTAAAGACCTCCTGGTTGCCTCTCCAGCTCCGGCGTCTCTGGGAATCTCCTCCTCCCTCCCTCTGGCACCCGCAGACTTGCGAAGGGAGCAGCCCTGGTGGCACAACATGGCCTCCCTCAACTCCAATCCCTGGCTTTAGATGATTGTTCAGTGCACCTCACCTAAACTGGGCCCATCAGAGTCCTGTCTCCTCCTTAAGAATCTAGGTTTGGGGGCCCGCCCCGTGGCTTAGCGGTTAAGTGCGCACCCTCCGCCACTGGCGGCCCGGGTTTGCATCCCGGGCGCGCACCGACGCACCGCTTCTCCGGCCATGCTGAGGCCGCGTCCCACATACAGCAACTAGAAGGACGTGCAGCTATGACATACAACTGTCTACTGGGACTTTGGGGAAAAAAAAGGAGGAGGATTGGCAATAGATGTTAGCTCAGAGCCGGTTTTCCTTAGCAAAGAGGATTAGCATGGATGTTAGCTCAGGGCTGATCTTCCTCACAAAAAAAAAAAAAGAATCTAGGTTTGAGACTGGTGGCTGTTGGTGCTTATGCCCTTCTGCCACGTCCAAGGGGAGCTGAAGTGGAAGGAGAATGAAGTGGGCATGCCGACGGAAAGCAGTCTTCTTTGAGTCCCTGGTTCTACTGTATAAGAATTAATAAACAGAAACCTCATTTAAAATGGAGTTGGGAGGCCAGCAAGGGGGGCTCTCATGGCCTAGACAAGGGCAGAGCCCAAGAGGAAGAAGGAAGACTCAGCCAACGAGAGACTGTCACAACTCAGCCAGTGAAAAGCCACTACACTTGGAACTATTAATTCTGCCAGTGGACTCTTTGTTTACAATAGCCTCCCAACTTCCTCTTCCCCTCTATGAAACAGTTTCTCCTCTTCTTGTTGCTCAGAACGTGCATGTAGCTCGCCAGGATTGCAGATTCCAAATTGCAATTCTTTGTTGATCTCGAATAAATCCATTTTTGTTGGAGAGATGACTGGCTCTCTATTTGTTTAAGGTGGACAACTGGTAATTTGCTTTTGAGGCCCTGTCTGGGAACACTGAGAGGCATATCTGTATCTTTATCTACATTCCTCTTTTATTTTTTACTTTATTACATTTGGCATTTGTAATTTGCTCCCGACATAGTCTTAACTGAACATTCTCTTAGCAAAGCTCTCCTTGTCCCCACTACTTCTTTTCTTTTCTTTTTTGTTTTTTTTGAGAGGAAGATCAGCCCTGAGCTAACATCTGATGCCAATCCTCCTCTTTTTTTTTTTTTTTTTTTTTGCTGAGGAACATCGGCCCTGGGCTAACATCCCATGCCCATCTTCCTCTACTTTATACGGGATGCCGCAACAGCATGCCTTGACAAGCGGTGTGTCAGTGCGCACTTGGGATCTGAACCTGCAAACCCTGGGTTGCCACAGCAGAGTTCGCGCACTTAACTGCTGTGCCATGGGGTCGGCCCGTGTGTTACTGCCCAACGTGGGGCCTTCTGCTCACCGCAAGACATGCCAATAGTCAAGAGGCAAGGTGGTAGGAGAAAAAGGACTTTTTTATTACAGCTCACTAGCAAGAGGGAAGATGGCTGACTAATGTCTGAAAAAAACCATCTTAGGGGGCACAAATGTTACAGCAGTTATACAGGCCAGTGGGTTATAGGGGAGGGGGATAGGAATGTTGACCTTCTGGTCTTACAGACCGGGAGTGCCACACCAGATCTTTCAGTTTTCATTGATGATGGCTATCAGCATAGATTCTCTGTTCGGGGGTTATCACATTCCTAAGGAACTCAAAAGAACAAAGTTATCATCTTATCGCAGCTGGGAGGTACATGTACAAGCAGGGGTGGTAAAATCTACAGAGCAGTTAGATCTCCTGGAGTGTGCATATCCAGCTGGGTTAGTTTGTCAGAGGTCATTCAAAGTGACAACAGAGTTTTCCTTTTCTACAATATGGCTTCCCTTATGTCAACCTTGTCTTCAGCCGATATCACCTGCATACTTTATTTCTGAAACAATGGTGTGTTCGTGGGGCCCATGCTTGGCCTGCGCATATAGGATGTGATGCATATCTGAATTAAGGGCCTCTGGTGGCTTCTTAAAAACATCTCCATAATATCTTAGTGTGTGGATGTAATTTTAATGACATTAAATATAAACAGCTGAAAATTGTATGTTAATTATTAGCTTCAATTCTTAGCAGATGCGACCTTGTGAACAGGGCCGAGTTATGGATTATGTCTCACAACAAAAGCTCTGAGACACAGATATGTGTAAAATATGCATTGGCTCAGCTAACAAAGGGTACACTTGTCCCCATCTGGATGGTGAGATCAGCAGGAAGGTGGAAGTGCTGCTTCCAAAGTGTCCTGAGGCCCAAGGAGGCACCTTTAGCGGACATATCTGGAAGCCAGCAGCTTCAGCCGCCTCTGGGCAGCCTGGGAGGGCTCCCCCTGAGCTCTCTGGGATGTTGGCTGCTGCCGGGTCCTGTGTGGGAAAGGCTGCCAGACCTAGTCCCGGTGTGCTAGCCCACTTCTCCTTACTTCCCTGCTATCCAAAAGTTTTATAATTATTGTTTCTGCAGAGACAGTTTATAGGAAATGACTTCTCCAGATGTCTGTTAGATAAACCTCCCTTACGCGGGTGTAGATGGTCCATACCTAAAACCGAAAGCTTGGATTCTGTTCACCTAAGAATCACCTGGGGAGTGGACAGAGGAGGGAAGGGGGAAAGATTCTGGGGCACTGGTCTGGGGTTGGGGAAGTGTTGCCTAAGGCCAGCTTTGATCTCACTTTATCACCTAATAAACATTTAAAATAGTGCTTTGTACAAGTCCGGCACTCTTCTAAGCTTTTTCCACATTTAACTCATTTAAACCTCTTAACAACTGAAGAGGTAGTTGCTATTCTCTTCATTTTACAGATAAGCAAACTGAGGCACAGGAGGTGAAGTAACTTGTTCAGGGTCCTATAGCCCGTAAGATACATATTCCCAAAGAGCTATTTTTAGTGAATTTTGGGACATTAAATCCTGTATCCTATTTAAATACTCATATTTAGAGATATACTGTAGAGACTCTTTCAAAGGGGTAAGGAGTCATCTACAAATAAATTTTTGGGTGTATGTAAAAACTTGCTTCATTTGCTCTTAATTTTTGAAAGCTCCAGATTTTCACAGTATCTAACACTCACCTGGGCCAGATTTTGAAGTAGGGAGAGAATTATGTAGGTGTGCACAGTATGGGAGCAGAAATACAAGACCTTACATTTTGAAGGTTTGAGGAAGGGAGAGAGTTCCTCTCAGAATTACAGGGCTGATTGCCTCAAGATTGGAGGTTCTTAGGGTTCCCGTCTGGCCTTCAGAGGTCAGTTTGCAGAGATGGGCCTGGGGTGGGAAATGTAATTCTGGAGGTGAGGGATAACCTGGGAGTAAATACGCTAAACAACTGACCATCCAGTACACTATCAGGCCTACGTTTTCTATAACATTTTCAAGCTTATTGTTTATAAAATGGTTTCGTAAGACATTTCCGTGAGGGAAAGTTGACAAATAAGTTCCTTGTCACTTGAGCTTTAATAATCAAGTAGAAAAGAAAGCTCCCATAAGCCGTTCGAGGAAAGCCTGTGGTCAAACCAGCAGGACGCCAGGGATCCTTAGAGTCTTTGAAGACGCATGCAACCCTGAGACTGCGTGCCTAAGTATTTCTCTGGGAAGAGGGTTCTGAGCTGTCATCAGCTTCTCCCAGAAGCCAAGGGACACAAAAAGGTGCAGGATCCCTGCCCCACACCATCTCATCAGAGACCCCGGGCAGTGAACGCAGAAGGGTCGGGGAATACCGGCAGTTTGGCAGCACGACTTCTGGTTTTAGAGGGCGCGAGAAAGGCCGAGCTCTAGGAGACGCTCCTTCGCCCTCAGCGGATCCCTCGGGTCTACACTGCACAAGGGATGCCCCGGCCCCTCTTGCAGCTAGAGTTCAAGACCCGCTTCTCCGAAGCCCGCCTCCCAGCGGGTCCACTCCGGGGCGTGGCAGGCTCGAATCTGCTCCCAGGACCAGCGCGGAGGCTTCAGCAGGTAACTAGCTGTGGCCACAGCGGCTCGCACCCTCCTTCCCTGCCTCAGGGAGTGATCAGGCGCTCGCCGGGGCGCTGGTCGCCGTGCCCCGAGGGGCGCGTGCACTCATTTTTCCGGCGGAGGGAGCGTGCCTCGCTGCGCGCTGCGTCCTACAAGAGGCGCTGACGTCGCGGAGGGCCGGCAGTCGGCGCGGGAGCGGCCGGCGGGGGTGTGGGTCCTGTCGCGACCCTCGGAGGCGCGCGGGGAGCGGGGCTTGCTGGTCCTAGGGCGGCGGCTGCCGCCACAGCAGCAGCGCCCCGGGGGCAGAGGGCCGAAGCGGCCGGCTGAGCTGGGGATGGGGAGGACCGGGTCCTGCACCTCTCCCGGGCGCGCGTGCGGCTGCGGGGGCGCACAGTGACGGCGGCGGCGCCCCTGGCCCGGCAGCGCCGAGGCCGCTTCGCCAGGGAGCCCGCGGCCGGCGGCGGCCGGGCCATGAAGAGCGGTCGGGGACGGGCCGGGCCTCGCTGACCCCGGCCCCGCGCGGCGGCCTCCCCCGCTTCCGCCCCGCCCTCTCGGCATGAGCGTCCGCCCGGGCCCGGGGCCGCAGCTGCCCCAGTCCGGCGGCCCACGGGCGCGCTCCGGGCCGGCGGGCCCGCGGTGCTGAGCCCGGCCCGCCGCGTTGCGCTGCCCGCCCGTCCGCTGCATGCCCCGGGGGCGCGGCCATGGAGGTGGTGGGCGACTTCGAGTACAGCAAGAGGGACCTCGTGGGACACGGGGCCTTCGCCGTGGTCTTCCGGGGGCGGCACCGCCAGGTGAGCCCCGCCGGCCGGGGCGAGGCCGGGGGCTGCGGGCCGCGGCGCCGCCGCCTCCCGCCCGCGCGGCCGCAGCCGGACTGGGGGTCCTGAAACTTGGCGCAGCGGCGGGCAACGAGGCCCCCGACCTGGCCCGCCGCCCGAGGCCTGCCATTGTGCGCGCTGTCAGTGTCGCGGGCTTGTTCTGGTCGGGCGGGGATTGTTTTGAGGCCGAAGCCGCTAGGCAGCGCTCCACCTACCGACAGGCCGCCCGGCCTCCGAGTGCCCCTCCTTGTCGGGGCGCCTGGGAACCAGCCCGCAGGGACTCACCCCCTGGCCTGCCCGGGGAAGCCTTTCCACCGGAATGTACCCCGAGTCCTGAAGGACTGCCCGGTCCCCTGCACAGCTCGGGGCTCGGGCGTGGACGGACCTTCGGTTTCTCCCCCGCCCTGGGCTGCCCGGCCTGTCCCCTTGGAGGTCGATAACTGCAGACCCAGCGGAAAACGGGCTGGCTTCCCCTTAGCCCGAGGCTTTCTCAAACTCGGGGGTCTCACGTTTCCCAGCACTGGTTCCTCTACATCCCCACGAGCCCCGTGCCGTCTTCCCTTCCTGGGCTTAGATAGGCGTTCTCCGAGCGGAAAAGATGGTTGGACGCTCCACTTTTCAGTTCGGATAAACATGAAAGCAGGTTCAGCTCTTTTTTTTTTTTTTTTTAAGATTTTGCTGTGTCGCAAATAGGGTCACACGAGGTTTTAGAATCTAAAGAATTTGGAAAGGCACCTCGACATGGAAATAATGATAAAGGGGTTTGGCAGTTCTGATTGTTGCCAAGGGGCATGTTAAAAGTGGGCTGGTTTTGTTGCTTATCAGATAGGGTAATAAATGCTGCTTACTTTTCACTTATGAAAATAACTTAAAACTCAAGAAAAAGATAGTTCAGGCTGGGTTTAATCCTGCCAAGCTATCAAATATGTTTTCAATTAACCATACCACCTTCCAGCTTATTATCCACATTTCTCCATAACTTTTAAATGGTTGGAAACTGTTCTTTTTTCACTCAATGCTAGTTACTATGTGGTCTTCATATTTATTATTTTTGGTGACTGTCTTGTAGGACATTAGCTTCTTTCATCGTAATTTATGAAATCATTTTCCTGTTGTTGGAGATTCAGGTTCTGTAACATTTTTCCCCCTCAGTGCTGTACATGAATTTGCTAAACATCTTTACGTTTATAGATTTTTTTTCTGTTGAATTATTTCTGTGGAGTAATTTTCTGGAGTAACACTGTTTTTCTTTTCAGAAAACTGATTGGGAGGTAGCTATTAAAAGTATTAATAAAAAGAACTTGTCAAAATCACAAATACTGCTTGGGAAGGAAATTAAAATCTTAAAGGTATGTTTATGTGATATTGCATACTAGGTTAAAACTTACTTTAAATAAATGCATGATGACATCCTTTGTAATTTTGGTAGTTGGACCCAAGTTTGAGAATTTTCACCTGTTGCTCCCATTTTTGCATGCTCAGTTCTTGAAACATTGAGTACTCGGAAGCTATTTTTAAAAACATTTTTGTGGGTCTTGGCCAATGCTTAGAGAGAGTCTATGAAAACTGATTTTAGCTTTTCATCATTTCTTTCCTCCAGTTATTGTGTTGTTTGAGAAGAGGCAGGCCCCTCTTATACATTATTTACCTCTTCTGTTGATCTCTTTCATGTTACAGTTAAGTTTTTTCGGGGACTAGGGTAGTTGGGGTCTTTTTTCCTTGTAAATTGAAGAAAGTTATTTTCCTTGGAAGTGGTCTTTTTAGATCACTCACAAGCAGTGTTATCCAAGTGAGATGCTTTGAGGAAAAAATGGGTCCCATGGTCAAATAAGTGTGGAAAATCTTGTTTACTAAGTACTTGGAGAGTCACAAAGCTCTTGGCTCATTAAAGATAGTCTGAAAAATTATTCAATGAAGAAACTGGTGTAGGTGTATTTAACCCAGTGTTTCCCAAACTAATATGAACGTGGAACCCTCATCTAACACCAGCTTTCATCAAAACCACTATTCTCTGGACAGCTGTTTGGTAAGAATGGTAGCTCTTTGAGGTAAGAATTAGTTTGTTTTCTTTTAGGCAAATAATGTGCTTTTTAAAAGCACTTTGGAATTTTATGCCTCTATTGGAAATTGAATATTAAATTTAAAAGACTAGCAGACAGTCTGTGGTTATACTAGCTATGACATTTATTTTATACAAGAGTACTTACCTTGTGGGGCCGGCCTGGTAGTGCAAGTGGTTAAGCGTGCGCGCTCTGTTGTGGTGGCCTGGCATTCACCAGTTCGGATCTGGGGCGCGCACCGATGCACTGCTTGGCAAGCCATGCTGTGGCGGCCTCCCATATAAAGTGGAGGAAGATGGGCACGGATGTTAGCCCAGGGCCAGTCTTCCTCAGCAAAAAAAGAGGAGGATTGGCAGATGTTAGCACAGGGCTGATCTCCTGACAAAAAAAAAAAAAAAAAAAAAAAAAGAGAACTAAGAGTACTCACCTTGTTAAGAGTCTAAAAAATGATGGTGGCGAAAAAATAGGCCCCAAGTAAAGTTTGATCAGGCACATTTCTTCTTATTCTTTAGTAGATTGAATTGTCCTAATCTAGTATCAGAAGTGTGGTATACTAGAAATAGTATATATGTATATATATGTGTATGTATGCTTAAATTTTTATTTGCATATTGAAATATATTAAAATTATTAGAATAAATACAAATATTTTGAATTCTCAATTTTCTTAACAGGAACTTCAGCATGAAAATATTGTCGCACTCTATGATGTTCAGGTACCTTATTTTGCATTTAAAAAAAATTTGCTTGTCTGTTAATGAAGAACTTAAAGTTTTTTTTCTATTTCATACAAATTTAAGCAAATCTTAATAGAAATAGAAAATTGCCTTATTGTTGAAAAGATATATGGCTTGAGTTATATGTTTATTAATTAAGAAATTATTTAAAATAGCATGGGACAATAGGATAAAATAAATAATGTGCTGCATGAGTGAACTTATTAACAAGTCATGATATACTATAGGAGTAGCGTTTTAGGTCAAGTAAAGGAATATTGATAGCACATCTAGCATTTCTGTGATAAATGTAGAAAGGACTGTGTGGGCTATTAAAAAATTAGGTAGAGCTTTTTCATTATTGTGACAGCAACATTTACTAATTGTAGAGATACTAGAAAATAGACTAAATAAGAACAAGGAACACTGTGCATATTCATCACCCAGATATATCTGTGATTTTGCCATTGGATACAGTAGAGTTACATTTTATTTGGAGGTGGGAAGGCTAGGTTCTGAAGTTATCTTCTAAGGCAGCATTTCTATGTAGTCAAAATTGCCGTTGGGAATCCTTTTAAAAAGCCCAACTTTGGAGAAAATTACTGTTTTTTGGGTGGAGCACCAGAGCAAGTACTTGGCTTATATATAGGGGCCATATTATGTTTTAAAAAAACCTCCCTTCAATCCTAGACTCACTTGGCTAGTGTGGTATTCACCCTGTGAGAGCCTCGGGGTCGGAGATCGACCGAGACAGCAAATGCAGCATTTCCTCCACTCTCATGCCAGAGCAGACCAGGGTGCATGATTTACACTATTGCCTTCTTTTGTTTTGCTCAGTCTGGACAGTTGCATTCCAGTAAATTAAATAGATGTGTTATGTGATTCTGCTTTGGTATATTTCTAGCTAAAATCTTTTCTGTATACACTTGGCATTACTCAAATTCATTCATTTTGTAAGGTTTTGAGTGGCTGCTATGTGCCAGGCATTGTTCTGAGTGCTAGGAATAAAGCAGTGAGTAAAACAAAGTTCTTGCTCTCAGTGTGCTTAATTTTAGTGGAGTGAGACAAAAGGGACTGTTCCATATGTACTTTTTTTTTATATAGTCATTTTTCATGTAGTCATATCACATCACAAAGTATTTAACTAAACCTATGTTATAAGATGTTGAGGTTTTTACCCTTATAGAAAAATGCTATGAGGATAATATATACTTTCTGAACATATCTAATTATTTCTTTTAAGTTCAATTTCTAAGATTGGAATTACCAAGGTAAACAGCATGCGTAATTTTAAAGTTTTTGATTGTAGAGTGTGATTACTCTCTAAAAAAATTGCAATTTGAACTCCATGCACAGAATATGTAAGTGCTACGGGATGTATTTTACTACCTGTTTAAATAGGTGTAACTCATTCCCTCATTTGAGAAATTCAATGCAACACAGAAAGAAAGGAGGAAGAGAGTTTAAAGTCAAAACTAAACACATTTCACAATCCCTAGTGGAAATGTGGATTCTCCTCAGAGTTGTTTGTGTAGTTTGTCTTAGTCTCTATAGATAGAGGGCACCAAGTGGTACAAGTCGGTGCCTAGTACAAAAATTGTTAAATAATATTAACTCTTAGTTTCCCATTTTTTGAGAGGTACAGAAAACCCTGTCAGTTGCAAAGTAGGTTTTACTTAGATACTTAGATTTTGTCTATCAGAATGAAAAATATTTTTAAGTACTAGCTTTGGTTGTAGAATGAGATATTATTAGGGAGAACATGTACTCAAAAACCTGATTATCAAACAATCAGGAATTTCAAGGTGACTACATTAAAATGTTTATTATTTTGTGCATTGTATACCACTGGAATTTATAAAAATAAATTTAAGAAATATCAGTCAAATGAATATAGTCTTAATCTTAAGCGTTTGGCTATCGAGTAAATAGTCTTCATCTAATATTTTAGATTTGCTCCTTGATTTTATTTATCCAGGGGTACAGTATGTTTGTAGAGACTGGTACAGTAATTTTATCAACTTGAAATGAACATAATTTTTACTGGCCGTCAGTTTTGGAGATCCATCTAAAGTTTATGTACAGACTTTTATAAATTGACTTTTGACATTGTGTATAAAAAGTTACAGTTTAGATGACACTTAAAAAGAAACATTTTCCCTAATTACAAAAGTAATACATGTCCATAGTTAAAATAAGAATTGTCAAAATGAATTAATTAGAAAAGAAATAGCAATTCCTAGAGATAACCACTGTTATATTTCTTTTAGAGTTTTCTAAATACATATATGAATCTATAGTCATTTATACTTAGGTTTTTAAGTTTTTCATTATGAGAGACTTATTAATAGTATTTTTATAGAAATGCAACTTGTTTTACTAAACTTAATGTATCTTGGATAATTTTTCATATCAGTATAATACTGTAGGACTAAACGATAATTTATTTACTTAAAACTGAATTGTGGCCATTTGGGTTGTTTCTTATTTTTCCCTATTAGAAACAGTGCTGCAGAGAAAATTTTGTACATACATCTTTGCTTATTTGTATGAATGTTCCTGTAGAATAAATTCCTTGACATGGAATTACTTGGTCAAAGATATTACCATATTGCCTTCCAAAAGATTGTACCAATTTATCTTGACCAATAATGACCTGTGGGTTTTTTTTCTTTTTTTGACAGTCTCATAGGAGGAAAATATCTTGTTTTATTTTTTATTTCTTAAATCATTAGTGCATTGACCATCTTCATGTTTTATTTTTCTTTTTGTATTTCTTCTGTTAACTCTCCTGTTGCTGTTCTGTGATGATTCTGTTGTGTTCATTTTTCTTACTAATTTCTTCATGATTCATATTTCTTGAGCCAGTTAATGGGTTGTACAAGAGTATAGTGGTGAACAGAATAGAAATGGTCCTTAGCCTTGTGGAGCTCTCAGTGTATTGGGGAAGATGACATGAAGCAAACAGTTACTAATTCTAAGTGTGCACAGTGCTGTAAGGGAGAGCGATTGGAGGGATTTGGAGGAAACGTGGGGTTAGGGGAGCAGGGCATCCACTTTGTGGGGCTGGGGAAGACTCCCTGAAGAAAGGACGTTTAAACCGATTTGATGGAAGAGTGGAAGAAGGTGAGGCTCGGGAAGTGGGAGAAGAGCAAGTAAGCCTCGTGGAGAGCGGACAGGAAAGATCCGAGTTTGAGGAACTGGAGGAAGGCCATTGTGATGGGAGTGCAGGAGTGAGGGAGAGAGGAGTGTTGGAGGATGCAGGAGCAGTTGGCAGGGGCCACCCGTGATCTCTATGCTAAGGACAGTGCAAAGCCATTAAAGAGTTTTACAAGCAGGAGAGTGATATCATGTCTGTTTTTCAAAAGGTACGTGTCTTTGAGCATTCTGGGGATGAGATAAGTATTGTCAGTTAGGAATACTTACGTGCGTGATTGTCAGTGACCTAGGTAAATATCCACCTCTTGGTAATTTTTAGTATAGTGCCGAAAAGATGATGCATTTAATAGATGGTGCTGCCCAAACTGAGACATCTGAGAGAAAATAAAGTTGGATCCCTATTCTCATTATTTTCCAAAATAATTTCCAAATGAATTAAAGGCTTAAATATGCAAAATAAATAATAACAATCTTAGAATAATATTTAAATGACTGTATATAGTCCAAGAGATGGAAAATTATTTTAAATCAAAATAAGAAACTCAGACGCTATAAAAGTAGGGACATATAAAAATTTTAAAAACTTATTTTATGGCAAATAATACCATGAACAAGTTGGCAGCCATAAAAAGAACGAACTTGATATGTGCCCTAACACATATATGAATCGCAAACATTATGTTGAGGAAAAGAAGCCAGCCAAATACAGGTACTGTATGATTCTGTTTTTGTGAGTTTCAAGAAGAGAGGGAACTCAGCTAGGGTGATAGGAATCAGGGAAAGCAGACGGAGGCTGCCTCTTAGTAGCGGGGTTGATGGCCAGGAGGCATGAGGGAACTTTCTGGGGTAATGGAAATGTTCTATATTTTGACTGGAAGAGTAGTTACATGGGTGTTTACATTTGTCACAGCTCATTGAACCCTACACTTAAATCTGTGTGAGTTATTGTGTGTAAATTATACCATAATAAGATGCAAAACAATGCAATTGACAATAGTTTGAGGAAGTATTTACAGCACACAGATAACAGGCTAATAGCTACAGCATATAAATCCTCTCACCAATTGATAAAGAAAAGACAACCCAAAGAGAAAGCAAGCAAAGGATATAAATTGTGTTCTCATAAAAGAGAAAGAAAAATGACTAATAAATGTATGAAATTATTTTCACGAACAAGTAGTCAGGGAAGTGTAAATTAAAGTAACAGTGAGATGTGACTTCTCACCCTTCCAGTTGGCAAAATTAAAAAGTGCAGTAATTCTTACTGGTGGAATTGGGGAGGGGATGTGGAATATTTTCATATATCACTGGGAGAAATGTGAATTATTAGAATATTTTTGGAATGCTGTCTGGCAGTATTTTGTTCCATACCCTGAAGAATATTCTCGACATTGCAATCAAAGTAATCCTGGTAATGCAAGTCAGGGCATGTTACTGCTCTGCTTAGACCCCTGCAGTGTCTCTTCATTTCTCTGAGTAAAAGCCAAACCCTATTATCTCTGACTTCCTCTGCTCCTCCTCTGCACCTGGCTGATCCCACTCCATCCACAGGGGCCTCCTTGTGGTTACTGAAGCACTCTATACTCTGGTCCTTTGCCCATTTTTTTCTTTTGCCTAGGATCCTCCTCCTCCAGATAGACTGCATATACAGATATATCTATATCTCTGTAGTACACACAGATATATTCCCAACCTTCTTTAGGTCTTTACTAAAACATCGTGTTCTCAAGGAAGCTTTCTTTAGCCACTCTAAATAAAATTGTAGTTCCCTCCCCTGCACTGTCTATTCTCTTTTTCTACTTTTTTTCCAAAGCGCTAGTCACCTTCTAACATAGTACTCTGTATACGTATTTCTTTTGTTTGTTTTCTCTCTCCTGGCCCTTCCCTCTTAGAATTTAAGCTTAAGGAGAACAAGACATTTAACTCTGTTGGCTTACTGCTATATCCTCAGTGCCTAGAATAGCGTCTTGTATATATAGTAGGTAGGTAAACAATATTTGAATGAAGAGAAATATCTGTTACCATTAGAAATACATGCCCTTTTACTAGGCAGCCCAGATTCCTGCGCGTCTATCCCATAGCCGTAAAAGCATGAGGATTAGGGTATGTGTCCAATAATAAATATAGCATTGCTTATAATGGCCAAAACTGGAAAGAAGTGAATGTTCTTTAGTAAGGAAATGGTTCAGCAAACAGAGATATAGTCACACTATGAAATATTATGCAGTTATTAAAAAGTTGTATATATGCAGTTGACTTGGAGGGATTTCTATAATGTATTATTATTATTTTTTGTGAGGAAGATCAGCCCTGAGCTAACATCTATTGCCAATCCTCCTCCTTTTTTTTTTTGTTTCCCCTTTTTCTCCTCAAAACCCCAGTAGATAGTTGGAGGTCATAGTTGCACATCCTTTTAGTTGCTGTATGTGGGATGCCACCTCAGCATGGCTGGACAAGCAGTGCGTTGGTGCGCGCCCAGGATCCGAACCTGGGCCGCCAATAGCGGAGAGTGCACACTTAACCGCTAAGCCACGGGACCGGCCCCTCTATAATGTATTATTGAGTGAGGAGAGCAAGATTCAGACATTTATTTATGTTATCCCATTTTTTCGAAACAAATGTGTGTATGTTTAACTTACGATTGTGTGAGCAGGAGAGATGTATGGAAGAATACATACCAGATGTAAACATTGGCTTCTTGGAGAGGTGAAGATAAGCAAAAAGGTAGAAATGGATTATATTAAAATTAAAAAACCCAGCAAGTATGTGCTTCCTTTGGGTTTGAGTGTGTGTATAAATCGGTGCACTAAAGCATGATTGCTAACACGTTAATGGGGCTTCTTTCAGGTGGTGAGATTAAGATGATTTTTTAACTTGCTTCCTTCAGATTTTATGTATCTTAAGTTTTTGCACTAAGCATATATTTTTTATAATCAGGAAAAAAAGCAATTTTCTTTTTTGTGGGGAGAAGGACTACTCACTTTTGCTTGCTTTCTTTCGGTAGTCACTGGGAAATCTTCTGATTATGAATTAGCATTCCAGGTACTTTTATGCCAGTGAGGGAGTACATATATCTGAGTGTTACACTTAACCATTATGGTTAGAAAAAGGAATATTCTCCATTATAAATTAATTGGCATAAGAGTTTATTGAAGTAGGTAAAACACTGGCTGCTCTGTGGAGAATGGGCAAGGGTGGATATGGGGCGACTGTGGAGGAGGCATTTGGGTGGGTGATGGCACCAGTGGAAATGGAGAGGTCTGGACGGATTGGCGAGATGTTGAGGAGATAGGGTTGCTAGGACTCGAGGACGTGGGCTGTAGGAGGTGAAGAAGAGAGAATCATAGTTGGCAGCTCTTTTTCTTATGTATTGAAATTTTTTCCCCAGTTTCCCTCTCTCGGCTCTTATTTTTGCCTCTTTTTGATATATTGAAGTTTTTATGTAGTAAAATTTATCCATCTGTTCTTGAATGACCTCTGGGTTTCATGTCATGTTAAGAACTTCTCCACCTTGAGATCATAAAAATGATCCTGCATGTTTTCTTCTAGTACTCAAGCTTTCATTTTTTTTCGTATTTACATCTTTGATCTCTGGAATTTATTTATGTGCCAAAGAGTGATATAGTGGCTCAACTTATTTTCCAGAAAGTTATCCCAAACTTTTACCTGTTTTTTGAGTGTAACTGCAGAA
Organism: Diceros bicornis minor; assembly: GCF_020826845.1. Classification (NCBI taxonomy): domain Eukaryota; kingdom Metazoa; phylum Chordata; class Mammalia; order Perissodactyla; family Rhinocerotidae; genus Diceros; species Diceros bicornis. The sequence goes on from NC_080757.1 coordinate 3,259,292, forward strand.
GAGGATGGTATCTTCTGTGGGACTGTTAAAAAGAGTTAGGACTTAAGCAGTTGGGAGAAATACGGGCAAATCGGGTCCAGATTAGGTGGGTACTTAGTTATCAATCTATAAGTTTATTTGAGGTCAGTGTTATTTTCCGGTGTGTGTTTTTTCCAACACCATCAAGCAGTTAACCCAGTTCTGACACTATCTACCTGGAGTTAGCATCAGATCCCACAGGTTAAGGGCTCAGTCCTACAAGACTGCACCCCAACTCCTTCAGACACTAATTGCAAGTTCAAGTTGTTACCAGTGCTTCTGACCAACTGACAGACTGCAGATAGGAGGTTCTCAGGACCCTCTCCTTGAGTTTGATTAATTTGTTAGAGCGGCTCACAGAACTCAGAAACATGTTACTTATCAGATTACTGGTTTATTATAAAAGGATATAACTCAGGAATAGCTAGCTGGAAGAGATGCATAGGGCAAAGTATGCTCTTTGGGTGTGCCACTCTTACTGCATCTGCGTGTGTTCACTAGTCTGGAAGCTTTTGGAAGCCTGTCCTTTTGGATTTTTGTAGAGGCTGCATGTGCCTTGTAAGAACAGTGGTCCCATAAGATTAGTACCTTGTAGCTGTGGGGGATCAGAATTGGCCACCTCAAAATATGTCTCTTTACCTTGATTATTTTCTCTGAAAGAAACCTTGACCTGCTCCCTTCCCTCCCCGCCCCCCCCCCCCCCAACTGACTGCCTAAAAGAATTTAACTCAGGGTATGGATAGGCTGGGAGGGTCCTTGCCAAACCCATTCCAAGTAAAAGTAGAATTAACCCTTTCCAAGAGACCTTTACATTTATAAGGGAAATCTCCATTTGTAAAGGTATCTCCCTCTCTGTACCAGGAAGAAGAGCAGGATGACTTTACCTCTAGAAACTCTTATCAACTCTTATCAGTGCGGAAGGGGAGGACTTACATCTGCATACTCTTGTTTACTGTGCTTTTCTGGTAATCTCCCATAGCTGACTCCCCCCACCCCCAACATCCTCCTTTGTCTACCCGAATATGCTATTTAAGGTGAAAACCTCTGCCATTTGTCGAGAAACTCAGTTTCCCTGGTCTCTCCCATGTATGCGTGTTATAAAGCTTTGTTTGATTTTCTCCTGTCGGTCTCATGTCAATTTAATTTGTAGCCCAGCCAGAAAGGACCCAGAGTGAGTAGAGGATAGTCTTCCTCTCCTTCATAGCCTAGGTGTGTAGTAGGGTAAACCATCTAGGTTTGTGTAAGTATGTTACTGCACAAAAGGCACTATCTGCTCCCCGTGAGACAGAAGCCAATTGTCAAGAGGCAAGATGGTGGAAAAGAAAGGGCATTTTATTACAGCTTGCCAGTGAGGGGGAAGATGGCTGACTAATGTCTGAAAGAACCATTTTACAGAACTAAGACTACAGGCCAGTTATATAGGGGGCTGCTTTCTGGGTGGGGGAGTTATCTGGTCTCATGGTGGGGGCATCCATCTGTTATTAGTTCCTGAGAGTCTTTTTTTTTTAAATTTTATTTATTTATTTATTTTTTCCCCCAAAGCCCCAGTAGATAATTGTATGTCATAGCTGCACATCCTTCTAGTTGCTGTATGTGGGACGCGGCCTCAGCACGGCCGGAGAAGCGGTGTGTCGGTGTGCGCCCAGGATCCGAACCCGGGCCGCCAGCAGTGGAGCGCGTGCACTTAACTGCTAAGCCACGGGGCCGGTCCAATGATAGTCTTTTGTTTTACTGGATATTCGTCAGAGACCAGAGCAATGCCCTATACCCTGACCTTTCAGTTGTCATTGATGATGGCTATCAGCATAAACTTTCTGCCTGGGGGTCATCACATTCCTAAGGAACTCAAGAGAACAAAGTTATCAATTTATAGCAGCTGGGAGAGGCCATAAAATCCACAGAACATGTCTGGGTTAGTTAATCAGAGGTCTTTCAAAGTTACAATATGGTTTCTTTTGTACGATGTGGCTTCTCTTATGTCAACCTTGTGTTGAGCTGGTATCATTATTGAGATACAGATTAAGGAAAAAGGTTTTTTACAAACTTACGTTGGTTTGTGTCAGGTCAGTAAACTAGGGCTGGCTTTCATGGATTGTATTTTGCATCTCTGAGTTTTTTAGAGCATGATCTAAGAGGAGGAGTCCTGGATGGGAATAAGGAAAGCTGGGCGTAGAGTACTATTTTTATAGCAAACTCAGTTGAGGAAGTTGAGCAAGCCACTTCTTGTCCTTTTTAACACCACCCCCTCAGTAAAGTGAGGATAATAATCCCACCCTGTTTACTCATGGGATACTATGAGGCTATCTAGTACCAGGTAACCCCCAAGGGGAGTAAATCTGAGGACTGCAGGAATGGTGTTTCTTCCCTCTTTTTCTATGAGATGAATCATAGCAGTTGCCTGAGGGGTAGAGAAGGAATTAGGAAAAGTAGCAGAGAAATGTGAGGTATGGGTCGTAGGAGCCAGGAATTTTTCTTTGAATCTTTCTCTTGCTATTTACCTAATTCTGTTGTTTGTATTTCTCCACTTCTGCTTCTTCGAATTCTGCTGGAGAGAACCATCTACTCATGCTATCTGACTTTTTAAATTCACTTTATCTTTATTTTTTAAATTACAAAAATAATAGGCCCTCAGTGGACAGTTCAAGTGGTCTAGTAGTATATAAAGTAAAAAAGAAAGACCCTCTTCTGATACCTCTATTTCCTTTTTCCAGAAGAAACCACTGTTGTGTGTCCTTCAAGACTTTTTTATTTTTTTAATGCATATATTCATGTATGCATGGACTCAGCTTTTTTGGAAAACAAATGCACTTTTTTGTTTTAATTGGCCCTGTATTGAGGACATCTTTTCAACTCAGGACCTCCTCATTACTTTCATATTACTTTTACTTTCCTCCCACCCCAGTGCCTTCTTGAGTTAAGAGGCTAGTAGAAGCAATAAAAATGGCTTGTTGTAGTTTCTCCTAAGGTTCCTCTCGCACCATTTCTCCTTGTTGAAATGGATCTTGCAAGGGACAATCACTGGGAGAAGAATTTCTGGATTATAGGGTATGGTAGGCCCAGTTTTAGTAAATACTGCCAGTATAATTGATACCGAACCTGTTAATCTCAAGTTCATATGCCTGATGCGCAGTAAACCAACACTGAGGCATAGGTGCTTGGAGCTGGAGAAAGGTTTATTCAAATTGGCCAAAACGAGAAGGAAGGAGCATAGGTTCTCTCAAATCTGCCTTAACAAGAGCAGAAAGCAGGGAGTTTATAGAGCTAAGGGGCTTCGTAGGAGGAGCTTTGGAGAAACAAAAGAGGTCACTCTGGATAAGCACTTGGGCAATCTGACTTTTGGTGGTCAGCCGCAGCTGGGGCTGGTCATCCAGTGATCGCAACCTTCCCGAAGGCATTCTCTTTCTTCTGCAAAACAAGCTCACAAATCCTCAGGACCCTTGAGCGACCCCTGAGGTTAAACAAGAAAACAGCAAACTGACAGGATTCATCTGTGTCTGTGTTGAGAACAAGGTCAAAAGGCAGTCACATTCTTACTGAAGATCTACAATAACCCTCAGGTGCCCGGCCTCATATTGATTTCCACTCCCACCACGTGTTTGACAGTTCTAGTTGCTCTACATCCTTGCCAACACTCAGGCAATTTTAGCCATTCTGATATCTTATGATTTTAAGTAGCGTTTTCCTGATGACTGTTGAGCACCTTTTTAAAGCTTATTAGTCATTTAAATATCTTCTTTTTGAAATTCCTATGGAAGTCTCTTGCCTGTTTTTCCACTGGGTTGTCTTTTTGTTATTAATTTGTTGGAATTCTTTGTATATTGTGGATATGAGTCCTTTGCCAGATAGATGTGTTGTAAATGACTTACCCACACTGTGATTTGCCTTTTTACTATCTTAATGGTTTATTTTGGTGAACAGAGGTTCTTAATTTTAATATAGTCCAGTATATTGTTTCTTCCTTTTATATTTAGTGCTTCTGTGTCATATTTAAGAAAACTTTGCCTACCCTAGGTTCATGAAGATATTCGCTTATGTTTTTTTCCCAGAGTCTATGTTGTTTTATCGTTCACATTTAGCTCTATAATCTATCTGGAAATGATTTTTGTATGTGGCGTGAGGTAGGGGTCAAGATTCCTTTACTTTTGCAAGTGGGTAGCCAGTTGATCCGTTTACTGAACAGACATTCCTTTCCCTTCTGTACTGTAGTGTCTGCTTTGTCATTCATTAGTGACTACATATGTGTAGGCCTATTTCTGGGCTCTTTTCTGTCCCCTTAGCCTTTACCTCACTGTCTTTCTTACTATGGTTTTATAGTCAGTCTTGATATTTAGTAGTATAAGTCTTTTATTTTCCTTTTTCCAGATTATATTTATTCTTGGCCTTTTGCATTTCCACATAAATTTTAGAATCAGCTTCTCAATTTCCACACACATGCACACGATCTCCTTGGATTTTGATTGGGATTACACTGAAACTTAAGGAGAATTTCTTTGTGGAAAGCTTTTAAATTATAATTCAATTTCTTTAATAGATATGAGCCTTTTCAAATTTTCTATTTCCTGTCAGTTTTAGTAAGTTATATTTTCCCTCAAATTGTTTTTCAATTTGTTTATTTCGTTTATTTTTTTTTAATTTTTTAATTTTTTGGTGAGGAAGATTGGCCCTGAGCTAACATCTATATCCATCTTTCTCTACTTTATATGGGATACCACCACAGCATGGCTTGATAAGTGGTGTGTAGGTCCATGCCGGGATCCGAACCTGTGAACTCCGGGCCACTGAAGCAGAGTGCACAAACTTAACCACTATGCCACTTGGCTGGCACTGTTTATGTCATTTAAATTTTGGCTTACTGGCGTAGAAATGTTTATAATAATATCCCTTTTTTTCCTTTGAGATTTGGTTTTTATCTTATTAAGGAATTTGAGTAGGGAAATGATAAAATGAAATTCATTATGTTTAACTTTCTTGATGGAAATGCTGGGGAATAGTTGAGAACGAGGGTTTCTTTATATTAGGAAAGGAGGATGAATATGTGTTCAGCTTTGGAAACCCCTCGGTGGTCTGGCTCACAGGTTATATTGGCCTCACTTCTCAGCCTTATTTTTTTTTGTGAGGAAGATCAGCCCTGAGCTAACATCCATGCCAATCCTTCTCTTTTTTTTTGCTGAGAAAGACTGACCCTGGGCTAACATCTGTGCCGATCTTCCTCCACTTCATATGGGACACCGCCTCAGCATGGCCTGACAAGCGGTGCATTGGTGTGCGCCCGAGATCCGAACCCTGGGCCGCCAGCAGCGGAGCGCACACACTTAACTGCTACGCTGCCAGGCCCACTTCTCAGCCTTTCTGACCCTGAAATTATCTCAAGTTCTTCCCTGGTACTCCAGTACAGTTTGGGTTTCCGTTTGTCTATAGATGACTTGATTGATTTTGCTAAAAAATGAACAGTTTTTCTCTTCCCTTCTGCTGACTCTTTTCTGACTCTTGCAGCTACTCATGTTCCAGATTTAAGTGCTTCATTTAAAAGATGTGCACTATTTTGTAAAGGAGTATTTAAGAAGGGGGGTGTTCACGAGAGAGACTGATTGAACCTGTGGAGATTTTCATTGCTTTTAAAGGTGGGCAAAAGAAGGTTTGCATAAGAAGTCGAGGATGCTAAAGTATTTCTATCTTATTTATTATTAATTGAATGAGTGAATGAATGAGTGGGGAACAGTCAATGGTTATGTGTACCCCCCAAATTGTGAATACCAAAATGGGTATTTGACTTCTTCATACTGAGTAAACGGAAGTTCTCTGTGGCTGTTTAGCCTCCCGTTAGGAATTCCTGGCTCTCTTTCTCTTCAGTAGTTAGGATGTGGTGCTATTAATATGATTAAACAGTACTGATTGGAGATAATATTTTTGTACTTTATACTTGAGAAGAAGAAAATTTTGTTGAAAGTTATCATGTTTAATGATTTCTCAGTATTTTTAGGGATCATAGGATACTTTGGTCTGGATTTGATCAGGTTTTGTGATTAAGACTAGTTCACAATGGAGGTGGTTTAAGTCTTAGAGACACATTTTTCTTTTTATTTATGATGAAAGGAAATAAGTATTTATTTCTTACAAACTTGACCTCCTAGCCTGCTGGGAGCTGACTGTTCTCTGCCTCCTTCTTCGCTTACCATGGGAGCGCTCTCCGGGCAGCCAAGCATCCGTCTTAGGCGTGCAGCCTGGCTCTCTGTGCGTGTGATCTTGCCTGGGCAGGACTGTGGCTCCTCGTTCTTCAGCAGAGAGCAGAAGGCATTGCCGTTCTCCTGAACCTCCGCATACCTCTGGGAGGGGGTCAAAGAATTGGGCGTGATGTGTTTTGATTTTTATTTAGTCCTCTGCAGAAATAAGTGAAGTAAGTCATCCTAAGCCAGTGAGTTTCTTGCAGGACATAATTTAATTCAGGTCTTGACTTGTGGCATGTAGAGCCTTGGTGAACATGGTGAAGCCACTTTGTGGCAGCCGCTTATATTGCTTCTCATTGCGCGCGAGTGCTTTTAAACTAACTGTTGTGAGGCACCAGTTTTTATTTCTAATCTGTGTGAACTGATACTTTTATGAAATCCTATAAAAATGAATTATTATAAAAGTGAAATAAAAAAGGACTTACAAACAGATGTCCAAGATTTTCATTATTAGGTTCAGCAGACATAAAATTATTTTCTTAAATTACTTTAAACCTTTTAAAATTCTTACTCTGAATTTCTGTAATTCTCTCGTTTTGAGCCAGTACCAGAGAATTCGCTGACTAGCACTGGGCCTTGAATCGCACTCTGAGGAATACTGCCCTGGACCTGCCCCCTCTCTGCCCTACCCCTCCTTTTGTTTTCCCATAGAGCACTTTATTCTTGGATGTAGGATCTTTTTTTTTTTTTTTTCCTGTGAGAAAGGTCAGTCCTGAGCTAACATCCATGCCAATCCTCCTCTTTTTTTGCTGAGGAAGATTGGCCCTGGGCTAACATCTGTGCCCATCTTCCTCCACTTTATGTGGGACGCTGCCACAGCATGGCTTGACAAGTGGTGCGTCGGCGCGCGCCTGGGATCCGAACTCAGGCCGGCAGCAGTGGAGTGCACTCACTTAACCGCTACACCACAGGGCCAGCCCCTGGATTTAGGATCTTGGTGAAGCCAGGTGCTACTTGGAAGGGCTGTCTCTTGAATCACATTTGAGCACTGGCTCCTGTTAAGCTGAAGGGAAGTCCAATTTAAAATTTAATTAGCATTATGAAAATTGTGATCGAAGAATCAGCTAATCAGTCTTTGAAATACCCAAGTAACAGACCTGGAGCTATATGAATTTTGATAGACTTGGTAAAAATTTCTCAAATCATTTCCTTAAAATCAGTCTCTTACCAAGACGTGATGAAATGTCTTCCCTTTGCCAACAATTCGCAGATAATGTGATTACCTTCAAATAAACATAAAAACCAGAAAAACAAAAAAACTAAGCATCATGGATCATATATTCCGGAAATCAGATTGTATCATGAGCATTGCTAGGGAGGATTCTCAAGTTGTTGCTCTAAGTCGTAAACTTTTTAAAGTGGAAGTGCTTCCATGAGGATCTGAGAATCTCTCCTTTTTTCCACAAGTGATAAATTTATCATAACCATAACCAAAAGATGAGTCTTTCTTTAGTTCTTTTAATGAACAGAATTGAACTTCTTGATGACTCCGTTAATGTTATCAAAACTTGATTTCGCTTTGACCCTGAGATGCTTATATCATTGTGTTGGGGATTTTAAATTTCACTTACTAATGGATTTTGTGATTTCATTTTACTTGTTTAATAATGAACAAGTGTAGTATTTTTATTAACGATCATTATTTTTTAAATTTGTGCTTAATTTTTTTCTCTAATCTAAATGATATTTAATATGTTTACTTTTCAGGAATTACCCAACTCTGTCTTTCTGGTGATGGAGGTAGGTAGTATACAAGCTTCTGTTTAATTTATTTTGAATTCCTTTGGATTAAGACATATGTACTTTAAAATTGACAGTAGGTTATTATTTGAAATTTTGAATTAATAAAATTAAGTGATTTAGATTCTACTATGTAAAGAATATAAAATTAAAAATTTTTCATTCTATAATTTTTATGTTTTTCAGGCTAGATTTACATATATACAAATTTTTAATTAAAATTGATAATGGATTGAATTAATCTTGAATCAGTGTCCTTATTTTAATTACCTTTTCTTTTATATATCAGTATTGCAATGGTGGAGACCTGGCAGATTATTTGCAAGGTAATTTTTTGAATGTGTCAGTGTTCAATAAAGATAGTACTATAGTCTGTTTAGTCCTGAGAGTTACTTCTGAAATATGCTACCCCTGTTTTCTGCACTTGTATAAACATTCAATAAATATTTGTGTATTTGTTTGATTGTGGTCACATTGATGACTAACTGTTGTTTGTTGTGGTTTTGTTCCTAAACTTTACTTGTGTATAAGTACTTACTTTAGGTGTGTGTCTCTCTGAGAGTGTTTGAGAGATGGGTCCTCTCCCCAAGAGAGAAAAAACCAAGTAGAATCTCTCTTCTTCAAAAGACTTTGCTGGGCTGCCATCAGTGAACCTTTAGTCCCTTTCATTTCTTTCAAGATAAAAAAAAAATCATAATGGAAGAATGTATCCAAGAATGTATTTATTAATGTGAGTGTTTCTTGTAAATTAAAAAAAAAATGTTATAACAGATTAAAGGTAACATTGAAATTATTTCGTGGCACACAGATAAGATTTTAGTACTAGATGGTGCTTGAAATTCTGTATCCAAAATGTATGCATATAGGAGAATAAACATTCAGGTCAAATTGTGTCCCTCAAAAGTTTTTTTTTTTTTTTTTTTTTTTTAATGATAGGTGAGACCAGCATCTACTTGTTCACTGCTTAAAGATGCAAGGGAAATATGCAGAAAAATAGTAAAAGGTTCATAACCCGCCTATAAATAGGTCATGGCAATTGATGGTAAAAACAGGAAGACATCAGTAGATATACCCACAGAGTCTATGGACAGTTTACAAAAGAGAAACAACATATTAAAAATGTTCATTTTCTCCTAGTAATCAGGGAGTGCAATTAAAAATGAGATTTAAAAAAATCTTTAAATATAAAATATTACTGACATCAAAAGCTGTGTAGAGAATGACATTGGTGTTACTTCTCCCCCCACAATTAAAAAAGAATTATAGGTATACCTGAAGCTCCCTGTAAGCCCTTCTGTAGTCCCACTCTTGCCCCTCCCCATTAGAGACAACTGTTATCCTGAATTTGCTAGTTTATTCTGTGTGTGTTTTGTATTTTTCCCAAACGAGATTCTTTTTTTAAAAAATATGTCAATTTGGTAAAAGTTTTTCAAAATGTCATTTACTAGTAGATGGAATGCATTTCGTTCACTACTGGTGAATAGGAGTTGAAGCTGGAAGACACCTTGCTTCTACCTTCTTGTCAGTCTCTGAATCTTGAGTTCCTTGACGTTCTTAGTGATCCAGATAAAAACACCTTTCCCCCAGGGTCAGTTGAGTGGCACCTTATCTGTTTAGAGCCGTCCTTAGAGTATCTGTTACCTTCACTGACAGAAGTCCTCTATTTGCTGATATAGGCACTGTTACCGGTGTAGCAGATTTAAGTAGGCTGTGACAGCAGTTTTGCCCATGGTGTTGAATTCTGTATTTGATATTCCAGAGCAGTAGTGTTAGAATAGGAGACTGAACACTGGAGTCAGACAGGCAAGCTGGTTTGCAACAGTTCCACTGTTTACATCACTTAACTGCTGTGTGATTTTCGTCCTTATTTAACCTCTCCCTTTCTCCTGTCTGCCACAGTCGTTAAGGGAATCCCTTGTAGTTTGGAAACACTTGAAAAGATATATAAAATAAATTTGGTCCTCAAGGAATAGTCTAGAGCCATACGGTCCAGTATGGTAGACACTGACCACATAGGACTGTTGAGCTCTTGAAATGTGGCTAGTCTCAAGTGAGATGTGCTTTTATGTAAAGTACGTGTTGGATTTTGAACACTTCATAGGAAGAAAAGAATGATTATATTATTAAGTTTTTTATATTGATTACAAGTTGAAATGATAATATTTTGCATTGTATTAGATTAAATGTATAGTATTAATTTCACCTGTTTCTTTTCACTTTTTAAAATGTGGCTGCTAGAAAACTTAAAGTTACATATGTGGCTCATGTTATGTTTCTATTGGAGAGAAGATCTGGAATGTCTAAAAAGTCTACTAGGTCTAATGCCATTATATCACAACACAGTTATTTAGTCTTTTTATTTGCTTTAATAAATAAGGTGCCTTTCACATTTTCAAAAGATAGGAAACAAATTCTGTCAGTTGCAAGTTTAAAATAAGGCAAATTCTAAATTAATTGGTAAGTTGCACTTAAACATTAATTCTAGCAGAATACTTTAATTGTAGCAGCTATAGTTGAGCCTACTGTCTCAGGGCTAACTTGCTCAATTCATTCATTTGAAAGAGTTTTTTTGTTTGTTTGTTTTTTGTGAGGAAGATCAGCTCTGAGCCAACCTGCATGCCAATCCTCCTCTTTTTGCTGAGGAAGACTGGCCCTGAGCTAACATCCATGCCCATCTTCCTCCACTTTATATGGGACGCCACCACAGCGTGGCCTGACAAGCGGTACATCGGTGCGCATCCGGGATCCGAACCCGGGCTGCCAGCAGCGGAGCGCGTGCACTTAACTGCTACGCCACGGGGCCGGCCCCTTGAAAGAGTTTTGATGCTGGCAATGCCTTTAAAATATTAGGTTTTTAACATGGGAATTTCAGTTTATGGGATTGTGTTGAGAAGTACACATCCCACGTTCATAGAAATATGTGAACATTTACTACAGTTTGTGCCCAGAAACAGCCTCACCTAGATCGTTAATTTTTTACCCATGGGAACAGTGTTAGGATTTGGACTCTGAATCAGATAAATTTTAAGTATATTCAGTAGTATGTCATGGGTCAAAGATACAAGTTCTGAGCAGCTGTCATTTAAAGTAGCAAAATTTTTCTAAGCCTTAGAGTGAAAATGTAAATGAATGAAATGGGAAAAAAACACAATACCTATTTTAGTTGTTGCAATGTAATTTAAGTAAAACATTACAAAAATAAAGCTCCAGTTGTTGATTTGAGCCACCCACTAATATGCAGTAATGTGTGTGTTGCCGTCTGCAAGAAGGTTGATCTGGAAGAACACACTCCAGATTGACACAGAGCTCATCTCCAAGGGTCGGGCGATGGGAGATTGCACTGTCTATACATTTTAGTGTATTTTTAAACATTTATTTGTTTTTACAGTGAGCGTCAGGAAAAGAATCCCAAAGAATTAAAGAGGATAGCTTAAGAACAGCTCTCACAGAAAAAAGTATTTGATGATTTTTAAACGATGGGGATTTATTTTATTTGAAGATGTTGAGGACATAAAATGTCACTTAATATGTCATTGAAATGATTTTAAAACCATAAGAGTTCACTTGTTCCCAGTGTTCATGTTATTTTTATCTTTCTTAATCTTAATTGCAAATGGAAAGGTTATATAGAACATATTCTAGAGTTGTATGGGCAGAAATGTATTCACAAAGGATTTAGATGGGGTCATGGATGTTAAATCCTTGATGTAAGGATTCAGGGACTTAGACTTGTGACTTTTAGATCCCTTGTAATAAAAAGTTAGTATTTGTGCACTGATTACAGTTTGAGTACTTATTATGTGCCAGGCCTTTTTCTCAAGTCTTCATTATTAAGTGTGGCATCTTGTTTCATGGTCACAACAACCCCATGTGGTTAGTCTGTTTTCAGCTTTTTATGATTGGGGACTGGGCACAGAGGGGTCATCTTCCAGGGTCCCACAGTAAGGAGGTGGAGGAGCTGGGATTTGAACAAAGGCAGCCTGTTAACCGTTACGTGCTCCAGTGTCCATACAGAAACATTGTAGTATTTATTGAGTAATGACTACCTTCAAATAATGTTCATGCTGCTGCTTTATAGTAGTGAAAACAGGTTAAAACATTTCTTCTTAAAGGTGTCGTTAGTTATGAAAGATACTATGGTGGGACAGGGGTGTTGGGCAGCAGGGGAGATTAAAGGAGACAGATGTGGGAATACAGACTCCTGACAGGTCCAAGTGGCAGTCTTGTCCAAGTCTTGCCATTCGAGGATTTCACCTGTTTTTAATTTGTGCTCATGTAGTGGTTGGAATTAAATAGGGACATTGATCACAGATATTGATTGATTGGAAGGGGAGCTTACCTTTTGGCTTGTCGAGGAGACTCACATTTGTTGAGCACCTGCTGTGTCCAGAGTAATGTGGGCACCTTCAGCAGTAGCAATGGGACAGGAAAAAGGAAAACGGACACCAGTGGAAACAAAAGGTCGCATGTAAATCAGTTCTCTTCACAACAGCCTGATTAAAATTTTTGAGATATCTGATATCTCTGCATAGACTTAAATTATTAAGGTAAAAAAGTGAAAAAATGGGAATCCCAGTCCCTTATTCCATTCATGTTCTCCTTAACAACTCAATTCTGTTGATGGAGTATGCAAATGAGATTTGATTTTGTATGCTTAAATATTTATGTAACTCCTTTTCTACCAGCTAAAGGAACTCTGAGTGAAGATACTATCAGAGTGTTTCTGCATCAGATTGCAGCTGCCATGCGAATTCTGCACAGCAAAGGAATAATCCATAGGGATCTCAAACCACAGAACATCTTGCTGTCTTACGCCAATCGCAGGAAGTCGAGTGTCAGTGGTATTCGCATCAAAATAGGTAAGTGGCCGTGTATTGTTTCACGGAAAGTACATTTTTGAGACTCAGTATTTTCAGATAATTTTGGTTCAGCCTTGTTAGGATGATGGATTTTGTTGATGCACTTTTGAAATTTTTATTGAGTTCAGTGAGGGACTTTTAGATATGTGAACTCATTACGTTATTGGCAGCATATGCTAAATTTCAGACAGGGCCAAGGGGCCCATGTTAGAAACTCTAATATGAATCCCAGCAGTAAATCCTTCTCCTCATCAGAGGGAAGCTGATGTATTGTGGTTGCTGGCAGCAAATTAATAACCCTGATTCTGTACAGCTCATGGGATTTTAACATCAAAGATCTAAGAGACTGTTTAGTTCAGTTTTCTTATTTGGCTAAAAAGCACTCTTATATCTCAAAATTATTTGAAGCAGTTTGTAATGCTAGGTTTTTTTTTTAAAGCTTTTCTCTTGGTTGTTAGAAAAATAAATTTTTAGTGGTATTTTAAGAAATTTCTAATATTATGTAGGTTACATCTGGTATCTGGAGGAGGGCAAAAACAGTTCGAATTCTCTACCTGTATTGATATTTAATGAGACCTGTGTTAATGAATCATTTATTATAATTACTATTTTATCTTGCAAAGCTGGGTGCTCCCTCCTTGGTTAAAAAACGGGCAGAGCAGTGACTTGTACAATTGGTGATTGCTGTTTCTTAGCTTGTGGAAATTGAGGTAGCTACTTTTTTCTTTGGTGGAGAGTCTTATTCAATAAACTGTTAATTTCTCACAATTCTTTTGTGCCCTCTTGTGTCTTGAAGAATCATATGATCTATGTTAAGTGTGAGCAAAGGTATCATTTGTTTTTCTTCTTTTTATTTTGTGAAATAGCGGATTTTGGTTTTGCTCGTTACCTGCATAGTAACATGATGGCTGCAACTCTGTGTGGGTCCCCAATGTACATGGTGAGTGAATGTTTGCATCTTTGTGTGTTTACAGCATGGCACCATAAGCATTAGAGTTTAAGTAGAATCTTGTTTCCAAGTCTGATGTGATTTATATATATAGTCTGAATTGTTATTTATATTACTAACATTAATTATATTACTGACAATGCTATAGTACAGACATCTTTTGCTTTAGCATAGTGGACTGTAAAAGTCAGTCATCTTTGCTCATGGATTGGTTACTATGGTAGAAATCCCCTATTAGATTAAGCTGAAAATAAAAATTGATGAAGTGTGGTCATGCTATACTTGATGTTTAATTTTAGGAATACTTAGGAAAAAAACCTTTTGCAAGCACCTCTCCAGGTATAAGATATGCTCATCTTTTGCATGTTGTCTCACTTGACAAGATGCGTATTTCGTAGAAGTTTTTTTCATTAGCATCACATTTAAAGCTGAAAAATCTTAGTTTTCCTCTTTATTCTTTCATATGAATATTGTCATATCTGATAGGGTGAGGCTATGAAACTTCTGAACTAATGTGAAGTATTAAGCCTGGAAGTACCTTACTTCTGGAACTTCAGAATCCAGCAAAGTAAATAAATGTCCCTATTTCAGTTTTAAATTTAAAATGGGTTTATATTCAATTAGGATTTCCTCTAATCTAAAATCGGCTTTGAGATGAAGGGAACTAGTAATCAAAGTTCAAAAAAAATTTTTTTGCATTAGATTTACTATCTGGATGATACTTTACTGCTTATATAATAAATTTTATAATTTAAAAATTATTTTGCACTTCTTTTTTTTTTTTGTGAGGAAGATCAGCCCTGAGCCAACATCTGCCAATCCTCCTCTTTTTGCTGAGGAAGACTGGCCCTGGGCTAACATCTGTGCCCATCTTCCTCCACTTTATATGGGATGCCGCCACAGCATGGCTTGACAAGCGGTGCATCGGTGCGCACCCGGCATCTGAACTGGCGAACCCAGGGCCGCACACACTTAACCCCTTGCGCCACCGGGCGGGCCCAGTTTTGCACTTCTTGAGTATGAAATTAGTTCAGCCTTGAACTAATAGCCTTGAGGATAGAGAGAATGCTTGGGCTGATTATTATTTTATTTTTTTATTTTTATTTTTTTTTGTGAGGAAGATCAGCCCTGAGCTAACATCTGCCAATCCTCCCCTTTTTGCTGAGGAAGACTGGCCCTGGGCTAATATCTGTGCCCATCTTCCTCCACTTTATATGGGACGCTGCCACAGCATGGCTTGACAAGTGGTGCGTGGGTGCACGCCTGGGATCTGAACCTGGGCCGCCAGCAGCGGAGCTCGCGCACTTAATTAACCGCTACGCAATGGGCTGGCTCCTTGGGCTGATTATTAAAGGAAATTGATTCAGCAAGAAATTTACTAGTGGGGCCGGCCCGGTGGCTTATCGGTTAAGTGTGCGCACTCCGCTGCTGGCGGCCCGGGTTCGGAACCCCGGGTGCACACCGATGCGCCACTTCTCCGGCCATGCTGAGGCCGCGACCCACATACGGCAAGTAGAAGGATGTGCAACTACGACATACAGCTGTCTACTGGGGCTTTGGGGGAAAAAAAGGAGGAGGATTGGCAATAGATGTTAGCTCAGAGTTGGTCTCCCTCAGCAAAAAGAGGAGGATTAGCGTGGATGTTAGCTCAGGGCTGATCTTCCTCACAAATAAAACAACAACAGCCAAAAAAGAAATTTACTAGGGATAATAAATAAAAATGGAAAATAAAATTTCACTATCTTTCAGTATATTTGACATTTCTATTTAATGTTTGTCCTGGTTGATGGTATTTTTAAAAAGCAACATCTAATGAGAGATGAGAAAATAGCTGTAACAAAGCAGCAGAGAAATGCCTTTGCTTTTAAGACCATTTTTATTATGTTTTGCATCAGTTTTTCTATCATTTTAAAAGCTTTGAAATGACAGAAAAAAAGAGAATAACATAACAAACACTTGTGTACCTACCATTCATATTTAACAAAGTCATCATTTTGCCGTTTGCCTTGATCTTTTTTCTTTTAATTTTTATTTTTTTGTGTGTGAGGAAGACTGGACCTGAGCTAACATCCATTGCCAATCCTCCTCTTTTTGGTGTGAAAGATTAGCCGTGAGCTAACATCTGTACCCATCCTCCTCTGTTTGGTATATGGGACACCACCACAGCATGGCTTGATGAGCAGCGCGTAGGTCTGCGCCCTCAATCCAAACCTGTGAACCCCAGGGCCGCTGAAGTGGAGTGTGCAAACTTAACCACTACGCTACTGCGCTGGCCCCTGCCTTGATCTTTTTTTTTTTATATTTTATTTATTTATTTTTTCCCCCAAAGCCCCAGTAGATAGTTGTATGTCATAGTTGCACATCCTTCTAGTTGCTGTATGTGGGACGCGGCCTCAGCATGGCCAGAGAAGCGGTGCGTTGGTGCGCGCCCGGGATCCGAACCCAGGCTGCCAGCAGCGGAGCGTGCGCACTTAACCGCTAAGCCACGGGGCCGGCCTGCCTTGATCTTTTTTTTTAGAAACAAATAAAATATTTCAGAGACAGGCCCAGTCCCTTTTGTACTTCTCTCTTTTCTCATTCCCCGCTCTCCTGCAGAAGTAATCTCTATCCTGTAATTGGTGTATGTTTTTCTTTATTACTATTTTAATACTCTAATGTATGTTATATGTCCATAATAATATATAGAAATGTTTCTTTCTGCAACTTGCTTCTTTTCATGCAACATTATTTTTGAGATTTACCAGTAAATCTCAATGTAAGAATGTGGTTCTATATTCATTCCAGCATCATTTGATTAGGGAAATAGCACAATGTGTCACTTTTATTTTAGTAGTTTTGTTAAGAGTGTGACCTTTTCCAGTTAATTAATACATGTGTATTAATTATGTAAATAACATAGTGCATGTCTCTTGAATTTTTTTATCCCCAGGCTCCTGAGGTTATTATGTCTCAACATTATGATGCTAAGGCAGACTTGTGGAGCATAGGAACAGTGATATATCAGTGCCTAGTTGGAAAACCACCTTTTCAGGTAGCCTGATTTTTTCCTTATGTGCTCGGTTTTCGGATCTTCTCATTTTGCAGTTGCCTTTGACTTATAAAATGGGGAATACTCTGAAAGCAGTGTTTTTGGTTCCTTTGTGACTTACTTTGATTTTGTTGCAGGCAAACACTGCTATAGTAGTAGTGAGCTAGAACATCTTTTGCTTTTCCTTTTTTATCTGCCTTCCCTTGGTGGTTGGACTGGGCATGAAGCCTGTTATATGTTTTCTAGACTAGTGAACACCAACGAGGGTCAGGGCTAGCAACCTGCTGGGAAATGAGTATGAACGGTGATGTCAGCGCTTCCTGCTTAGCCTGGTTTTGGGGTCCTGGAATCCAAGTGAGGACTAGGGCTGGTCTGGGAAGGTCACTGGAAACTACCTCTAGCTCTCTATGCCTGTCACTGCTGAGGCTTTATGGAAATTATTTTGGGTGGGTCTTCCTCTCCTCCTCTCCCTTAACATCTGGTCAAAAAGAGGCCCTCTAGAATATAATCATGATGATTCCTATTGAGTTCATATCTCCCAGTTACAAAGAGGTTTGTTGAATCTGAAAATTGGAACAAAGTGAAATTATTTGCCCAAGATGGTACTAAAAATCAGTGACACAGCCAGGTTAAACTCTGCATTTCCCGATCTAGTTTGTAGGTAGAGGCAGCTGCACTAATTCAGCAGCTCTTATTATGAGGGTACTAGTTGTTGTTATGGAGAGACCGAAAAGTAGCGATATACTTAATTCTCTTGAATCCCTTGAAAGTCCTAAGGTAAAATACACCCTGATTTTACACAATAAAAATGTACCTGTTGGGTAGGCCATGTAACCTCCAGAATAGTGGTTCCTAAGTTTCAGGCCTCTCTGAGAGTCCGACCTCAGAAAAATACATTATGGCCAGATATGCAGAATTTGTGTACAATTTCAGAGGTTATCTAGGTTCCCAGAGCCCATCTGTGTCCTTCAGCAATGCCTGACTTTCAAGTTCAGAATCTATGATAGATAGCAAGAATATGAGCATCGGTCATATGAGTTGGAATTTTTGTCCCCATTGTTTAGGAAATTAAACCTTTTTTTTTTAAACAGGCCAATAGTCCTCAAGACCTAAGGATGTTTTATGAAAAAAACAGGAGCTTAATGCCTAGGTATGTGTTTGGATTACCCTGGGTTTTGCTGTTTGTGAATACAATGTTATTTATTTGAACTCTGTGTGTTTTATGTATTTCCATTATTGAAACTTTTTTCAATTGACAGTAATGAGAGCATTTTTTATGACAGGAAATTAGAAAATTACTAGCACATACATCATAGGTGCCTGTGTAGTGTTATACCATTTTATTTCTTTTTTAAAATGTTGTTTATTTTTCATTTTTTTATTTTTTGTGAAGAAGATCCAGCCCTGAGCTAACATCGATGCCAATCCTCCTGTTTTTGCTGAGGAAGACTGGCCCTGAGCTAACATCTATTGCCAATCCTTTTCCTTTTTTTTTCCCTTTTTCTCCCTACAGCTCCAGTAGATAGTTGTATGTCATAGTTGCACATTCTTCTAGTTACTGTATGTGGGACGCGGCCTCAGCATGGCCGGACAAGCAGTGCGTCGGTGCGCGCCCGGGATCCGAACCCGGCCTGCCAGTAGCGGAGCGCGCGCACTTAACCGCTAAGCCACGGGGCTCGCCCCAAAATGTTAAGTATGTTAAAAGAGAAAACTACAGAAGTTATATGTGTTCTTTGAGGGGAGGGAGATGAAAACAACAGATGTGCATAAAGTAGAAAGCATATTCTCACTAGGCCTTCCCCCACTTGCAAGGGAAACAAGAGTTTGCTTTGTATCTTTCGAAATCTTTTTTTTTTTGCGAGTTCTTTTTACACATTTGAGTACTTGTTTATGTTCATATTTACACACACACACACAGTTCAGTACAAATTACGTCATACTTTGTGAATTGTTCTGCAGCTTTATTTTTACTCTGCAGTATAGCGTAGAGGTTGTTCAGCAACAGTATGTAGAGAACTACTGCATTGTTTTAAATGGCTACATGGAGTCCCATGGTTAGATGTATCATATTTTATTAAATCAGATCCCTGTTTTCATTTTTTGGTTACTACAAGTACGCTTTAGTGAAGAGAGAGAGAGTATGTTTCTGTGTGTGTGTGTGTGTATGTATGTGTACACATCTGTACATTTCTTTAGGATGGACTCCTAGAAATGGAATTGTTGAACCTCAAGGTGTGCTCTCCAAGTTGGCTGTCCTGTTTATACAGCAGTGTAAGAGATTGCTCCTTTCCTCACATTGTTACCCACGTGGGATGTTATTAGACTTGATGTCGCACACATGGGGGAGGATCAATTAGCTATTAATTTAATTTGCATTATTCTCTTTTTTAGTGAGGTTGGCTTTTTCTTTATTTGTTTAATGTCCTTTTGTAGTTTTTATTCTGTGAATTGTACATTCCTGTTACTTACTCATCTTTCTAATGCCTTGTTTGTCTTTTTCTTACTGGATTTCAGGAAGCTGTATTATTTCTCACTTGTGTTTGTTTAAGCTCTGCCCCCTTCCAGACAGAGTTGGACGTGGCTCTTTTTCTGATAGAGAACTCTATAGCAACTATTAGTGCAAGGTTGAAGTTGTGTTAAAACTCAAAATTGTCTGTGCTTGTGAAGTGCTTTATTCCTGCAGATATTCGAACAAGCAATAATAAGCACAATACAGGAATCTTCCCAAATTGATGCTATTTCTCAAAGGCAGTTGCTTAGTGTTTTTTTTTTTTTTTTCCTATAAGGAGTGAGGCTTTACCATGGTCATCTTGGTATAAAATGTAGTATTTGTGAAACTGCATATACATTTTCATTTACTGTAATGAAGGCAAAAGTCATATAGTTAATATATATAAACTCACCACTTAGGTTGTTTTTTTTCCTTTCCCCCAGCATTCCCAGAGAAACATCACCTTATTTGGCTAATCTCCTTTTGGGTTTACTTCAGAGAAACCAAAAAGATAGAATGGACTTTGGTAAGTAATATTTTTTCAGATTTTGTATGCTTGCTAATATCATTTTTGTGTATTCTGAAGATATTTTTTTGAAAAGATACTATAGAAGTTTCAAAGGAAAGAGTCAATTTCACTTTTCTTTCTCTTTATCTTTTTTCTTTCACTTATTTTGTAAATATTTATTGAGTGCCTGCTATGTTCTAGGTACAGTGGGTAGAGTAATAAACAAAATCCCTGTCCTCATGATGCATATATTCTAGTGGAGGAGAGACAAACACATTATAAAATATAATTATATGCTCTATTGGAAGGCAATAAGTACTGTGGAAAAAAATAAAGGAAGAGAAATGGGGGTGGGATGGGGATTGAAATTTTAAATAAGGTAGTCAGTGAAGAGCTTTCTGAGAAAGGGACATTTGAACACAGACGTGATTGACAGGTATGAGATAGTGAGCCATGTGGATATTTGTGGGAAGAGCTTTTTAGGCAGAGTGAATAGCCAGTACAGATGTCCTGACCTGGGAGCAGGCCATGTAAGCTGGAGGAACAGCTGGAAGGCCAGTTAAAGACTTGGGCTTTTGCTCAAAGTGTGAGGGGGAGCCATTGGATGGTTTTGAGCAGAGGAATAATATGATCTGACTAGTGTTTTAAAATCAGTCTGGTTGCTTGTTGAGAACAGCCTGTGGTGAGGTACGGCAAGGACAGAAGCTGGGAGATTAATCAGGAGACTGTATAATCACTATACCCAGGTGAGAAATGAAGTAGCTTAGACTAGGGTAACAGCAGTGGAGGTGGTGAGAAGTTGTTGAATTCTGGATCATTTTGGGGGTAGAGGCAGCAGCGTTTACGGATGCATTGGATGTAGGGTGTGAGAGAAAGAGAAAACTCAAAGATGTCTCCAAGATTTTTGGCCTGAGCAACTCCAAAGAATGGAGTTGTCAGTTATAGAGATAGGAAAGACCATGTGGATGGAGCAGGCTACGGGGGCAAGATCAGGAGTGTAGGTTGGACATGTTAAATTTAAGATGTCCATTTGACCTCTAAGTGCAGATGTCAGAAGTCACTTGGATTTCAGAGGGAAAGGTCCAGGTTGGGGATATATTTGGGAAAAGATCTGGGAGGAAGGAAGGGAGGAGAAACATTTTAGAATCGTGATAGAAAAGTCCCTAACCTTGAAGATGGGGTTTAGGGAGACAGGAAGGGCGGCTCCATGTGACCCTCCATGTGAACATGTGCCTTGTGGCAGCTTGGCTCTCACCACGGCTATAGGACAGTGGGCTGTGGGTGCCTCTTGGAGGCCATGGCCTGTGTTTAAGAATTTTAGATTCTTGAGGTGGAAGCTTATATCATTGATTTTGAGCCTTTCTTCTTTTATAATATAGGCATTTCTATTATGTATGCTTATTATAAGTATATATAATATAATAAAAGCTAAAAATTTCCCTCTGAGTACTTTAACTTATCACAGTCTATCTTCAAATAATATTTTACCACTTCATGTGTAGTGAAAGAACTTGGAATGCTTAATACTGTAGAGATTATCCAGTTGTCGAAGGTCTTGAAAGAACATTTATCCCTGAAACTGTTGGGTCTCAGCAACCCCAACTGTTTGGGGGATGGTTTGTTAACTTGTTCTTATCAATCTTATGTAAAAGATTGTTCTTTTCAATCTTACGTAAAAACAGTGAGACTTGAAGATGTTAGACCAGAAAAACCATAAAACGTGTTTGATGAAAATGCTTATCAAATTAACCCTGATCATCAAATTTTTAGAAAAAAAAGTGTTTGATTTTTCCTGTAGTATTAGTTGTAATAACAATAGAGATTTGCAAAAATTCATTCCAGAATTTTGGTCTGTCGATGTATGTTATGGAAATCTACATAGGCTTCTGGATCAGGCAGACTGAGGTTTGAATTCTGCTTCCTCAACTTATCGCTCTTTGACCTTGGCGAAGGTGCATGGCCTTTATGTGCTTCAATCTCCTTATCCGTAAAAGAAAGACAATAATACCTTGCGTGAAATTTGTGAGGATTAAATGAGGAACTGGTATGTGGCACTCAGTTTATTGTCCTAGGAAGTGTTCTCAGGAGATGATAGATCTAATAGCTTCTGTAGAGGGGGAAAGATGAAGTAGTCTGAATATGTATTTACTTAAAGTTTTGTAAAATTGGAATTAAACTTCAGTTTATGTAGCTGGTAAATATGTTTTATTTTTCAGAAGGAGACATTAAACTGAGTTGCTCTATAACTATGAGGAATATGGGTCAGTAGTGAAACAACATACTCATGGATAATAGTTTTAAAATTATAGGTTATGTTAAATATTTATATACTTTCCATACCATAGCAATTGGTTTGAAAGGTGGTTTCAGAGTATTTGCGTTCAGTCAGTCTAGTTTATTTATATCTTTTCTATTTCATCCCTATTATGTCCTTTGTAAAAGTTAGCATAAAAAAATCTTACATGTTAAACTAGAATTTATGTATATATGTGTATTAATTTTTGTTCTAAAAAAGATAGAAGGTAGAAAACTCTTTCTTTCCAAAACTCTCCACACTTCCATTCCTTAGCAAGTCTTGTGGTTGATAGTTACTCTGAGGGGCTTTGGGTATTTATTTCAGTGAAACTCATGAGATCCTTCAGAGTGGAAGATAATTTAGACTAAACCTGAGTGAAGCTGATTCCTGATCTTGTATTATCTTGTGAACCTCCATGTGGGTACTGTACTATTCTCCCTGCTTGCTCTGTGATATTTGATATCATTCAAGTCTGAGACTTAATGATAAATGAGATTATCTTTGTGGATTTTTAAAGAAATAATGAAATAATTTACACATACAGGCAAATAAAGAGAGTAAAATAATGAACTGCCATGTACTCATTTATCTAATTAGCAGGCTTATTGTATAGGTTTTATCTTTGGTGGATAGCTGAATAAATTAAATCAAATTAATAGTTTTTTTAAAAAATGTGCAACCAGCTGTAGGAATACTTCTTGGCTAGAAGGATAGAGTTTTTTGTACAAATCAGCTGCCTAGATTTCCTCTTAGGATGATTAACAGCCATAGTTCAAAAATGTGCTTAGCCAGGGCCTGGTCACAGCACTCCATACACTGTCTGCTTGAGGAGGGCACCTGCTAGAGAACACGTCTCCTTACACTGCCTCAGGGCATGCTGTGTTGGTGATGGAGGTTTTGAAAAGTCACAGTTATTATTTTAAATATTTCATAGATTAAGAATTACTTATAATTTGATAATTTTTGTAGATTTATAAAAATAATATGCTCTAACATTTAAAAGAAATGGGGGCTACACAAAGAAGTTAATAAGTATCTATGATCTCAAAGACATTATGTTGACTACATTGACAAGATTAACCTATCTGCTAGTCAATGTCAATTTAATGGTTGCATTGTCATTTTTCATTACAGAAGCATTTTTTAGCCATCCTTTTCTTGAGCAAATTCCAGTAAAAAAATGTGAGTACCCACTTTTTGCATTTTTACTTAAAGAGTGAGTGCAAATTTAAGGAAAAATTAGTATTTTGTATTACAAAATTAATTTTTTATGGTCCTTCTCAAGATTTCATTGAAGTTTTCTTAAATACTTAGAGTTGTGTTTATTTGATAACAGTTCTGTTTTTCCTTCCAAATCCACGTCAAAATAGTTTTAGTAATTGCTGCATTTTTAGTTTCATCCATGGGAGCTGTAATAAGTAGGTGAATAGGAATTTTTGGTCAACACAAAGATGAAGTAGTTTTGACAGGTTTTTCTATTAGACAAGTAATGTAATTGTACTACTAAGTGGTGTTTCTCTTCGTTGGTGTTTCTTGCCCTAGCCTGCCCGGTTCCGGTGCCTGTGTATGCTGGCTCTGTCTCTGGAAGCTCCTGTGGCAGCTCTCCATCGTGCCGTTTCGCCTCTCCACCAGTAAGTTCTGGTTTTGTTAAAAATAATTTCAGAGTTAGTGCTATTGCATCTCTTCACAAACAGAGCCTGCAAGTATGTTGTGGATATTCTTTTTAAGTATAATGTTTACTAGTGCAGCTGAGGCTTAGGGAGAGAGCATTATTGTTGGGTCAAATGGACCTAGATTTGAACCCCTGCCCTTATTTAGCTTTGTAAGCTTCAGCAAGAAATGTCACCTCTCTGGGCCGTTTCCTCTGAACAGTGAGTGCAGTACTCTCACCTTTCCATGCCCTGTGGGTTTGGGAAGGATGATACTTGCAAACAAAAAGTACCTATTACAGGTGGATAGGTAATAAATAGTTATTTTATCTGAATATCGTAAACATCAGTTTGGATATTTATTGTACATAGAATTTCCAGTGGGGGAGGAGTGACCGCTGAGCCAGATTTCACTGATTGAGATTCCCTTCATCATGATTATGTTACTAAAACCAAAGTGGGTTCACCTCCTGTCAAGTTAAATCAGATTCTCCACCAGAAGTAGTTGTCACACAAAGTAAGGTGTATTTGCAGCAAATAGGAGACCATGCGGACTCATTTCCAAAGTCATGGCTCTCCCCCAGCAAAGGGAAGCAGGGGTCCTGTATTTCGAACGGGGAATGAATACTCAAAAGGGAGAGGTGGGTATTTGCTTGCTCAGGCTAAGTTGGAAAACACGTTTCCATAGACACTGCAGGTTACCGTAATAAGGCCTAGGCTCCTTCTGGAGAGATTTTAGCATTAAAAATAAGGCAAAGGTCATAGGCGTAGCTTGTGTGGTGAGGCTTGGTCTGGTTCAGGGTGGTTGGTGATTAAATTCCTTAACATAACAAAAGGAAAAGACAACAATTTGGAAAAACAGTTAAATGCTTCTGAACCCACTCTTGAGTTCCTCAGGGCAGTTAGTCAGTGGCAATTACAGGCCCTGTAAGGTTGTTCCACTCTTCCTTCTCCTGAGGGTCCCAAGCCACTTCCTCCATGGCTTTCTTCCCTCTAGTCTAAGTGCTTCTTCCTGATCCTGAGAACGTTTTTTTTTTTGCTTGAGGAAGGTTGCTCCTGAGCTGACCTCTTTGCCAGTCTTCCTCTACTTTGTATATGGGATGCTGCCACAGCATGGCTTGATGAGCGATGTGTAGGTCTGCACCTGGTATCCCAACCTGTGAACCCTGGGCCACGGAAGTGGAGCGCATGAACTCAACCTCTATGCCACTGGGCTAGCCCAGATCCTGAGAACTTCTGATCACTTCTGGTCACTACTTCCTCCTGTTAGAACTCTCCTAGGGTCTTACTCTACCCCCTTCTCTACTTTTCCAGACTGACCCTTCCCCTAGATCTCAGTTGCAGCTTGGGAGGGTTGTGACCTTGAGGCTTTTCCACAAGCTGAAGGTCCAAGGGCTTTTGTGTCAGCTGTTGTATTTTCCAGATAGTCTGGCAGACATGAATTTCTTGAATTCTGCCAGCAGAAGGGTAGGGGAGCCATAAGGAGGTGATTGTATGCTTAGTGGGTTGAGGCAACTCAGAGGTTTAAGAGTACGGGGGTTGGGAGCTTCCACATCCCTTACTTTCCATATTAACTAGGTGGCTTAGTCTCTCTGAGCCTGTTTCTCATATGTAAAGTGAGTATAATTTACCTACTTCATAGGATTTTTTTTAAGGATAAATGAGCAAAAGCACCTACTACTGTGCCTGGCACACAATAAATACTCAGGAAATGGCAATTGCTGTTATTATTTTCCAGGGAAACCTAATAGCCAATAGCTAAAGCAGATGCTGAAGTGGCCTATTGCAAATGGATGAGTCCTAAAACTGGCAAAAAAAACTTTTTTGCACCACCCTGCAGACTCAAACCAAATAGAATAAGCAGATGGGATAATAAGACTTACATTATGTTCCCATGAATTTAAAAAACTAAGAGGAAACAAAAGCGTTGTATATGTCCTGTTTCAGTCTGGAATATACAAAAATCACTGAATTCGGAGTGATTGTGTTACTGCACCAGGTCCATTTTTGCCTGTCGCCTGGAAAGCCAAACACCGAGACAATGAGATTGCAGCAGAGAGAGGGGGTTTCTTAATCACAGGCAGCTAAATGAGGAAATGGGAGAATGAATCTCAAATCCGCTTCCCCAAAAATGGGGACACAGGGATGTTTATGGGGTAGGGGGCAGGGTGGTCTCAAATGATTGGAGGTGAGGAGAGATGAGATAATTGATGATCTGCGCAAGTGTAGTTAGGCTTCATGCCTCTTCATAGGATGCGTGTTCACAGAATGGCGGTGTTAGCATGCCCTGAGGGTGGAGTTTTAACCTCTTGACGTCAAAATGTCAAAAGGTCACTTTTGTCGGGCATATGTCTGTGCGGGCCCAGTTGATGGGTTGGTGGTCTCAACTGGTCTGAAGCTGACAAGGGGTTCCAATTCCTGAAAAAAAGAGCTCAAACACCTATTACCGTGGTGACCCAGGCTTCCAGGGAGATGTTATCTATAGCAACCTAGTGGGAGTCAGATAGCATATTGCCTAAACAGCACAGTTAACACTGGGTAAGTTTATCATGCAGATTTAAGTCCTCTGTCCGTTCTGATAAGTTTCTAGATAAGGCCATCCCCCACCCTTCCTGGTACAGGGAAGAAGATACCTTTACAAATGGAAATTTCCTTTGTAAATGTAAATGTCTCTTACAAAGGGTAACCAGAACTAAGAATGGGCTTAGCAGGGACCCTCCCGGATGCCCGGAGATGTCTATGGTGATGGCCTGTTCTGGGGGCAGGCCTCCCATCCCAAACTCATTTGGACAGTTAGTGGGGCTGGGGGTCAAAGTGTCTTTCAGGCAGAGACATATTTTGAGGTAGCCAATTCCGATCCCCCTTAGTTACTGGCTG
This sequence comes from Diceros bicornis minor, assembly GCF_020826845.1. Taxonomy (NCBI): domain Eukaryota; kingdom Metazoa; phylum Chordata; class Mammalia; order Perissodactyla; family Rhinocerotidae; genus Diceros; species Diceros bicornis. The sequence goes on from NC_080757.1 coordinate 3,285,931, forward strand.
CTTAATTATCAATGGCTAACTATTTGCCGGTTTCAGTTGGGGAGAAATGTAGAGGACTTGTATTGACATGGAAAGATTATAGGCTTTATTTGGAGCCAGGCAGAACTGGCTTCAGTGCTGGCCCTGCTGCCTGCTCACTCTAACTTTGGGCAGGTCAGTTCCAGGCTGTGCCATGGCTTCCTCATCTGTAAGGTAGATCTAATTAACTTTTGCTTGAAGGGCGATATCTTGTGATATGTGGAAAGTGCCTAGCCATAGTGAGTACTTGATAAACTGGAGCTATTGTTGTGAAGGATATATTTGATACAATGTGATACATAATATGAAAAACAAAGCTTATGCTAGAGAAAGGAACAACAGGGAAGAATGTGATTATGGGAGAGGTGTGGGAGAGCAAGAATAAAGGAGCCTATGGGATGGCAGAATGACCCAGGGATGAGAGCGAGGGGCCAGCAGGAGGCACGTTGAGCTGGAAGTTGCTTTGACTGGAGAGAGCATGTTGGGGTTTTTTGTTGGGTGGGGAAGCATTGAAAGGGAGAGCACAATGGGAGCTGGGCCTGTGCTGCTAGGGGAGAGCAGGATGGAGTGCCAACAGGAGGAGTGAGGAGGTGCAGGAGGGAGAGAGGAGGCATGTTTAGATGCTAAAAGGTTAGTGGAAAAACTGTTTTTAGAAGGCCTTTATTAAAAGTTAATGGTTGAAGTGAAAATAAAAAGGAATGTTGGAAAATAAAAGGAAAGCAGGAATGTTTCTGTGTAATTTCCAGTTAGTGAGATTAGAAAAATTGGATGGTTTGATAGGCTTTGCTTTTAACGTAATCTGCCGAAAGTAGGATGATTTCATACGTGCATCACCTTCCTTCCTAGGGCTGGAGTAGACTCTCATACCGAGGGTTGATGCAGGCATGCACCTATAACCTTCTCTTTTTTATATTTTCACTCAAATATCCAGCTGCTACTTTATTCCAGAGAAATCTTTGAAAGGAAAGGCAAAAACAAAAACAAAAAAACCATAAGAAAAAATTCCAAATCACTCTTTTAGTTATGATACTGGCTATTTGTTAAATGCTATGTAGATAATATCTGTTGAATATCTGTTTATTGGTTTCATAATGTTTACTAAACAACTACCTTGTATGAGGTTCTGGTTGATACTAATGAACAAAATGACCAAGTCCCTTACATTAAGGGCTTTTAATTTAATTGTGTAGAGAAGAGGCGGTATATCAATCACTATTAGAAGCATATGTGGGGCTGGCCCCGTGGCTTAGCGGTTAAGTGCGCGCGCTCTGCTACTGGCGGCCCAGGTTCGGATCCCGGGTGCGCAGCGACGCACCGCTTCTCCGGCCGTGCTGAGGCCGCGTCCCACATACAGCAACTAGAAGGATGTGCAGCTGTGACATACAACTATCTACTGGGGCTTTGGGGGAAAAAAGGAGGAGGATTGGCAATAGATGTTAGCTCAGAGCCGGTCTTCCTCAGCAAAAAGAGGGGGATTAGCATGGATGTTAGCTCAGGGCTGATCTTCCTCACAAAAAAAAAAAAGCATATGTGTATGTATCTTTATTGCCTGTGGGAATGTGGATGAGGGGCATGAATCAGACTACAACTCAGGAAGGCTGCGCACGGAGGGCATTGAGCTGAGTTTTGAAGAAAGAGTTAGCAAGATAAATTAGTAAAAGAATGGTATTTGGTATTTGTAGGCAGAAGAATCTCCTTCATGAAGTCATGGAAGCATGACCCACTAAGGAACTCTGTAGCCCTCCATGGCCTCTTGAATTCAAATTTGTTAGAATTAAGTGAAATTTAAAACTCAGTTCCTTACATTAGCCACATTTCAGGTGCTCAATAGCCAAATATAGTTAGTGGCTACCAAACTGGACAGCTCAGATATAGAATGTTTCCGTCATTGCAGGAAGTTCTGTTGCACAAGGCTTCTCTAAGCAGCTCAGTCTGGTGGATGTAGAGAGCATTGGTAGTGTAGTGAGGGGAAAATAAAGTCAGAAAGGGAGGGAGAGGCTGTTATCTTGACAGAATTTGGGTGCTGAGCAAAGGAGTTCAAACTTGAGTCTTAAAGCTGAGGTGAGCCATTTGAATGATTTTAAGTGGATCATGCATGTGATCCACTGTGTGTTTCAGCTAGATTCTTCTAGAAGCAGGTGGAGGACTAGACTAGAGACAAGTAGAGACTAGAGGTCTCTGTACTAGAGGAAAGAGAACAACCTGAAACTACCGCAGCTTTGTTTTGTGTTTTGTTTTGTTTTTTTGAAGATGAGGACCCAAACTAAGGCAACGGTAGGAAAGGAGAAGAGGGGCCAGGTAAGAGAAAGGTAAAGAGTGTGCAGCTTGGAGATTGCTTGAACTTGGGACTTAAGCAAGAGGGAGACCTTGATGGAGACTGAATGGATCAATGATGATGAAGTCACTCAGTAAGGGAGCCTGGGAGGGGTGCTTGCCATATAAAGGTGATGAAATAGTGTGTACAAGCCTGGATGTGTTATATAGGCAGGTGGCTAGAGGGGCCTAGAGCTCATCGGAGAGGTTCTAGGCTGCAGAGTCATCAATATGTAAGTGGTGGTGGAAGGTAGGAGAGTGTGAGTGGTCACGAGGATGGGTATAAAAAGTGTGAGGAGTAGAGGGCCCAGGGTGGCACCCTGGGGAATTCCATACCCTACTCGTCTCCTTTAAGGAGAAATGAGAAGCAGCTACCCACAAAAGAGACTAAGAGGTAGGAGGAAAAGCAAGAGAGAGTAGGGTCACTGAATGAAGGGGTAAAGGGTCAAGAAAAGAATGGTCCACAGTGCAGGTGTAGCAGAGAATTTGAGTCACTTAGAGAATAGAGGAAGTGTCCACAGGACTTGACAATGGGAGTTATTGATAACTTTAATAAAGGCAATTTTATTGGAGGATTGAAGGCAGAAAGTGGATTATGGTGGGTTAAGGGATACATGCATGGGAGGTGAAGAATTTGTGTCAGTGAAGATTGATAATTTCAAGACGTGTTAAGAAGTGAAGGAGCGAGAGTAGATGGTTATTGAAGGGTTGCAGGGATTTGAGATGTGAGAAGATTAAACAGGTTTATGTATAGAGATGAAAAAAAGCCAGAGTGAGGGGAGAGGGGGAAAGTGTCCGGTGCAGAGGGGAGTTGATCTCGGTCCTTGAGGAGGTGGGGGAGGATGGAATTAGAGCACAGGTGGAGAGATTAGCTTTGAAAGCGAGGAGAAGCATCTCGGCTACCCAGATGGTTGTGGATGCAGATAGTTTTATAAATAGCAAAGGAAGAAATTGAGCAAGTTCCTTCCAAAAGCCACTGAAGAAACTGGAGTTACAGACTTGGAATCACATCTCAGCTTGACTGCTTTTTAGTTGTGTGATCTCGGGCAAATTTCCTAATGTTCTGAGTTTTGTTTGTTTATCTGTGAAATGGATTTCAGAATAGGCTGAAGTTAGATAATACATGGAAAGCTTTTAACATGCCTAGCCCATGGTTGATGCTCAGTAATGTTAGTCTTTCCATCTTCCCTTCCTTTTATAGCCTTGAGACACTTCAAAAAGTGATCAGGGGATTTTATGGCATGTGTATGTCACACACACACACAAAGTGATGAGGAGATTTGAGACATTTCATTGCACAGTGATATTCAAAGGAGCACTAGCAGTGAATTGGGTGTTAACACTTGAGTTTAAAGAGCATTATGTAGTATTTTTCCTTTTCTTCAATAGAAACAAAGGGTAAACAGGGTAATGGGGATTTAACACAATATGTTATGAAGTTCATTGTTTTAGAAAACCGTTGTGTAATCAAGACATTCAATCAGAGTTATCGCCAGAGGTAACATCTGTGGCAAATCTTTCTCTGTTTTGTATGTGGGTTGCCACCACAGCATGGCCACCGACCAGCAGTGTAGGTTGGCACCCAGGAACCCAACCTGGGCCGCCAAAACAGAGGGTGCTGAAGTGGAGTGCGCTGAACTTAACCACTAGGCCACGGAGCCGGCCCAAGAGTTTTTGAAGTAGGCAAATGCCAAAAGATATATAGTTACTTATGCCTCAGTGTTTGCTTAAATATATTTATATGCTTTTTTTCCTTTCCTGTCCTATCTCACACAAACCAACTCCTCCCCATAACAAAAGAAAAACAAAAGGAACACACCCACACCAGTAAGGTTTTCCAGATCTTTTTTTCTGTGAGTGTAAATAAATCTCTAGGTTTAAATGCAGTTATCCTTATTGATTTGTTTACTTTTTTACATAACATAGTCTCTTGCTTTCCTGTTTATAATGTTTTCTTCATTGGAGATTTAAAACTTTTTGTGTGTGGAGGACGTTGTTAATTTAAAGTCCCTGAACATTTCACTTTAGTCATTAAGTGAACAGTTATTGAGTATTTGCTTTGCTAGGCCATGAGCTGAAACTGAAGATGTTGAGATATAAAAACTCACCTTCTCAAAAATTTCAGAAGAGGTAGACATGTACGTGTGATAAGTGGTATGATATATTTTTAAGTATCATTTTTGGAAAACATTTTAGAAGTCTTTATGCAAAGACACTTTACACTGTGCATTTCTAAGGGAAAGATTTCCAAAGAGATTTTTTTAAAATCTTAGATGGAATTGAACTTTATGCCCACTTTTATGAAAAAACATTCTTTAGTCTAATGGCTATTCTGACTTGCATTTTATTGTTAGGCCAGTTTTAATTTTATGTTGTTAATTTTAGTCCCTTCCAGATATGCAGCATATTCAGGAAGAAAACTTATCCTCCCCACCATTGGGTCCTCCCAACTACCTACAAGTGTCCAAAGATTCTGCCAGTACTAGTAGCAAGAACTCTTCTTGTGACACGGATGACTTTGTTTTGGTTCCACACAACATCTCGTCAGACCACTCATGTGAGAATCTTTTCTATTTGTACATATTGTATTTCTTAATTTACTAGACTAGCAGTTTTTTTAACCTTTATATCATGCTCTCTTGTATACGGCACATTTTCAAATGGGCATTTTATTTAGTTGTTTGAATTCCCAAAATTATTTACCTATCTTTCTAAAATCTGCTCCGTCATCTTCCATAAAACAGTAACTTTGGATTCTGAAGGTAGATGGAAACTATAGGAAATGATCTCAAATTCTCTCTGTATCCAAACAGAAAGAAGTAGAGAAGCCAGCAGAATGAGAGAAATTAAATTTAAGGAAAGAAGTTAAAGGAAGACCTCTTTTGGAAAAAACCTAAGAGTAAAAGGAGTCTTAAAAGCAGTCTGGACGTCCTTCAGAAGATATTGGCATATGTTCAGAACTGAGCTTCATAAATAGATAGAGTTTTCATGAAGGAGGCACAATCCAAGTTCACTAAATGCAGTCAGTGTTCTGTGGAATAGTGAAGGGTACAAAAAACTACAAAAGAGAGAAGTTAGACAAAGCCATTAAAAAAGAAGGAACCTTGGGGGCCGGCCCGGTGGCGCAAGCGGTTAGGTGCGCGCGCTGCGCTGCGGCGCCCCGGGGTTCACTGGTTCGGATCCCGGGCACGCACCAACGCACTGCTTGGCAAGCCATGCTGTGGCGGCGTCCCATATAAAGTGGAGGAAGATGGGCACAGATGTTAGCCCAGGGCCGTCTTCCTCAGCAAAAAAAAAAAAGAGGAGGATTGGCGGATGTTAGCACAGGGCTGATCTCCTCACCAAAAAAAAAAAAAAAAGAAGGAACCATGTTTTGGTTGTGAAGGAATAGGGTCAGAAAAGCTGGAAGTTTGCTGAATAATTGAATAATGTCAAGTTGACCATGTGCAGGTGTAGATGGTTGGAGATGTTTATATCAAGAGGTCTCTTTAGTTGTTTGTCACGTACTTAATAGCTGCTTATGTTAGGCACGGTGCTAGTTGTAGTGAAGGCCATAACTGCCAGACCAAACGCCCTTCAGGTTCGTTGGTTAGGGAGGGGAAACATGGACACCGCAGCACTCGTAGTGGCAGTTTATGATGAGTGCTGTGAGGACTGGGTGTTACTTTAAACGTCATCCAGTACAGTGGTTTTATTTCATTTAAAAAAGTAATTAAAACTTAAAATTATGAAATATTTCAAACAAAAGAAACATCAGATATTCAGATTACCCACCATGCTAATTTTATTTATGTCAACATTTTGCCGTATTTGTTTTAGGTATCTTTTTAAAAGATATAGAATGCTGTCAGCACAGCTCAAGTCCCCTTGCCTCATTCTACTCTTGCCAGAGATGTATTCCTCCTGTAGATGACTTTATACTTCCACATATGCTTGTATCCATAAATAACATACAGTATTTTTGTGTTTTTACAGTTTTAAGTAAACGGTATATAGAATGTTCATTTCTTTTTTTTTTAAAGATTTTATTTATTTATTTATTTTTCCCCCCAAAGGCCCAGTAGATAGTTGTATGTCATAGCTGCACATCCTTCTAGTTGGTGTATGTGGGACACGGCCTCAGCATGGCCGGAGAAGCGGTGCGTCAGTGAGCGCCCCGGATCCGAACCCGGGCCACCAGCATCGGAGCGCGCGCACTTAACCGCTAAGCCACGGGGCCGGCCCGTGAATGTTCATTTCTGTAGTTTACTTTTTTATTTATATTTTTGCTCTGTATCTAGATACATATCTAGATGTGTATCTAGTTCATTTTAATATCTGAATTTTGTGGTACAATAAACCACAGTTTATCCATTTCCCTACTGATGGTTAATTGGATTATTTCTGTCTTTTCATGATTCAGAATGTGTTGTAACAGATGTCCTTGTGCCACACTGTCTTAATGTACAACTTCAGCTCTGTAAAATATTGGTGCAAACAAATTGTAGGCAACTAATAGTCTCTACCATGCTGCCTCAGTGTTATAATGGTACCTTCTAAAGATTTTTATTTATTTTTTTTTCATATTTAACTTTACCTGGAATTCATTTTTGTAGATGGAATAGGGTAAGGAACTATCAATTATCCCAGCATGTTTTTATTGAATATTGTCCACTGATATGCAATTCCAGATTTGTCATATCAAGTTTATATAAAGGATTGGGTTTTAAGGTTTCCTGTTCAGCTCCATTGGTCTATTTGTCTATATTATTATAATTTATTATTATTTTTTTTTTTGTGAGGAAGATCACCCCTGAGCTAACATCCGTGCTAATCCTCCTCTTTTTGCTGAGGAAGACCGGCTCTGAGCTGACAATCTATTGCCAGTCCTCCTCCTTTTTTTCCTCAAAGCCCCAGTAAATAGTTGTATGTCGTACTTGCACATCCTTCTAGTTGCTGTATGTGGGACGCGGCCTTAGCATGGCCGGAGAAGCGGTGCGTTGGTGTGCGCCCGGGCTCCGAACCCGGGCCACCAGTAGCGGAGCGCGCGCACTTAACCGCTAAGCCACGGGGCTGGCCCCAATATAATAATTTTTAAATTCTTGTGTGTCTGTGTGAGATGGGGGCGGGGGGTGATGGTAGAGAGCATCCTAGTATTCTTTGGAATCACCCTGGCTATTCTTGGCTCCTTTTCCTACCATGTAGTTTTAATTTCAGCTTGACAAATCCTAAAAAACCATTTGAGGATTTGGGTGGGAATTGTATTGATTCTGTAAGACCTATTTAGGGACAGTTAGGATCTGTACAATATTAAATTGTCTACTCAAGAATGTTTATGTGTTTCTCCACTTATTTAGGTTTCTTTAATATGTTTTGATACATATTTATACTTATCTCCATAAAGGACATTCACATGTTTTGTTTTATGTTAGTTACCTTTGTTCTTTTGTGCTTGTATAAATATTGCCTTAAAAAAATTTTTTTTTCAAAACTCTTCCTGTCGAGGTCTTTCTGCTGCTAAATCCCAGGGATCATTTCTCAGTCCTCATCTTTTTGATGTGTCCACAACATTTGTTATAGTTGACCACACCCTTCTTTTTAATTATTAAAAATTTGTTATTGTAAAATATACATGTAAGATAGTTTTTAAAAGATTTTTTTTTTTTAGAGCAGTTTTAGGTTTACAGCAAAATTGAGAGGAAGGTACAGAGATTTCCCGTATATCCCTTCTCCCTGAGTGCATGGCCTCCCCCATTATCAGCATCACTCCCATTTGTTGTACATTTGTTACCAAGAATGAACCTACATTGACACATCATAATCACCCCAAGTCCATAGTTTACTTTAGAGTTCACTCTTGGTGTTGTACATTCTGTGTGTTTGGATAGATGTATAATGACATATATCCATCATTATAATATCATACAGAACATTTTCACTGCCCTAAAAATCCTCTGTGCTCTACCTACTCATTTCTCCCCACCTAACCCCTAGAGACCACTGATCTTTTTATTGTCTGTGTAGTTTTGCCTTATCCAGAATGTTATATAGTTGGAATTATACAGTATGTAGCCTTTTAAGATTGGCTTCTTTCACTTAGAAATATGCATTTAAGGTTCCTCCATGTCTTTTCATGGATTGATAGCTCATTTCTTTTTAGCGCTGAATAATATTCCATTGTCTGGATGTACCACAGTTTATCCATTCATCTACTGAAGGACATCTTGGTTGCTTCCAAGTTTTGGCAGTTATGAGTAAAGCTGCTATAAAAATCGGTGTGCAGGATTTTGTGTGGACATAAGTATTCAGTTCCTTTGGGTAAATACCAAGGAGCATGATTGCTGGATGGTATGGTAAGATTATGTTTAGTTTTGCAAGAAACTGCCAAACTGTCTTCCAAAGTGGCTGTGTCATTTTGCATTCCCACCAGTAATGAATGGGAGTTCCTTTTGCTCCATATCCTCACCACCATTTAGTGTTGTCAGTGTTCCAGATTTTGGCCATTCTAATAGATATGTGGTGGTATCTCAGTGTTGTTTTAATTTGCATTTCTCTAATGACGTATGATGTTCAGCATCTTTTCATATGCTTATATGCCATCCATATGTCTTCTTTTTTTTTTTTTTCCTGAGGGATATCAGCCCTGAGCTAACATCCATGCCAATCCTCCTCCTTTGGCTGAGGAAGACTGGCCCTGAGCTAACATCTATTGTCAGTCCTCCTCCTGTTTTTTTGTTTTCTCCCAAAGTCCCAGTAGATAGTTGTATGTCATAGTTGCACATCCTTCTAGTTGCTGTACGTGGGACGCCGCCTCAGCATGGCCACAAGCGGTGGGTCAGTGCGCGCCCGGGATCTGAACCCGGGCCGCCAGTAGTGGAGCGTGCGCACTTCACCGCTAAGCCACGGGGCCAGCCCCCCGTATATCTTCTTTAGTGAAGCCTCTGTTAAGATCTTTGGCCCATTTTTTAATTGAGTTGTTTGTTATTGTTGAGTTTGAAGAGTTCTTTGTATATTTTGGATAATAGTCCTTTATCAGCTGTGTCTTTTGCAAATATTTTTGCTTAGTCTGTGGCTTCTCTTCCAATTCTCTTGATATTGTCTATACAGAGCAGTTGTTTTTAATTTTAATGAAGTTCACCTTAATAATCAGTTTATTTCTTTCATGGATCATGTCTTTGGTGTTGGCATCACAATACCTAAAGTCGTGTAGGTTTTCTCCTGTGTCATCTTCTAGGAGTGTTATAGTTTTTTTGTCTTACATTTAGGTCTATGACCCATTTTGAGTTAATTTTTTTGAAGGTCTGTGTCTAGATTATTTGTTTTTGCATGTGGACGTCCACTTGTTCCAGCACTATTTGTTGAAAAGCCTGTCTCTGCTCTGTTGTATTGTCTTTGCTCTTATGTCAAAGATCAGTTCACTATATTTATGGAGCTCTATTTCTGGGCTCTCTCTTTTGTTCTATTGATCTATTTGTTCTTTTGCCAATACCACACTATCTTGATTACTGTAGCTTTATGGTAAGTCTTGAAGTTGGGTACTGTCAATCTTCCAACTTTGTTGTCCTTCAGTATTATGTTGGCTATTATGGGTCTTTTGTCCCTCCATATAAAATTTAGAATCAATTTGTCAATAGCCACAAAATAATTTATTTGGATTTTGATTGAGATTTCCTTGAATCTATAGATCACGTTGGGAGGAACTGACATCTTGATAATATTGAATCTTCCTATCCATGAACATGGAATATCTCTCCATTTATTTAGTTTTTTTCTAATTTCATTCATCACAGTTTTATAATTTTCTTCGTGAAATCTTTTACATATTTTGTTAACTTTACACTAAGTATTTCATTTTTTTGAGTGCTAATGTAAATGGTATTGTGTTATTTTTTTTTAATAATTTTATTTATTTATTTTTTCCCCCAAAGCCCCAGTAGATAGTTGTATGTCATAGCTGCACATCCTTCTAGTTGCTGTCTGTGGGATGCGGCCTCAGCATGGCTGGAGAAGCGGTGCGTCGGTGCGCGCCCGGGATCTGAACCCGGGCCGCCAGCAGCGGAGCGCGTGCACTTATCCGCTAAGCCACGGGGCCGGCCCAATGGTATTGTGTTTTTAATTTCAAATTCCAGTTGCTCATTGTTGATAATAGGAAAGCAACTGACTTTTTTATATTAACCTTGTATCCTGCAGCCTTGCTATAACGGCTTATTAGTTCCAGGAATTGTTTTGTCAGTTCTTTTGGATTTTTTTATATAAACAGTCATGTCATCTGCAAACAACAATAGTTTTATGTCTACCTTCCTAATCTGTATACCTTTCATTTCCTTTTCTTGACTTATTGCATTAGCAAAGACTTCCACTGGAATATTGAAAAGGAGTGGTGAGAGAGAACATCCGTGCCTTTTTACCTCATCTTAGTGAGAAAGCTTCGAGTTTCTCACCATTAAGTATGATGTTAGCTGTAGCTTTTTGTAGATATTCTTTGTAAAGTTGAGACAGTTCCCATCTATTTCTAGTTTACTGAGAGTTTTTTTTTTTTAAGGAAGATTAGCCCTGAGCTAACATCTGTTGCCAATCCTCCTCCTTTTTGCTGAGGAAGATTGGCCCTGGGCTAACATCCATGTCCATCTTCCTCTACTTTATATGGGATACTGCCACAGCATGGCTTGATAAGATGTGCCTAGGTCCGTCCTCGGCTCCGAACCTGTCAACCCCAGGCTGCCAGAGTGCCCGAACTTAATGGCTACGCCGCCGGGCCAGCCTCTGTGGAGAGTTTTTATCACTAATGGCTGTTGGATTTTGTCAGATGTTTTTTTGCATCTCTTGATATGATCATGTGATTTTTTCTTTTTAATCTATTGATGTGATGGATTATGTTAATTGCTTTTAGAATGTTGAACCAGCCTTGCATGCCTGGGATAAATCTCATTTAGTAATAATATATAATTCTTTTTATACATTGTTGGATTCAATTTGTTAATATTTTGTTGAAGATTTTTGCATTTATGTTCATGAGAGATGCTGGTCTATAGTTTTCTTTTCTTGTGGTATCTTTGTCTGGTTTTGGTATTAGGGTGATGCTGGCCTTATAGTTACGTATTCCCTCTGCTTCTCTCCTCTGAAAGAGATTGTAGAGAGAGAGTTGGTATCATTTCTTCCTTAAATGTTTGGTAGAATTCACCAGAGAACTCATCTGGGCCTGGTGCCTTCTGCTTTGGAAGGTTATTAATTATTGATTCAATTGCTTTAATAGATATAGGTCTATTCATATTGTCTATTTCTTCCTGTATGAATTTTGGCAGATTGTCTTTCATGGAATTGGTCCATTTCATCTAGGTTATCAAATTTGTGGGCATAGAGTTGTTCATAGTATTCCTTTATTATCCTTTTAATTTCTGTGGGATCTGTGGTGATGTCCCCTCTTTCATTTCTGATATTAGTAATTTGTGTTCTCTCTTTTTTTCTTAGCGAGCCTGGCTAGAAGCTTAACAATTTTAGTGATCTTTTTAAAGAGCCAACTTTTGGTTTTATTGATTTCTTCTATTAATTTCCTGTTTTCAATTTTATTGATTTCTACTCTAATTCTTATTATTTCTTTTATTCTCCTTACTTGGGATTTAATTTGCTCTTCTTTTTCTGGTTTCCTAAGGTGGAAACTTAGATTATTGAGTTTAGATCGTTCTTCTTTTCTAATATATGCATTCAATAGTATAAATTTCCTTTTAAGCATTGCTTTTGCTGCTTCCCACAAATTTCGATAAGTTGTGTTTTTATTTTCATTTAGTTCAAAATATTTTTAAATTTCTCTTAAGATTTCTTCTTTGACCCATGTTTTATTTAGAAATGTGCTGTTTAATCTCCATATATTTTGGGATTTTTCTGGTTAATCTTTCTGTTATTGATATCTAGTTTAATTCAGTTGTGATCTGACAGCAGACATTGTATGATTTCTGTTCTTTTAAATTCTTTAACGTGTTTTATGGTCCAGAATGTTGTCTGTCTTGGTGAATGTTTCATGTGAGTTTGAGAAAAATGTATGTTCTGCTGTTGTTGGATGAAGTAGTCTGTAAATGTCAATTATATCTAGATGATTGAGTTCAACTAAGTCCTTACTGATTTTCTGTCTGCTGGATCTGTCCATTTCTGAGGGAGAGGTGTTGAAGTCTCCAACTATGATAGTATTTTTTTTTTTTTGTGAGGAAGATCAGCCCTGAGCTAATATCCATGCTAATCCTCCTCTTTTTGCTGAGGAAGACTGGCTCTGAGCTAACATCTATTGCCAATCCTCCTCCTTTTTTTCTCCCCCCAAAGCCCCAGTAGATAGTTGTATGTCATAGTTGCACATCCTTCTAGTTGCTGTATGTGGGACGCGGCCTCAGCATGGCTGGAGAAGTGGTGTGTCGGTGTGCGCCCGGGATCGGAACCCGGGCTGCTATTAGCAGAACGCGCACACTTAACCACTAAGCCACGGGGCGGGCCCCTCCAACTATGATAGTAGATTCATCTGTTTGTCCTTGCAGTTCTATCAGTTTTGCCTTACATAGTTTGATGCTCTGTTGTTAGGGGCATACACATTAAGAATTATGTTGTCTTGGAGAATTTATATTTATGTAAATATAAATTTATCATTATATAATGCCCTTCTTTATCACTGATAACATTTCTTACTTTGAAGTCTACTTAAATATAGCTATTCCTGCTTTCTTTTGATAAGTGTTAGTTGAGCATGGTCTGTTTTTCTCCATCCATTTACTTCTAATCTGTTTGTGTCTTTATATTAAAGGGAGTTTTTTCTAGAGAAGATATGGTTAGGTTGTGTGTTTTAATCCACTCTGAAATCTCTGTCTTTTAATTGGTGCATTTAGATCAATGACTTTAAGAGTGATTGTTGATATATTTAGATTAAGATCTACCATATGTGTTACTGTTTTCTATTTGTTGTCTTTGTTCTTTCTTCCTATTTTTGTCTTCCACTCTTTTTCTGCCTTTGTGGTTTTGATTGAGCATTTATTATGGTTCCATTTTCTTTCCTTTCTTAGCATATCAATTATACTTCTTTTTTTGCTTTTTTTAGGGGTCGCCCTATAGTTTGCAATATACATTTTTAATTAATTCAAGTCCTCTTTCAAATAATACTATACCACTTCATGGGTGATGTGAGTACCTTATAATAACAAAATAATCCTAATTCCTTCCTCCTGTCCCTTGTATCGTTGCTGTCATTCATTTCACTTATATATAAGCATACACACACACACACACACACACACACACACACACACACGTAAGATATATACATAAGCATACATAACCACATACATTGTTGCTGTTATTATTTTGAACAAACTGGCAAACTTATCTGTTAGCTCATTTAAGAAGAAGAAAAAGGAGTTTTCATTTTACCTTTACTCAGTCCTTCCTCCATGCTCTTCCTTTCTGTAGATACAATTTTCTGACCTATATTATTTTCCTTCTCTCTAAAGAACTTGTATTTTAATATTTCTTGTAAGACAGATCTGCTGGTGACAAATCCCCTCAATTTTTGTTTGTCTAAGAAAAGTCTTTATTTTTCCTTCACTTCTGAAGGATAATTTTTTAGGGTACAGAATTCTAACTTGGTGGTTTATTTCTCTCAACACTTTAAATATTTCACTCCCCTCTCTTTTTCCTGCATGGTTTCTGAGAAGTTGATGTAATTCTTATTTTTGTTCCTCTGTAGGTATGGTGGTCCTTTCTTCTCGCTTCTTTCAGGATTTTTTCCTTATTTTTTGATTTACTGTAATTTGAAAATGATATGCCTAGGTATAGTTGTTTTGGGCATTTATCCTGTTTGGTGTTCTCTGAGCTTCCTGGATCTGTGACTTGGTGTCTGACATTAATTTGGGGAAATTCTCAGTACATTATTGTTTCAAGTATTTCCTTCTGTTCTTTTCTCTCTTTCTTCTCCTTCTGGTTTTCCCATTACACATATGTTACACCTTTTGTAGTTGTCTCACAGACCTTGGGTATTCTGTTTTTGTGTGTGTGTGTGTGAGGAAGATTAGCCCTGAGCTAACATCTGTTGCCAGTCCTCTTCTTTTTGCTGAGGAATACTGGCCCTGAGCTAACATCTGTGCCCATCTTCCTCTACTTTATATGTGGGACGCCTGCCACAGCATGGCTTGATAAGTGGTGCATGGGTCCGGGCTAGGGGATCCAAATCTGTGAACCCAGGGCCACCGAAGTGGAGTGCACAAACTTAACCACTGCACCACTGGGCCGGCCCCTCTGTTCTGTTTTTTTAAGTCTTTGTTCTCTTTGTTTTTCAGTCGGTTTTCATGGATTCTGTTGATTTATTCTCTAGCTCAGAGATTCTTTCCTCAGCTGTGTAGTCTACGAGTAAGCCTATCAAAGGCATTCTTCATTTCTGTTACTGTGTTTTTTTATCTCTAGCCTTTCTTTTTTGGTTCTTAGGGTTTCCATCTCTCTGTTTTATTGCTCATGTGTTGTTGCTTGCTGTCTACTTTTTCCATTCAGGCCCTTAGCATATTAATCATAGTTGTAAATTCCCAATCTGGTAATTCTAACATCCTTGCCATGTCTGGTTCCAGTGCTTGCTCTGTCTCTTCAAATGGGTTTTTTGCCTTTTGGTATGCCTTGTGGTTTTTTCTTGACAGCTGTACATCCTGTACTGGGTAAAATGGCGGGACTTTAGTGGTGTGGTGGTGAGGTGTGGGGTCGGGAAGCATTCTATTGTCCTATGATGAGGTCTCAGTCTTTTCGTGAGCCTATGCCTCTGGTCTGAGCTTCACAAGTGTCCCAGTTTCTTCCTCCTGCCTTAGGTGAGACAGAGTGGCTAGAAGGGGCTGGACTTGGGTATTTCCCTTCCCCCAGGTCAGTTAGGCTCTGAGTTTTAACCCCAGAAGATGAAGCTCTGGTTAACTAGTTTCCCCTGAGGGCAGGCCTTGTGCAGAACAGAATGTTCTGACATTTTAAAAAATAGTTCCTTTTCCCCTCCCCCTGCCAGAAGCAGGAAGAGATTTTTCTCTGATATTTACTGTGAGATCTGATTGAGCTCCTGGAGGTAAGTCTGCTGACAATATTGTGAGCCCTTGTATACGACTGGGTCCTCCTAGAGTTTTTAACTCTCAGAGTTGACCACAATGAGCCTCCAGCAAATTGTCAATTACAGTTTGGATTTTTCTACTCTGGTTTCCGACGGTGAGTCTCTTCTCAGGTAAGGCACGACTCCCTGTATTGGCCTGTCTGTCTCCAGTCTTGGGGGCGTTGGTTTGCCCTGCGTCTTCCCCCCTCTTTTGGATCCAAGAAGAGTTGTTGATTTTTCAGTCTGTTCAGCTTTTTACTTGTTATTAGAATGAAACGTTGACTTCCAAGCTCCTTACATGTGAAACCAGGAACTAGAAGTCTCCATTTAAGATATTTAGAACATCTATACGATTTAAAAGTAATAATATAACAAATACCTGAGTACGCTCCTCCGATTTTCTTATCTTTTTGTCTGATTTTCCATCTTTTTGTCTTATTACTCTTTTAGGGAAATTTCCTTTGTTTTCTTCTAACTCTTCTATTGAGTTTTTCATTTATGCTCTCATTTTTAATTTTCAGAGGCTCTTTTTTTCCCCATCTGAGTATTGTTCTTATTTCAGGGTGCAGTATTTTGTTTTAGCTCTGAGGACATTAATTAATTATATATTTTTTAACTTTTCCTTGAAAAATATTTGTTTAGTTCTTTTTTGTCTCCCAGTTTGTTTTGGAGTCTGGTGTTCATTTTAGAGTCTTTCCTTGGATGTTTGATGATTGTCGTATGCTCATAATTAAGAATGGAAAATTAAAACTTTGTTTTGAAAGCTTTGTAGATGGCGGGTCTTGTGGACAGTGAGCCTCTACACTGGGTGATGCGGCTGAGTCATTGCCTTGGACTGCTTCCTTTTTGAAGGACTGCTCAGATGCCCCAGAGAAGACTTAGCCAGTCCTCTGCCTAAAGAGTATATACCTGATACTATGTGGGGGAGTCAAATAGAGGAAGAAGGCTGGGGGTCTCCATAGTCAGTGTGTAAAATTTCACTTACTAACCCCTCTCCCCTCCGTCTGTTTCTCACTGTATACTGCTGCCTTCATCTCTGCCTGGTGTTCTGCAGTCCAGAGACCCTCTGTTTTATTCTGTCCTGAGTATAAACATCCAGTCTTTTCCTCTAGTGGGGGGATGGGTGTTGCCTGTCTGCATGGAGCTGGGGAAAGGATATGAAATTCTAACTACTTCCAAATTGACTTTAAAAGAATTCTTTCAGTCCTGCCCTTAATGCCATTTTGATAGTTATCTGGTACTGCTAATTACTCAGCCTTTTGTTAATCTGTGATATAAGTTGATGTACTCTGGGGTATCCTTCTGCTAGGTCAAATACCACTTGTATCAACTTTCTAGCTTCCAAATTTTTGTGGCTGTTGACTTTTCTGTATTTTTTGCCCTTGTGAGTTTAGGCTTTTCTGTTTTCTCTCCTTCTTTCTTTCTCTATAGTTTCAAAATGACAATATGGTATCAAAATAACAATATAATTACTAAAAACCATTAAAAACTTTTTTGGGGGTCTTTTTGTCCTTAGGATAATCCCATTAGGGATGTCCAATCAAATTACTGGGTTCTGAAGTCACTGGAAAGAATTCTGTGGTGATTATACTACCAAGTTGATACGTGGTTAGGTTCCTTGCTTCATTCTACTTTTGATTTCTAGGGATTGTTCTTTTCTTTTGATTTAATTTTGTTTCATAATTATGTATGGTTCCAAACTCAAAGCTAAGTACACTTAGTGAAATCTAGCTTCTATCCCTGCCCCGTATACCCTGTTTCCTCCATTATCCTATAGGCAACTATTGTCTTTAAAATAGATTCCTTCTTTGCCCCACTTCTCTTTATCTCCTTACCCTGATTTATTTTCCTTTATACCTCTTATCACTCCCTGACATTATTACCTTCTTTCACTGATAGAATGTAAGCTCCTGAGAGCAGAGACCTGAGATATGCTAAAATATAGTCATGCACCTCATAATGATGTTTCAGCAATGACCAACAGCATGTATGATAGTGGTCTCGTAAGATTAGTACCATATAGCCTAGGTGTATAGCTATACCATCTAGGTTAGTGTGAGTACACTCTATGATATTTGCACAATGATGAAATCACCTAACGACACATTTCTCAGAACATATCCTGTCGTTAAGTGATGCACAACTGTAAATGCTTTTCTTAGTTCCCATTTAGGCCCATTCAAAGGGATATTTGTGATTGTTTTTTCCCTTTTTGAGTGTAGGTTTACAGCATAGTTTGTTTTATTTTTTAAAATTTATATTATTTGGTCAACACAGCTATTTCACATCAACACATTTTAATTATACCTTTATAGCCATTTAAAATCACACAGGGCAGTGTGATAGTGGATATAAGAGTGACAAGGAATGAGGGACCCCTGCATTCTGAGCTGTTCTCTCTTCCTGTATACAGATGATGTAGGAGTAGGTGAAGATGGCCTGTGGCATGTGCTGCTGTGTCGGAGAGGCCCCAACTTCCATGATATCTTGTTCAACAGCCCATTCAAGACATAAGAAAGTGTTATGCAGGAGCACGGGGTTGCTTCAATGTTAGAGGGAACTAGAATTTGTTTACAGTCAGTTGTGCTAGAATGTGACATATGTGTTCCCAGAAATCACCACACTCTGTAAAATTGTTCAATAAAAACCACAGAGTTTATGGGCAAATTGGGATTAGGGGCACAACACTCAAAACGTTTGTCAGTGATACATTAGAAGGAACATGATAAAAACAGTAGCAAAGTTTTTGCACATGTTAAATGGTGAAGAAATGCGTAAACACTGCAATAAATATGCCACTTTACCTTGAAAAGGCCTAATGTTTGCTTATGGAAGTGGGCATTGAAAGGGTTGCAGCCTTTAAATTCAGCTGGGTGAAATGTTCTGTATTCACCTGTTGTTACTCATGTACAAAATTGTATCATAAGCAAATGGTAAATTTGTGTTGTGCTCAGATTGTTTTCTAATAATCATGTTGGAACAATTTATGTTTTTTAAGCAGGTGGTATAGCAGAACTGACTGTAGTTTTTCTCTTTCTCCTTTAGATGATATGCCAGTGGGAACTGTTGGCAAACGTGCTTCAAATGAGTTCTTGATGTGTGGAGGGTATGTTTACATATCTTTAACTGAAAGATTTTCATATTTTGGGCTTTTTTGCAAGTAAAGTTATAGAACTTTGACTATGTTCTTGATTCTAAAATTTATTTTATTTGTTTCAGAATTTAATCATTTCTTTAAAAAAATTTTTTTTAATTATGGTAAAAAACGTAAAATTTGCCGTCTTAACTATTTTTTAACTTTGCAGTTCAGTAGTATTAAGTATATTCACAGTATTGTGCACCAGATCTCCAGAACTTTTTCAT
Source organism: Diceros bicornis minor (assembly GCF_020826845.1). Classification (NCBI taxonomy): domain Eukaryota; kingdom Metazoa; phylum Chordata; class Mammalia; order Perissodactyla; family Rhinocerotidae; genus Diceros; species Diceros bicornis. The sequence continues at coordinate 3,304,688 of NC_080757.1, forward strand.
CTTGCAAAACGGAAACTCAGAACTCATTATGTAACAACACTCCCCTTTTCCCCCTGCCCCCAGGCACTGATAAACCACCATTCTACTTTCTGTTTCTATGACTTGGACTATTTTGGATACCTCATATAAGGAGAATCATACGATATATGTTGTTTTGTGATTAGCTTAGTTCACTAAGCATAACGTCTTCAAGGTTCATCTATGTTGTAGCATGTGTCAGAATTTTCTTCTTAAGGCTGAATAATATTCCATTCTGTGTCTATACCGCATTTTGTTTATCCATTCATCTGTCGATGGGCACTTGGGTTGCTTCCACCTCTTGGCTATTGTGAATAATACTGCTATGAATGTGAATGTGCAAATGTCTGTTCGAGACCCTACTTTCAATTCTTTTGGATAGATACCCAAAAGTGGGGTTGCTGGATCCTATGGTAATTAATCCTATTTATAATAGTTTGAGGAGCCGCCATACTGTTTTCCACAGCGACTGCATCATTTTACATTCCTAGCAACAGTGCACAAGAGATCCAGTTTCTCCACATCCTGGTCAACACGTGTTATTTTCTGTTTTTTTTGGTAATAGGTACCTTAATGGGTGTGAGGCAATACAGGCGTTTCTCAGAGCTGTTGCAGTTTCAATTCTAGACCACCGCAATAAAGCGAGTCACAAGCGAGTTTTGGTTTCCTGTGCATATAAAAGTTATGGTTACACAATACTGTAGTCTATTAAGTGTAGTAGCATTATGTCTAAAAAAACAGTGTACATAACTTAATTAAAAATACTTTATTGCTAAAAAATACTAACCATCATCTGATCCTTGAGATCCTTGATCCTTGTTAACAATAGTAACATCAAAGATCACTGATCACAGATGACCATAACAAATGTAATAATAATGAAAAAGTTTTAAATATTGTGAGGATTACCAAAATGTGACAGAGACACGAAGTGAGCAAATGTTGTTGGAAAAATGGCACTGATAGACTTGCCACAAACTTTTGATTTGTAAAAAACATGATATTTGTGGAGTGTAATAAAGCGAAAAGCAATAAAAACAAGGTATGCCTGTATCTCATTGTGGTTTTGATTTGCCTTTCTCTAACAATTAGTGATTTTGAGCATATTTTCATAGTATATGAAAATGGTCGTTTGTATATCATATTTGGAGAAATTGTCTATTCAAGTCCTTTGCCCATTTTTTTTTTTTTTTTGTGAGGAAGATCAGCCCTTAGCTAACATCCGTGCCAATCCTCCTCTTTTTGCTGAGGAAGACTGGCCCTGAGCTAACATCCGTGCCCATCTTCCTCCACTTTATGTGGGATGCCGCCACAGCATGGCCTGACAAGCAGTGCGTTGGTGCGCGCCCGGGATCCGAACCCGGGTCTCCAGCAGTGGAGCGCGTGCACTTAACCACTACGTCACGGGGCCGGCCCCTTTGCCCATTTTTTAATCAGGTTTTTTGTTGTTGTTGGGTTGTAGGATTGCTTTATATATTTTGGATATTAACTGTTTATCAGATATATGATTTACAAATATTGTCTCCCATTCCACAGGTTGTCTTTTCACTCTGTTGATGTGTCCTATGAGCACAGAAGTTTTAAAATTTGATAGTCCCATTTGTCTGTTTTTCATTTTGTTTGCTTGTGTTTTTGTTGTCATATTGAAGAAATCATTGCCTAATTCAATGTCACAAAGCTTTTCTCCTGTGTTTTCTTCTAGGAGTTATATAGTTTGGGGTCTTATTTTTATTATTATTATTTTTTTATTTTTTGAGGAAGATCAGCCCTGAGCTAACATCCATGCTAATCCTCCTCTTTTTGCTGAGGAAGACTGGCTCTGAGCTAACATTTATTGCCAATCCTCCTTTTTTTTTTCCCCAAAGCCCCAGTAGATAGTTGTATGTCATAGTTGCCTCATCCTTCTAGTTGCTGTATGTGGGACGCGGCCTCAGCATGGCTGGAGAAGCGGTGCATCCGTGCGCGCCCAGGATCCGAAACTGGGTCGCCAGTAGCAGAGCACGCACACTTAACTGCTAAGCCATGGGGCCAGCCCCTCGGGTCTTATTTTTAGATCTAATTCATTTTGAGTTAATTTTTGTATATGGTGTAAGGTAAGGGTCCAACGTCATTTATTTGCATATGGATATCCAGTTTGCCAACACGATTTGCTGAAGAGACTGTCCTTTCCCCATTGAGTGGTGTTGGCACCTTGTCGAAGACCATTTGTCCATTTATGCAAGGATTTGTTTCTGGGCTCTGTATTCTATATTGGTCTATATGTCTATCTTTTTTTTTTTTAATTTATTTTTTACTTTATTTTATTATTATTTTTTTTTGGTGAGAAAGATTAGTCCTGAGCTAACATCTGTTGCCAATCCTCCTCTTTTTGCTTGAGGAAGATTGGCCCTGGGCTAATATCTGTGCCCATCTCCCTCTACTTTATATGTGGGATGCCTGCCACAGCATGGGTTGATAAGTGGTGTGTAGGTCCGTGCCCAGGATCTGAACCTGTGAACCCTGGGTGGCTGAAGCGGAGTGCACAAACTTAACCACTATGCAACTGGGCCAGCCCCTATATGTCTATCTTTATGCTAGTACCACACTGTTTTGATTATTGTAGCTTTGTAATATATTTCGAAATAAGGAAGTGTGAGACCTCCAGTTTTGTTCTTCTTTTCCAAGATTGTTTTGACTGTTCAGAGTCCCTGCAAATTCCATATGAATTTTAGGATAGATTTGTCTATTTCTGCAAAAAATGCCATTGGGTTTTTGATAGGGATTACACTCATCTGTTTAGATCACTTTGGGTAATATTGCCATCTTAACAATATTAAATCTTTCAATCCACAAACACAGGCTGTCTTCTTTAATTTCTTTCAGCAAAGTTTTGTAGTTTTCAGCAATCTTTCATCTCCTTAGTTAGATTATTCTTAAGTATTTTATTCTTTCTACATTTAAGATCATATTATTTGTGAACAGATAATTTCACTTCTTCCTTTCCTATTTGAATGCCTTTTATTTCTTTTCCTTGCTTAATTGGCCTGGCTAGGACTTGTATGTTGAATAGAAGTGGTGAGGGGCTGGCCTGGTGGTGTAGCAGTTAAGTGCGTGCGCTCTGCTGCGGCGGCCCAGGGTTTGGATCCTGGGGCCGCACGGACACACAGCTTGTCAAGCCATGCTGTGGTGGTGTCCCATATAAAGTGGAGGAAGATGGGCACGGATGTTAGCCCAGGGCCAGTCTTCCTCAGCAAAAGAGGAGGATTGGCGACAGATGTTAGCTCAGGGCTGATCTTCCTCACAAAAAAAAAAAAAAAAAAAAGTGGTGAGAGGGGACCTTCTTGTCTTGTTCCTGATCATAGACAAAAGGCTTTCAATCTTTCACCATTAAATATGATGTTAGCTGTGGGCTCTTCATATATGGCCTTTATTATGTTGAGATAATTTCCTTCTAGTCCTAGTTTATTGAGTGTTTTTATTATGAAAGAGTGTTGGATTTTTTCAAATGCTTTTTCTGCATCAATTGAGATGATGATGTGGTTTTTGTCCTTTCTGTTACTGTGGTGTATTATAAATCCCATTTGGTCTTGGTGTATGATCCTTTTAATGTGCTTTTGAATTCAGTTTGCTAGTATTTTGTTGAGGATTTTTGCATCAAATTTCACTAGGCATATTGTTCTGTAGTTTTCTTTTCTTGTAGTATCTATGTCTTGGTATTAAGGTAATGCCGAACTCATGAAATGAGTTTGGGAGTGTTCTCTTTATGTTTTGGAAGAGTTTGATGACTGTTGGCGTTAATTTTTTAGGTGTTTGGTAGAATTCACTGGTGAAGCCATCTGGTCCTGGGATTTTCTTTGTTGGGACGTTTTTGATTACTGATTCAGTCTTTTTACTAGTTATGGATCTGTTCAGATATTTTCCTTCATGATCCAGTCTTGGTAGGTTGTGTCTTTGTAGGAATTTATCCATTTCTTCTAGGTTATCCAGTCTGTTGGCAAGCAGTTGTTCCTAGTATTCTCTTATCATCTTTTTTATTTCTGTGGCATTAGTTGTGATGTCCCTTCTTTGATTTCTGCTTCTGAGTCTTCTTTCTTTTTTTTTTTTTTTTTAAAGATTTTATTTATTCATTTTTTCCCCCCAAAGCCCCAGTAGATAGCTGTATGTCATAGGTTCACATCCTTCTAGTTGCTGTACGTGGGACTCGGCCTTGGGTTGGACGGAGAAGTGGTGCCTTGGGGCGTGCCCGGGATCCGAACCCGGGCCGCCAGCATCAGAGCGTGCACACTTAACCGCTAAGCCACGGAGCCGGCCCATTCTTTCTTTTTTTCTTAGTTAATCTAGCTAATGGTTTGTCAATTTGTTAATCTTTTAAAAATACCAACTCTTAGTTTCTTTGATTTTTTTTTTTTTGTATTGTTTTTCTATCTTCTTGTTTTTGTTTTTTTTGTGAGGAAGACTGGCCCTGAGCTAACATCCGATGCCAATCCTCCCCTTTTTGCTGAGGAAGACTGACCCTAGGCTAACATCCGTGCCCATCTTCCTCCACTTTATGTGGGACGCCACCACAGCATGGCCTGACAAGCGGCGTGTTGGTGTGCGCCTGGGATCTGAACCCGGGGCGCCCGTAGCGGAGCGTGTGCAGTAAACCGCTACGCCATGGGGCTAGCCCTCTATCTTCTTGATTTTGTTTCTGTTATAATCTTTATTGTTTCCTTCCTTCTGCTAGCTTTGGGTTTGGTATGTTCTTGTTTTTCTAGTTCCTTGAGGGATAAAGTTAGGTTGTTGATTTAAGTTTTTTCTTTTTTAATGAGAGCATTTACAGCTATAAACTTCCGTCTTAGCACTACTTTCATTGTATCCTGTAAGTTTTGGTATGTTGTGTTTTCATTTTCATTTTTCTTGAGGTAATTTCTGATTTCTTTTATGATTTCTTCTTTGACCCATTGGTTGTTTAAAAGCGTGTTAGTTTCTATGTATTTGTCGATTTTCTAGTTTTCCTTCTGCTCTTGGTTTCTAGTTTCTATTCATTCTGATTGGAAAAGGTACTTTGTATGATTTCAGTCTTTTAAAATTTGTCGAGATTTGTTTTGTGGCCTAACACGTAGTCTATCCAGGAGAGTGTTTCATGTACACTTGAGAAAATGTATATTTTCTGTTGGTGGGAGGATGTTCTATATATGTGTGTTAGGTCCAGTTGGTCTATAGTTTTGTTCAAGCTCACAGTTTCTTTCTCTGTTTTTTTTTTTATATATATATATTTTTTTTGGTGAGGAAGATTGGCCCTGAGCTTACATCTGTGCCTGTCTTCCTCTATTTTGTATGTGGGATGCTGCCACATCATGGCTTGATGAGCAGTGCGTAGGTCTGCACCCGGGATCCAAATCTGCCAACCCTGGGCCACTGAAGCAGAGTGTGTGAACTTAACCACTACACTACTGGGCCGGCCTAAGCCTGCTGTTTCTTTATTGATCTTTCATCTGGTTGTTCTATCCATTATTGAAAGTGAGGTGTCGAAGTCTCCAACTATTATTGTAGAATTGTCTGTTTCTCCCTTTAATTCTGTCAATATTTGCTTCATATATTTGGGAGTGCTGAGGTTTGGTGCATAAATATTTATAACTTTTATATCTTGTTAATCAGTCCTTTTATCATTGTATAATGTCCTTTTATGTCTCATAACAGTGTTTGACTGAAAGTCTATTTTGTCTGATATTAATATAGCCGCGTGTGCTCTCTTATGGTTACCATTTGCATGGAATATCTTTTTCCATCCTTTCCCTTTCAGCCTAGTAGAGAGAGATTTATTATTGCCGTTTTGTTACTTTTCTGTATGTCTTGTGGTTTTTTTGTCCCTTGTTTCCTCTCTTACCACCTTCCTTTGCGTTTTGTTGATTTTTTTTTGTAGTGACATGCTTTGATTCTCTTCTCATTTCCTATTGTGTATATTCTATAGATATATCCTTTGTGGTTACCATTGCGATTCCATAAAATATCTTCAAGTTATAACAATCTATTTTAAACTGATAAACTGCATACAAAACTCTACTCCTGTAGAGAGTGTAGGGAGTATACAGACCCCCCTACCCCGCTTTATGTTACTGATGTCACAAATTGCATCTTGATCTATTGTGTACCCATTAACATAGATTTATAGGGGTTTTTTGGTACTTTTGTCTCTTAGATTCTATACAAGAATTTGGGACATGCTGATCTCAAAGGAGGGAAAATGAGTGGAGAACTACATAATAGCCCTGGAAACTTCTGTTCTGTTATCAGTCTGTTCTACTTTGAGAACAGTGTGTCCCAAATGGGAGCTGTTCTTTCAACCTGCTTCCCAGGGGTTGTGGCTGGGAGTACACCAGGGAGTGTAGAAATGGGTCTAGGGAGAAGTCCTGAATATTTTGGGGAAAAAAAAATACACTCTACCGCGAGATATTCAGTGTAGTGAAAACAGAAATATAAAAAGAATATTAAAAATTATGCTATTGACCTTAAACGAATAGACAGCTAGTTCTTTCTTCAGCAAAAGTGGTTTTTCTTGGGCTCAGCAAAGAATTGCAGTTTGGAATCTGCAACCATGGTGAGCCACATGCAAGTTCGCCAGCAGCAAGTGGGGAGAAACTCTGTAGAGGGGAAGAGGAAGTTGGGAGGGCTGTTGTAACAGCGTTGCAGTGTAGTAGCTTTTCACTGGGGCTGCACTGTGACAGTCTCTCTCATTAAGATTTTGTATCTCCATCTCCCGATAGCTATCATTTCATATATTGGTTTAAGTAATTTTAGTCATGATATATTTAATTCTTTCCTTAGAACCTTAGTTTTACTGAAATTACTTTGAAATGTTTTATTGTAGTGAAATGAGTAATTTTTTTCTGAGGATCAGAAATTTTCCTGGGAAACTAATCCTAGTCTTATAATAATATGTTAGGAAAATAAACCTCAGGATACAGAATTTTGCTTTCTAGCATCTATTGGGGCACAGATATTGAGGGAAATGTATGTACATGTTGTTCGTTGTTAATGACAGCCTCTTATTATCTTAGGAGCTCAGGTTTTTGGCGTGCAGTACTTTGGCATTTCTGGGCACAAATTTAGCCTGCCATTTCAGGAAAGCAATGCTTAGGTTAAGAGTGTAAGAATGGATTTACAGTGTGGTGTAAAAGATAATTAGACACTATTGTGAGCCACACTTAAATGGATCTCCTATTTTTCTTAGCTATGTTAGTAGTGAAATGCCCAACCAAGTTAGTACCATCTCTCTTGAGGTTTTCGTTTCATCTGTCTCTAAAACAGGTTTAGAAAATCATACTTCTTCTTGACATTATTGACTAGTTTACTGACCTTTCATTGAATGCCAGCTGGATAATACATGCCTACTAGGTTACTCATGAAAGTTTGCCAGGTACTCATGAAATCTTGTTGAATTGCTTGCTGAAATGCTTCTTAATAGTGTTGGTGCATTTTAGCACTTTGAAGGAATTTTTTATAGGAAAGACAAAATAAAATGCTATGGGAAAAAAATCCGTATTTGGGACCAGGAATTTTGGAACTATGTGGTAGTTTATCAGTAAAATATGTAAAGTTAGAAGTTCTCTTAGTGTCTCAGTAATTTTTAGTGATGCCTCTACACTAATAGAAATACCTAACAGTTCCATTTGTTAAGTAGTTCTTCCCGAACAACTTATAGCAATTTTAGTTTGCATTGGTAGTAGGAGTTTTCAAAGTGTCTGTATGTTGACTTAAAAAATTTATTGTAGGACCAGTCTCAATGGCTTAGTGGTTAAAGTTCAGCGCACTCTGCTTTGGTGTCCCAGGTTTAGTTCCCAGGCGTGGAACCATACCACCCGTCTGTCAGTAGCCATGCTGTGGCAGCAGCTCACATACAAGAACTAGAAGGACTTACAACTAGAATATACAACTATGTACTGGGGCTCAGAGGGAGGGAAAAAGGAAAAAGAGGAAGATTGGCAACAGATGTTAGCTCAGGGTGAATCTTTCCCAGCAAAAAAAAAAAAGCTATCCCTTCTCCTCCTGATGTACCCCAGGGCACCCCTTTGAGCAGTAGTGGCAGCCTGGAGTCCCTTGGTGCACAGTTTAGGAACCCTGGGGATAAGCAAATTTTTTACAGACTTGTTTTGCTGCCTTTCTCTCAGGATGTGTTTTAAATATGGGAATTGTATATTTCCACGTTTCCACGTCTTTTGATTTGCTGCCATGTTTTCTTCTTGAGTTGTCTTTGGCTCTTTTCTCAGCTTCTCTTCCTTTGGTGTAATTCTTTACCTTTTCTTTCCTTCACCAATAAGTGCATTTTCACCTAAAGAAGCTCTTAGTGGTAATTCCTTCACTACCCATATGACGGTCTTCAGTACTTGCAGGGAGCATGATATCCATTCCACAAAATCGATGCATTTTGTGCATCCAGACAAAAAATAGGCACAGCCATAGGAGTTAGGATAGGAAAGGTTTTTTTTAATGTTTAAAAATGTTTTTGTTTTATTTTTTTCTTGTTATTTTTATCTACTTATGTTTTTTCTTCTTATTCTTTGTTTGTTTTTTTTTTTTAGTTTTAGGATATCAGAATTTAGAAGATGAGTTGTTACCAGCCATTGATGTAGGCCAACTGTGTGCACAGCCTGTGGTGTATTAGGGTGTGTCTTCTCTGAGTGGATTCCTATGTCTGTGATGGCCTCTCCACAGACACTAACCACTTTCTTGCTGGACCTGTCACCTGCTTTCTGTCTGCAGCTGTAGGCCTGAAGGCCTTCTAGTCCTTCATCTGTCCTTTTGCATTTGTGTCTTCCTCTCAGCATTTGTGGGGGTAGATAGAATGACATATGATTGTGTTACTGTGTGGGCAGACTGCTTAGTCTTCCATGCAGGGCGAAGATGACTTTCCACGTAGAGAATCCTCTGAACTACAGGACCTAGTGGAGGTGAGGAGGACATGCTGGAGACTCAGGGCATGCATAGACCTTCCCTTTCCTCACCTTGGGCTTAGGGAGTCGGATGGTGGTTAAATATTGGTGCAGAAAAGTGGCTGCAGTGGTCCTAGCTAGCTGGAGCTCTGGGAATTTGTCCAGAGAAGACTTTGTAGACTCAGCAAGCCTGCTTGAAGGTGCTGTCCAGATACCATCTGAGACAGTATTTACAGAACACCTGCCCTGGCTGTTCATCTCCTGATATGCTGGGCGGTGGGGGAACCAGAGTCGTTAGAGAAGCCAGGTGGATGCTTAGGATTCCTTGAGAGAGGTGCTTAGGATTATGAGGTTGCTAAGTTTACTTCTTAGGTTATCTTTATCCAGAGTCTTTATTTCCCTTTGTTGATTAACAGGTACAGGAAAAATATTAGAACTTGACAATGTATAAGATGAAAAAAAAAATTCCCAGAGGTACTTACTTCACCAACTCTTTATTTACCTGTTAAATTGAGACAGTAGAAAGACAGCATTTGTTTATTCATATTCTCATACTTGATGGCTGTGCTGGTTGTTCTGTTTTTGAGGAACTTAGGCTGTCAGGCCTGTGTTAGAGAAATCTTGTTTAGTGAAGTCTTGTAGAGCTGTTTAGTTTCCAGTAGTAGAAGTGTTTTGTTTTGTTTTCAGGTTGTAGATAAATTTCACAATCAGATGTGTAGATATGAAAAACATAAATCATTGTATTTAAAGGATACTTAATGGAATTACCTAAATGAAAAATAGAGAGAGAGCTCATAGAAGCACACTAAATGGTGTATCAATTAGGAATTCCACTTGGCTACAAACAACAGGGTGGCTGAACATAGTGTAGTTGAACGCTAAGATTTAGTTTTCTTGCATGAAGAGAAGTCAAGATAAATAGTTGTTGCTTTCGTTTCTGTGGCTCAAGGAAATTAAGTGTCTCCAATTCTTTTGGCCTTTTCTTCGTGGTTCCAAGGTAGCTGCTGAAGCTCCAGCAGGCATACCCACATTCCGGGTGGGAGGAAGGAAGATGAATGGATAGAAGACTTCCACTTATGTCTCACTGACCAAGACACACATATGACTACTCATGGCTGCTAGGGAGTCTGGGATACGTCATAATTTAACTGGGAAAATCACTACCTTCCATAAAATTTGAGTTTTGTTAGTAAGAAACAGTGGGTGAATAGATATTGGGAAAGCAACTAACATCTCTGTTACAGAGAAGATTCTCTTTTTATTTACACATGAAATACTCTAATAGTTCAAAAAGTTCTAAAATGACACTTTAGTTTGGATAAGTAAATATATGATCTCTTTATATCTGTAATGTTGTAATTGGGAAAGAGTGGGAGATTTGTGTGGCTTTTTTAGAATTATAGAAGGGCAGAAGAATGAAATAAGTCATGTTTCTTAAGGCCAGTAATGTCCCTGATGTTTCAAGATATGTTGTAAGTTGAATTAAAGTCATCCTAGGATACACGATTTCTGAAATTATGAAAAGCAAGGAAAGAGGCTATTAAAGAAACCAAATACTAACGCTTGAAAATGTGGACCTCAGATCAGTTATATGCTTTGCAAGTTGTGCAGTGTATTCTCAGTCTTCATAAAAGTCAGAGTTCCTTGGGAACGTTTACTGCATTCTTAACTTTTGTAAACATTCCAGTTGTCTTTGCTCTTGAGCTTCCTGTTCTTTTACCCAGCATATTTTCCTAGAAATATTTTTTTCTCTCACATAGTAATGAATAGCAGAATGTCAGCGGAAACTGAGTTTTGCCGACCTATTTTTGTAGAGGAATGTTTTTCTAGTTTCTTGTTAGACTTCTTAGTCCTCAATATGCATATGAATGTCAGGAGAGTTCTTTAAATGACAAGTGTGATTTTTTGGCTTTATATATATATTTTAAGATGATCATTTCTTATTCACATACAGAAGTGATCATTTGGTGTTTTCTAGATTTTTCTCTAAATATTACCAACAAGTCAAATGAAAGAAAAATGGTCTTACTTGGATTTCTTTCCTTTTTCAATAAAATATGGTTGCAGGCAGTGTCAGCCTGCTATGTCGCCTCACAGTGAAACAGCACCAATTCCAGTTCCTACTCAGATAAGGAATTATCAGCGCATAGAGCAGAATCTGACATCTACTGCTGCCTCTGGCACAAATCCGCATGGTTCTCCAAGGTAGGCTGGTATTTTTTTCTTAATTCTTTTTCTTTTCTGTTTTTTTTTTGGTGAGGAAGATCTGCCCTGAGCTAACATCTGCAAATTCTACTCTTTTTGTTGAGGAAGACCGGCCCTGGGCTAACATCCATGCCCATCTTCCTCCACTTTATAATGGGACGCCGCCACATCATGGCTTGACAAGCGGTGCGTCGGTGCGTTCCGGGGTTCCGAACCGGCGAGCCCTGGGCCACCACAGCGGCGTGTACGCACTTAACCACTTGCGCCACCGGGCTGGCCCCTCTTTTTCTTTTCTTTTAAAAATGTTCTTGTTATTGAAAGATCTGTTGCTTTCCATGGCCGACTTAGTCTCTTACGTATGTGTATAATAGAGGTGTACAAAACTGAATAATAAAAAAATTTGTAATGCATCTATTTAAGTGATATTTAAGCTTGGCTGGATAATATAGTATGATATGTATATATTTGTCCACAAATGTAATTATTTTTAAGAATTGAGGAAGGACTAGTTAAAAAGTGAAATCAGATTGTTTACATATTATTTATTTCTCCCACATCCTGAAACCCCACTAAGGTAGTAAAGGAATGAAAAGGTATAAGTCCACAAAGGCAAATAAAATAAGAATAAATGTTCGGTAGGTGAGAGATTTCAATAAATGTCTGGAAAACAAAGAGAATGGAAGAGTGATGCCTGCTCTAGCAGAGCAGGTGTAAAAGTGCGTGCAGTCAGAGATTCTGATGAGATGAGGGTGACTGTACCCTCAGAGACCTAAATCTCAGAGAACTCGGGTGGAGTGGAAGGATGGAAACATAAGGCTAAAAACAGAAAGACTGAATCTGGAGGGACAGCATGAATCCAAAGAAAAGAAAACTTATTTAAAAAATTAGTACGCTTAGGGCCGGCCCGTTGGCATAGTGGTTAAGTTCGCATGCTCCGCTTTGGCGCCCCGGGGTTCACAGGTTCGGATCCCAGGCGCAGACTGGAGAACTGCTTGTCAGGCCATGGTGTGGCGGTGTCGCATGTAAGGTGGAGGAAGATGGGCATGGATGTTAGCCCGGAGCCAATCTTCCTCAGCAAAAAGAGGAGGATTGGCAACAGATGTTAGCTCAAGTCTGATCTTCCTCACACACACACAAAAATTAGTACCCTTAGAGATAGGTTAGAGACTGCATCCATACATGAGAACAGAATGCTAGTGAAAACAATTAAAATAAAAAAGGCCTCTTGGACATTACAAAATATAGTAACTGAAATAAATAAAAATAAATGTTGGAAGACAAAGTTGAGGAAGTGTCTGAAATAGGGGAGTCAAATGAAGATGATGGAAAATACGAATAAAAAATATTTTTCAAGGATTAATTAATATAGGCATTCCAGAAAGAACAAGTAAAATGATATGGAAGAAAATTTCTAGGAAATAATGAAGAATTTTCCAGAATTGGAGGATATAAGATTTTAGATTATAGGACCCACCAAGTGAACAGCTGAATGAATAGAAAAAGATCCTCACCATCTTGTAGGATATAAATTGAGAAAATTTCTACGAAGGGCATTTTGGCAATATCTGTGAAAATAATTAATACATATATCTTTTGACCTAGCATTTCAACTTCTGGTAACTTATTCTACAGATATACAGCCCTTTCCTTTGTATGAAATTGCATACATACAAAGTTATTAATTGTTATAATAGCAAAGGATGAGAAATTAGCCAAGTGCCCACCAGTAAGGGACTGATGTATTGATGGTCTGTCTGTGACAATGGAACACCTTCGAAAAGAGTAAAGAAGCTCTCTATGTACTGAGGTAGGAAAATTTCCAAGGTATATTATAAAATTAAAAAATCAAAGTGCTTAACAGTGTATTAGCAGTGGTTCTCAAAGTGTGGTCTGTGGCTCCCTTTCAGAGGGTCCACGAGGTCAAAACTGTTTTCCTGATAATACTAGGACACTGTTGGCTTTTCTCACTGTGTTGACATATGCACTGATAGTGCAAAAGCAGTGATGGGAAAACTGCTGTTGCCTTAGAATGCATCAAGGGAGTGGCCCCCAGCTGTACTGTTAGTCTTTGTGTTCTTCACCACCACACACTTGCAGTGCCAAGGACTGTCTTTAATGAAGCAGCAAAAATTATTATTTCTTGTTGGAAATCTTGACCTTGAGTGGAATGTAGGCGTAAAGCACTTTTGCTGCACATTGGAATAGTTGTCTTAAGGAAAAACACTTGTATGATTGTTTTATTGCAAGCTAAACTAGCCACTTTTTCCATGGAACACCATTTTTACTTAAAAGAACACCTGACAAACTATGGTTATGGGTATTTGTCAGCCATTTTGTTGAAAATGAACTAAGTCAGTCTGTCACTTCATAGAAAACTAGTGACATAAAATTTGAGCTCTTGAGCAAAAATTAGAATTTTGGAAAACTTGTATTCACCACTGTGATCTTGACAGCTTCTGTTACATCTTGAGAGCCATTTCTATTATGTCTTGACAGCCATTTCTGTTAAAATTGGTGACATTTTGATATGAATGTGACTTTTTTTTTTGTGAGGAAGATCAGCCCTGAGCTAACATCCATAACCAATCTTCCTCTTTTTGCCGAGGGAGATTGGCCGTGGGCTAACATCCGTGCCCATCTTCCTCTGCTTTATATGGGACACCACCACAGCATGGCTTGACAAGTGGTGCGTTGGTCTGTGCCTAGGATCTGAACCAGTGAACCCTGGGCCGCCAAAGCAGAGTGCGCGAACTTAACTGCTATCCCACCAGGCTGACCCCTGTAAATTGATATTGTAAAATGTGTCAACGTTTGGAATATCTGCATAACTCAGTCAACAAATATTGTCCAAATGGCCAAATGTTAAAAAATCATACATTGATGAAAGATCCATTCCAAGTGCAAGATACTCTGTAAAAGAATGGAGTTTAATGTAAAGTTCTGGAGGTTACACAGTGCAAAATTTCATTGACATGGTTTCAGATTTCACATTGCAACTAATCTTTTAGAAATGGCTATTTGTTGAGTTTTGGTGTCGTATCAAAGAAGAGTATCACAATTATCTGAAAAGGCTACCAAAATACTCCTCCTTTTTCCAGTTTCATGTCTGTTTAAGGCTGGATTTTCTTCACAGACTTCACCCAGAATAACATATTGTGTAATAGATTGAATGCGGAGACACTTAGGAGACTCTGTCTATCATCTATTGAGCCAGACATTAGAGATTTGCAAAAATGTGAAATAGTGTCACACTTGTCACTAATTTATTTTGTTTGGGAAGATATAATTATTTTTCATAAACTTACGTTACTATTAATAAGTTTATTATTATTATTATTTTTTTTGTGAGGAAGATCAGCAGTGAGCTAACATCCAATGCCAATCCTCCTCTTTTTGCTGAGGAAGATTGGCCCTGGGTTAACATCCGTGCCCATCTTCCTCTACTTTATATGAGATGCCGCCACAACATGGCTTGACAGGTGGTGCGTCGGTGCGCGCCCAGGAACCGAACCTGTGAACCCTGGGCCGCTGCAGTGGAGCACGCGCACTTAACCACTACATCACTGGGCCGGCCCAAGTTTATTTTTGTTAATGAGTTAACAATTAGAAAAATTTCTCAGTTTTAACTTCTAATACACTAAATATCAATAGATATAAGTTGCATAAACAAAAACTCTCTGGGATCTTCAGTAATTCTAAGAGTATAAAGAGGACCTGAGACCAAAAAAATTGAAAGTGGTTGGTATGGTATATATTATCTTTGTTAAAACAAGATGAAAATAAGATTATATATTCAAATTGTTTGGTGTGTATGAATTAAGGAACTCTGGAAGGATACATTAGAAACTAAAAATAGTGGTAACTTTTTGAGTAGGATTGAAGCACTGTTGGGAATTAGGCAGATAGGATACAAGGATGGGAAGGGAGACTTCACTCTATATAATTTTATACATATTTTATTCCATGTGACTATGTTACATATTTTTAAAAAATCTGCTTCGTGGCATATTATTAGGAAGTTTAAAAAAAAAAGACAGAAATAAACAGAGAGTTCTAGAACCTGCCAGAGAGGGAGTCATTTTCTTTTTCTTTTCAGATCTGCAGCGGTACGAAGGTCTAACACCAGCCCTATGGGCTTCCTCCGGCTGGGATCCTGCTCCCCGGCACCAGCAGACACAGTACAGACAGTTGGACGAAGACTCTCGACTGGGTCTTCCAGGCCTTATTCACCTTCCCCTTTGGGTAAGAAGAGTTTAAAGCCGTTGTTTTTTTACTATGACAAATCTGACATGACTCTTCCTTTAGGAACACTGGCTCATGATGGCAATGAGTCTCAGCTGACTGGGAGCCGTATCCCACCCCTCCAACTCTACCCCACTCCCAGCTCCCTCTTAAGAATCTCTGTATAAATCTGCTGGGACCTCTAATGGAAATAGAATAATATAAATGGATTTTATTTATAGAATAAATGGATTTTATCTCCATTGGGTTTGGACTTTAAACACAAAATCAGAAGCCCTAGGTTAAAGTACATAAAATGCCTACCCTGCTTACCATTCAGATTTATGTAGATTAAAAGACAGTAGTGTACATAACAGTACTGGTTTCATTCACCCGAGGCCTTTCGGGTCTGGGAGGAATATGGTGGCAGCTTCATTACAGATGTTCCCACCTCACCTGAAAACCATATACAGCAACAGGGAGAATGCTAAAACAAACAAACAAAAGCAAACAGTAAAACCAGAGCAACAACAAAAACCCAACCAAATGAAAACAAACCTAAAACCACATGTTTGGTGAAACTAAGAGACAAAGAAAATGCTCCAGTTTCAGAATACATGTAAGAAAGGCCAAAGCGACTGAGATGGCAGAATCTGTGAGAAACAGCGTGGTGTGCTGGTGAAGAACAGGTGGTGCAGAGAAGGCCCATTGGTGGCAGATCTCAAAATTAAAAAAAAAAAAAAATTATATATATATGTGTGTATATATATATTTACTTCCAAAGGAGAGGACCCCTACCCTCAGTCAAAACTGCTGGAGTAGGATTGAAAGGGAATGGGAAGAAACCTCAGGAGGACACAGAGGGAGAAGGATTGAAGTAGGAGCCTTGATTGAAAAAAAAAAAAGAAAAACCCCCACAATAATAATGTTTAAAAAAGAAAAGTTTATATTACTACCTCACCTATTGCAATGGTTTTGAAGCTGTTTTTAGCTAAACAAACTTCTTCAAACAAAATCTTGGCCCTCCCTCACCCCCACAGCAGCCCCTGAGGCACTCCATGGGCTCCAGGGATGTCCACACCTTATCCTTGCACTCAAGAAGAGGCCCTTCCTCAGGATCTAATCTTTGCCTGTCTGCCCAACCCCTTGGTCAGTGCCTCTTCTTTTTTATAGACATGTCTGCTGTCTGCTTAAACTCCCTGAAGCCTTCCCCAACTCTCCCTCTTGTTAGTTTGGGTTCTCAGAGGTAGATGCGAAGAAGGTAGGTGCAGAGATGTGCACGAGAGTGATTGGGGAAACACCTGTGATGAGTAAAGAGGAGGAAGCAGGAGTGCCCAGGAAGCCGCTTCAGACCACCATGCAGGTCTGACCCCTGTGGGGAGAGGGAAGGAAGGAGGAGTAGGCAGGAGGAGTCTTGACTAGAGTGAGTTCTAAGAAGGTTTTAGCTAGGCTGGAGGAGTGTTCCCAAGCCCTGTTGCCCAAATTCCCTGACCTGCTGGAACCGGCCTGAATTAGTGCCTCGTCCATGTGCAGTCACTGGCTGGGAGCAGCCTTGGGAGCAGCCTTGGCAGGAGCCTGTGGATCCTGAGGGGCAGTAGCAGGGCTGTCAGTCAGCTGTGCCTCCTGCAGCTCCGCAAGCCCCAGACACGTTGTGCAAACTCTTTGTACTTCTCTGTCTTCAAGACACATCTGATACAGGCATTGATTGGTTTACACGGCTTTCTTTCCTAGTGATCTTGTTTGAAGGCAGGTTGTATGTACTTTTGATCTTAGTGTGCCCAGCACATTGATTGCTCAGTAAGTGTTAGCTGAACTAAATCTTTGCTAATTAAAATTTGTAAACTGTAGTGTACTGTGCAGTTTGTGCATGTGTTGCCTGTTTCCATCTTGTGTTAGTTTTGAATCATTTCTCCTTCTTTTCCCCATTTCCCTTTTCATAGTTGGTACCATTCCTGAGCAATTTTGTCAGTGTTGCTGTGGACATCCTCAGGGCCATGAATCCAGGAGTAGAAACTCATCAGGTAAGAGATGCATTCGGTATATTAATAATTTTAATCCTCTTTTAAGTGGATTTGAGTTATGTTTTTCTAGACTTTTATCAAAAGAACAGAATGATATGAAATATTTTCTCTGCTATCCTGTTTTTGAGAATCTTGGTCTAATATATTTTAGCATATCGTATAGCCAATCAAATATTTTCCTGTGGATATATGATTCTTTTATGAAAGTAAGTCTTAGGAATTAAGTTAGTTAGCTAAATTTCAGTAATTGTCACACAGATAGTGAAAATCAATCTAGAAAATGAAATTTCATTACTTTAATACTATTCTTGATAAGAGCTACCAGTTAGCATCAGGTAAAAAAGAAATATAGATATTTATTTGCTCTATTATGTGTAGATATGTGTAAGTGTAAGATATGTGTAAATCCTATGTTTGTAAGTCAAATTTTATTGTATGTGCTTTTGAGGAGTTGGCTAGTTAAAGGAATCCTGTGTTACTTAAAAGCACTCTTGGGGCCGGCCCAGTGGCATAGTGGTTAAGTGTGTGCGCTCCGCTTCAGTGGCCCAGGGTTCACAGGTTCAGATCCCGGGCGTGGACCTACACACCGCTTATCAAGCCATGCTGTGGCAGCATCCCATTTAAAGTAGAGGAAGATGGGCATGGAAGTTAGCCTAGGGCCAGTCTTCCTCAGCAAAAAAGAGGAGGATTGGCAACAGATGTTAGCTCGGGGCTAATCATCTTCACAAAAAAAAAAAAAAAAAAGAAAGCTCTCTTTCAAAGCTAAGTTTAGTTTTTCATATTTTGTGTTTTCTTAAAATAAAGCTTAGATAACTTTCTCCAGATCATAACATTTTGTCCCTAATTTCATTTATTTGTATGCGTGTGTGTGTGTGTATGTGTATGGCAGAACCCAGTTCTGAAAACTTAAGTACCAGATTTAGGATGAGATTAAGCCAGGAGTGGTTGATAGCAAAAGCTCCTATTGGTGCCTGTTTTCGGAAAGATGATGGTTATAGGTCACTAAGAAGATTTGTATGTTCTTAACATTATTGGTGCGTTACTTGGCTTGCAAGAAGCTCCAAAGAATTTGTAACTGGAACTTACGGCTTAGTGGACTTTAAGTTGGCAACAACAAGGTTTGTGTGGGGGACTTCCCTTGTGGTTGCCAACTGTTCACTGTATCAAGACCCTATCTCTCAGGCTCTTGATATAGTGTCTCCTTAGGAGGCAAGAATATCTGTGGACAAGTGTTTTCTATGTAGAGAATGTGGATACTTCAGGTTTTAAATGAATTTCATTAATGAAACTGACAAAAATAAATAAATTATTCAAATGCTTGGTATTTTATATAAAATAAAATCCAGGAAAGGTATATTATCTTTCTAATTTTCTTTCCTACATTATATATATATATTGAATAGGGGTTATTCTGGGTTAGTTTGAAAAGTTCTTTTAGTTGCTATGTGAGAAAAGAGAATAATTACATTGATACACCCAAGTATGTATTCATAGAAACAGTAGACATCGTCTTGTTCAATGCAGGTTTTTATTGTTTTTATTAACTTGAACCATTTGCTACATAGTTCTCTTTGGTGCCAATTAGACCCTGCATTCATCTGAGTTATTTGCTAGCTGCTGATAAAAACAGATAGTATACCCATCATCAGCTTCTGTCTCCTGAGAATACCAAGGACAATGAACTTGTCACTGTTTTGTAAAGGATGCCAAAAAATAGTCTCTTGCCAAGTAAACAACTTTGAGAATATCTCATGAAAAGCAAAATGTTCATTAGAATTCTCATTTTAAGAATCATCTGTCTGAGTCTTAGATTTTTGCACTGTTCTTCTTCACTCTGGGTTGACACGGCATCCATGTTCTTGGTAGGTTCTCCAGTGCCGCAGGCTCAGTCACCACAGCCTCTCTTACTGGGGGCTAGACTGCAGAGCGCCCCCGCTCTCACCGACATCTACCAGAACAAGCAGAAGCTCAGAAAGCAGCACTCGGACCCCGTGTGCCCGCCCCACCCCGGGGCTGGCTACAGCTGCTCGCCTCAGCCCAGTCGGCCTGGCAGCCTTGGGACCTCTCCCACCAAGCACTTGGGGTCCTCTCCTCGGAGTTCTGACTGGTTCTTTAAAACTCCTCTACCAACAATTATTGGCTCTCCTACTAAGGTGTGTTTATTAAACTCTTTTGTAGGTGGTATAACGTTGTTAAATTAATATTTGTTAAGTGGCGCACAGGGTGCTGGATGGTGAGCCAGGGTTCAGTAACAGACCACAGAAGAAATGGAAACAGACAAGTCTAGTACTTGCAGGTCCTGGAGGAAGTACCTGCATCCCTCAAGAGGCCACACGGGGATGTCAAGGCAGAGCGCAGATAGAGAGAGACAGGACCAGGGGCACGTGCCTTTATTAGGGTCCATGGGTGGAGTGCTGTGGGGTTCCTGAGCTAATGCCAGACTGCTCAACTCAAACTAAAAGAGTGGGGTTCTGGTAAGCTCCACAGGGGTCTAATCTAAGGGGCACACGGGGGGAAGGCCGTAGGAGGCAGGGGGAAACTGTTGATCGCCAGGGCTGTTGGGGAAGTCATATCTGGTACTTAACATTTGCTTGTGACCCTGGGGGCTGCTGTCCAGAGCATGCGCTTGCACAAGGGGCTAGTGTCAGCTTAAAGTCCCTGCAGGCTGCTTGGCCACATAAAATGGATGCGGAGGCAGGAGGCCAGCCTGGTGGCGCAGCGGTTAAGTGCGCACGTTCCTCTGTGGCGGCCCAGGGTTTGCAGGTTCGGATCCTGGGCGCACACCGAGTACCGCTTGTGAAGCCATGCTGTGGCAGCATCCCATATAAAGTAGAGGAAGATGGGCATGGATGTTAGCCCAGGGCCAATCTTCCTCAGCAAAAAGAGGAGGATTGGCAGATGTTAGCACAGGGCTGATCTTCCTCACCAAAAAAAAAAAAAAAAAAAAAAATGCAGAGGCAGCAATACTATGGAGTAGCTTGGCTGAACTCTCAACAGTAGCTCATGAACTAGTATAGTAAGAACATTATGGAAAGGATTCATGATGAGAATAGCTAAAATTTAGGTATAAAGACATCTTTAGGTGGACGTCAGGGCAGCACGGATAGTTTAAATACATAACGACTAGTGGATATAGGTAAGAAAAATCTGGTTTCTTTTTAGGCAGGTAATTTGTTAGCATGTACATTAGTTTCCTATTGCTGCTGTAACAAATGACCACTTGCTATGTGCCAGTCATAGTGTAAGTCCTTCACTGCTGAATGCTTTATATACATTGTCCCATTTAATCCTGAAAAAAAGGAAATTGAGGCTTAGAGAGCATAAATAAACTGTCCAAGGTCACAGAGGCTCCAAGTAGAAGAGTCAGTATCTGAATCCAGGTCTGATGGACTTCAGAGTCTGTGCTCCTGATTGCTGTGCCATGCAGCTTGTCAATTTTAAATGTTTCATGCATCGTAATAACTAGCTTACATGTTTCTTTAGACCACAGCTCCTTTCAAAATCCCTAAAACGCAAGCATCTTCCAACCTGCTAGCCTTGGTTACTCGTCATGGGCCTTCTGAAGAGCAGTCTAAAGATGAGAATGACCCACGGGAATGCTCTCATTGTCTCTTAGTACAAGGAAGTGAGAGGCAGAAGTCTGAGCAACAGAACAAGGCAGTGTTTGGCAGGTAAAAGATGCCAGTTCCTTCCAGCCTTAAACACGAAAACTAATAGTACGTATATTTCTATTGTAAAAACAGCCAGACCAAATTAGTTTAGTAGCTGGTTTATGCCACATAGTTAATGATATGAACTGTATACATTTAGAATCTCTTAAAACCATAGATGCTTCCTGTAACTGTGTAAATACAGAGCTCTTCCTGAATTTCCTGAATGTTCTATTTCTGCCTTTTGTTTATTTTGGTTATTGACGTTTTATCTCTACCTTGAATTGTTTGGTATCTATTTTTGTCTCCTTGTTCTCTGGCTTCCCATTAACCCTTTTATGGCTTGGCTTAAATCGCCCTTATTATTTAAATGTCTGGATTTTTTTAAAGTATACTTTTCCATTATTAACATCTCTTTTCTTTTTAGATCTGTCAGTACTGGGAAATTATCAGATCAACAAGTAAAGACACCTTTAGGTGGACGTCAGGGCAGCACGGATAGTTTAAATACAGAACGACCAATGGATATAGGTAAGAAAAATCTGTTTTTTTTTTTTTTAGGCAGGTAGTTTGTTAGCATATGCATTAGTTTCCTATTGCTGCTGTAACAAATGACCACAAGCTTGGTGCTTTAAAACATCACAAATGTATTATCTTACAGTTCTGAGGTCAGAAGTCTGAAATGGGTCTCACTGGGCTAAAATTAAGGTGTTCACAGGGTTGCATTCTTTCTGGAGGCTCTAGGGGAGAATGCATTTCCTTGCCTTTTCCAACTTTTAGAGACTGCCTCATTCCTTGGCTCGTGGCCCCCTTCCATCCTGAAAGCCAGTAATGGCCAGTCTAGAGTCTGACCTTCCTCCTCTCTATTCTACATTTAAAGGACCCTTGTGATTACATTGGACCCACTGGATAATCCGGAATAATTTCTTTGTGTTAAGATCGGGTGATTATTGTTGAATTGTCTATTACTCTCTTCAGTCTGTCATTATGCTTCATGTATTTTGGGGTTTTGTTGTTAGGTGCATATATATGTCTATAATTGCTATATCTTTCTGATGAATTGGTACTTTAAATTATGAAATGTTCTTTTTTACTTATAGTAACATATTTTTGTTTTAAAGTTTATTTTGTCTGATATTAATATAACCCCTACAGCTTTCTTATGGTAGCTGTTTGCATTATCATTTCCCATCCTTTTTTTTTTTAACCTATTTGTATTTTTGAATCTAAAGTATGTCTTCTGTACATGGCATATAGTTGGGTCTTGTTTATTTAATCTAGTCTGACAATCTCTACCTTTTTATTGGATTGTTTAATCCATTCACATTTAATGTTACTATCGATATAGTTGGATTTATATCTGCATTTTACTTTTTGTTTTCTATATATGTCAAGTCTTTTTTGTTTCTCTCTTCTTCCTTTACTGCTTTCTTTTGCATTAAGTGAATATTTTCTAGTGTAACATTTTGTTCCTTTTAATGTTTTTCATTTAAGTTATTTTCTTGCTGCTTGCTTACTAATATACATATTAAGTTATCAGAATCTGCTTCAGATTTACAATGAAATACAGATGCAGTACTTCTATAGAGCTCTATTCCCTTTCCTTTTTAGTGCTAATATTATTATACATGTTCTATATATGTTAGAAACTCAATGATACATTGTTATAATTATTACTTTTATAATTTTGTCTTTTAAGGAAGCTGAGGTAAGAAAGGAGATTAAGTATCTATTTATAGTTGTATTAACCCTTTTATTTACCACTTCCAGTTCTCTTCATTTGTTTTTGTGGATTTGAGTTACCAGCTGGTGTCACTTCCTTATTTCAGTACAGCTTTGCCCCCACTTCCCTCCTTTGTGCTGTCATTGTCAAATATATTGCATTTCTGTATCTTATATGCCCAACAATACAGTTATAAACATGTTGTTTTATACAGTTGCTTTTTAAGTCAGTTAAGAGAAGAACAGTTAAGAAATATGCAGTTATACTGTGTTTTATACTTACATAATTACTTTTATCAGCACTCTTTTCTTCCCCCATGTAGACTGGAATTTCCATCTGGGGTCAGTTGCTTTTGGCTTGTTGAACTTTTCTTGGTATTTCTTGTAATAAAGCAGGTCTGCTAGTATCGAATTCTCTCAGCTTTTGGTTATTAGGAATGTCTTTATTTTGCCTTCATTTTTGAAAGAGTTTTGCTTGATATAAGATTCTTGGTTGACAGTTTTTTTCTTTCAGCACTTTAAATGTGTCATCCCACTGGCTTTCATTATTTCTGATTGTAAATTAGCCATTACTCTTGTTGGGCTCCTTTGTAAGTGTAAGTCCTTTTTCTCTTGCTGCTATCAAGATTTCTCTTGGTCTTTGGCTTTTACTGTTTTACTGTGATGTTTCTGGGTGTGGATCTTTGAGCTTATCTTACTTTGAGTTTGTTGAGCTTCTTTGATCTACACATTAATGTTTTTCATCAAACTTGAGAAGTTTTCAGCCATTATTTGTTTGGTTATTTTTTTCTGCTGCTTTCTCTCTCTCCTCTCTTTCTGGTACTCCTGTTATGCATATATAGGTACACTTAATGGTGTGTCACGTTTCTCTGAGGCTCTGTTTATTTTGGTTCATTCTCTTTCTCTCTATTCTTCAGGTTGCATAATCTCTATTGATTTATCTTCAAGTTCATGGATTCTTCTGCCAATTCAAATTTGTTGAGCGACTGTAGTGAATTTTTCATTTCAGTTATTGTTCTTTTTACCTTTAGCATTTCCATTTGGGTTTTTTTAAAATAATTTCTTTCTTTATTGATATTCTCTATTTAATGAGATGTTGTCATCATGCTTTCCTTTACTTCTTTAAGTATGGTTTCCTTTAGTTATTTGAACATGTTTAAAATGGCTGCTTTAAAGTCTTTGTCTGCTAATTTTGACATTTGAGCCCTCTCAAGGGGAGTTTCTGTTGCCTGTTTTTCTTCCTGCATATGGTCACTTTTTACTGTTTATTTGTATATGTCATAATTTTTTTGTTGGAAACTGGACAAGTGCATATATAATAATATAATGTAGATATATAGTATTTTTGTACCAATTCTGGATGCTGATCCCTCTGGTCCACCACCCCTTGGCTTGTTGTTTCTGACTTATTTGTTTAGTCTTGGCTGGACTATTTCAGTGATGTCTGTTTGCCCTGTAGTGTGAAGCCTCCACTGTCATTCCTCAGAGGGCACAGCCTTGGGCATGTGTACAGTTACCCTGGGATGACAGTGGTTTTAGCAGGACTCTCTTTGACTCTTTCTCTGATCTCTCAGGCTCTGCCTCTGTTGGTATTACACGTGGCTGGTTGCTTCCACTAATTTCCAGCTGATTGCTCTATCGTTTCTGACAACAAATTGTTGAGGCATAAGTTGTTCCACAGTCTTGTCTAATTAAATTCTGTCCCTTTTGCAGAAGTAGTCTTTGAAGCCGGTCTTCTTTGAGCCTCTTCTGATCATAAGAGGGCTCTTCTCAGCTGTCTCTTTCCCTGATTCTCTCTCTGATTAACTTCTGGATGATCTATTTGTTAGCTTGTTGTTCTCATGGAACTAATAGCCTCCTCTTATTTGCTTACCATCAAAATCTCCATTGTTTTTGACAATGTTCTTAGGCATGAACTTCCTCATGATCTGTTTCAAATAAAGTCAGTTTCCTTGGGGAGTTTTAGAATTCTCTGTTCTCTGCCTCCTCCACCCCTTGGGGGAATCCTGTGCACCATTGCTCTAGAGCTGGGCATGAGAACAGTGGCCCATTTTTCTTAGAGTGACACCCCTGCTTTGTGAGCTGGGTGCTGGGTAGGGTGGAAGCCTGTGGTCTTCATGGCTTGTCTCTACTGGTATGGAACCTCTACCAGACAAGTGAACTGGTGTGAGAGCAACAGGGCCCTAGTATTTGATCTACAGGCTTAGGTTAGAACTTCCACCCTATGAGTAGGTGCTGGGTGGAGACACAGTTCTTACTGAGATGTAGTAGATATTCTTGCCTAAATGTTTCATTTTCCCGAATAAATGTTCCCTGAGAACAATTTCAAGAGACATTAAATGTTTTTTTAAAAATAATTTTCAGGGGCTGGCCCGGTGGCGTAGTGGTTGGGTGCACGCACTCCACTTCGGCGGCCCGAGGGTTCGCAGGTTTGGATCCTGGGTGCGCACCAATGCACCGCTTGTCAGGCCGTCCTGTGGCGGTGTCCCATATAAAGTGGAGGAAGATGGGCACGGATGTTAGCCCAGGGCCAGTCTTCCTCGGCAGAAAGAGGAGGAATGGCCTCGGATATTAGCACAGGGCTGATCTTCCTCACCAAAAGTATAAATAAAAAACAATAATTTTCACTAGTTACAGTTGTCTCACTGGGCGCAGGTCTGCGGTGCTCCTTGTACTTCAGACTGCCATTCTGGAAGTCATTCTTCTTCTATGTGCCTTTTACCAAAAGTCACTAAGTCATGAGGAGTTGGGATAATTTTTCAAAACAGCTTGCCTAAATGACCACATTATGTCTCATTCTCCTTTACAAGTAAACTTAAATTTTTTAGAGCTTATAAGTTCTATGTGAGTATGTGTTATAATTTAAGTCCAAGTTTATGGATGTGAAAACAGATTTTTTTCTTTCTTTCTTTTTTTTTTTTTGTGTGTGAGGAAGATTAGCCCTGAGCTAACATCCATGCTAATCCTCCTCTTTTTGCTGAGGAAGACCGGCTCTGAGCTAACATCTATTGCCAATCCTCCTCCTTTTTTTTTTTTGCCCCCCCAAAGCCCCAGTAGATAGTTGTATGTCATAGTTGCACATCCTTCTAGTTGCTGTATGTGGGACGTGGCCTCAGCATGGCTGGAGAAGTGGTGCGTTGGTGAGTGCCTGGGATCCGAACCCGGGCCACCAGTAGTGGAGCACGCGCACTTAACCACCCAGCCACGGGGCCAGCCTGCAGATTTTTTTCTTAAAGAATGTTTAGGCATAAGATGCATCTTTGATAATTTTTATTGTCTTCTTCCTTTCTCTCTTCCGTGTGAACTTTATCATCATTATTTGAAATTATAAATTTCTCTTTCTAATCATGAAGTTTCAGTTTCTGAAAATAAAAATTCTTGATAGTAGGAAAAACTTAAGATCTTAGGAAAAAATAGGGTCATTGGCTCTTAAAATATACCCGTGAACATCTTTAAATACTTTTTATGCCTACTAAAAATCATAAAGATTACATTAAATAAAGAGAATATCTCATTTTATACATCTTGTGTAATGATAGGTATGTTTAACTAACTCCCACTTACTGTTCCTGTGCTCCCTAGAAGATTTTTGTGAACTCTCTCTTCTGTTAATTAGATGCTTTAAGTTTGTTGTGCTCTGTTGCAGATAAGATGGACGCCGAGAGGCAATTCTTTTCTCTATCTGATTTGGTGGCTCTACCTACCTCCATTCTGTAGTCTCAGAAATGTCATGTTTTTCAGATGCTTGATGTGAAAAAGCTTTGGACAACTTTTATTGATTCCTCTTAGTTTAGTGCTTGGGGGATTTTTCACCTTCTCTCTATTTATCCCAAGCTCAGCCTGTTAGGCCCCTGTGACACCTTTCCTACTTCCTTTTCTTCCTGACACATCTAAGTGCAGTTCTGAGGAGTAATGGACTCTGACTTTTCCTAAAGCTCTGTTGCTATGGCAACTCCTGATCTCCCTTCAGCTTTACCTCACGTTTTTATTCCCAGTTCTTGGTTTGCACTTTTTCAAATTATCCTCAAAAGGTGTGACTGCAGTTCACGTATTTTAGGAGTATACAGAAATAATTCTAAATACTAGGCTTTGATGTGAAGAAGATTCACAGCTGTGAAGAGTTACTATAAAATATTTTTAATGGAGATCTCTATTGAATAAATGCTTATTGTAAAAAACAAAACAAAACACCCTAATATAAAAGTAAAGGTCTCCTTATAATCCCACCCCCAGATAGAAGCACTGTCAAAGTAACTTGTTATTGTAGCCCCTGCAGGAGCCTGTGGTGTTGTGCTGGCGCCTCCTGTAGGAACAGCAGCAAGTTCCAGGGCTGTCCTGTTCACTGTTGGATCTCCTCCACACAGTGCCACAGCCCCCACTTGTACCCATATGGTCCTTCGAACAAGAACAACCTCAGGTGAAGAACTGTCTTATTACAATGTTTGGCTAGTGTTTGGGGTGTAGTGTTCTGATAATGACTTAATGGTGTAACTTAGATAAGTAACTTAACTTCTCTGGTTAAGTGGAGATAACTATTTTCTTTACCTTAAGGGTTATAAGGAGTAAATGAGGCAATATTCGTGAAAAAAAAAAACTTAAAGTGCCACATTATCTATTTATAATAATGTATAATATTATAGCATTATAATATAAATGTGACTTCATGATGAAGCAGCTATGATATATGGTGCTTCTTAGCTTATATTAAAGTCTTATTTTAGTAAATCCAGTAAATTTTTTGAAAATGATAGGTTGTTTATCTTTGTTTTGTTGTTTTAGAATCCTAAGGTTTAACCTGTTTTGTGCTTTGGGTCCCCATCTTTGCACTTAGCCCTGTGTACAGTGAGACGGCTGATAGGCTGGTGTTGTCATCCATACTCTGTAGACAGGTTATGAAACTAAACATGAAGAAAGTATTTAGATTAGACTGCAGTGAGTTATCATTGACCTCATCTTATGTGTTGTACCTTGTGTCCTTTAAGTTCTCTTATGCTAAATAAGTCATTAATCAAGATATCAGTAGATTAATAAGCAAAGGATATAAATAGATAACGAGAGAGGAAGTAGAGCTAATGATCTTGTTTTTAAGATTACGAAAAGTATTAATAATAAAATACCATTTTAAGAAAATAACATTTTATACCTACTGACTAAGCCAACATTAGAAAAATATATACTGCCCAGTGTTGTTGAGGTTTAGTGGGATCTGTGTGCTTACTCATGGCTGCTTTAGAAAGTAGCATAGCAGTTCTTACAGAGAGCTGTGAAAATGTTTATAATGTTTAATCTATGGTAATCCCATTACTGTTTTATAATACCACTTTGCAGTATTTATCACAAATCATTCAAAAGAAAGGAAAGCTGCAGATTTCGTTATAGTGTTATTTCTGGTATAAAAAATCAGAAATAGTATAAATGCCTCCAGATAAGCATCACATATATAAATTTAGTGAACTACTATGCATTCATCAAGTTTTATAATTATGAAGACTGTGGAGCAACAGGGAGAAATATATATGCTATAAATTTGTTTAAAACAATATTTAAAAACTGGCTGTGATGATGTCTGCAAAATAAACATATAGACAAGAAATAAAGGTGAACATGGAAAAATAAAACCTATTCATGTGCTCAAATAGGGGGTCAGTGACTTTCCTTTTAGCGTTTCCTTTGTTCCTTTGATAGTAGGAGTGGGCAGAAGCCCTTAACTCTGTGCGCTCACTCCGGGCACGATGCCACCTGTCCTGTTTCATTGCAGTGGGCTCCAGCAGCTCCGGAGGTTCCCTGTGCTCTGCGAGTGGCCGCGTGTGTGTGGGCTCCCCGCCTGGGCCGTGCCCGGGGTCTTCCCCTCCGGGAGCAGAGACAGCTCCCAGCCTGAGATACATGCCTTATGGTGCTTCACCTCCTAGCCTAGAGGG